>NW_028251522.1:0-567753 GCF_964263255.1 Lissotriton vulgaris
ACCGGCCCCCCAGCTATCAGACCATGCTCCTGGTCCGATCACCTAATCATTTATGGCACCATCCACCCCCCAAGCCGGGACCCACACTACCCCCCAGCTGGAGAACAATCAGAAGCTGGAACAAAATTAGGGCGGGCAACCTCGTGTCTATCCTCAGAAAATCCCGTCCGCCGGACCACCCAACTGGGGACACTGATGCACAATATAGCGCCCTAACAAATAGATTAAACAGTGCTATCGACATGCTTGCACCCGCTCGCAGGGAAAAGATCAGAGACAAGGGGAAGGGGGCCTCTTGGTTTACTGAAAACCTGCGGTGTCTAAAACAACAGCTTCGCCAAGGTGAAAGAGCCTGGCGAAAAACTTACGATCCAACTGCCCTCTCAAATTACCTGGAAGCCTTTGCTATTTATAAAAACGCCATTCAAACTGAGAAAGCAGTTTTCTACGAAAATAATATCTCATCTGCTCATAATACGCAAAAAGAGACATTCAAAGTCCTGAAAGAACTCACAGGTCAAAGAGCAGAAGCCCTCTTTTGGCATAAATGACTGCGACAAGTTCCAAACTTTCTTCACCACTAAAGTGGAGGACCTCCTGTCCACAATTGAGAACACCCCTAGGCTTCCATGTCCATTAAATCCACTACCAATCTATCCTTCTGTGGAGCAAGCCCTAACCTCATTCCCCCCGCTCTTGCATGAAGCCCTGACCCCACTTCTAGGGCGCGTGAAGTCTGGCTCTCCAGCAGACCCCTGTCCACCTGGGACCTATAGGATGGCCCTCTCTGGTATTGAAGAGGAGATTTTATCACTCTTGAATTCTACCCTCAAAGCGGGAGTGGTCCCGAGAGACTTCAAGGAGGCGCGTGTGATCCCCCTCTTGAAAAAACCCGGGGCCGATATTAAAAACCTGAAGAACTTTAGGCCAATATCCCAGCTCCCCTTCCTTTCCAAGGTACTTGAACAGCACGTACTAGCCTCACTTGCACACCATCTAGAGGCCAACCACCTCCTACAATTCAATCAGGCAGGTTTCCGGGGCAACCACAGTACAGAACTAGTGATGCTGGCAGTACTAGATGGACTGAGATTGCGGGCCGATGCTAAGGATCCCTGCGCCCTGATCCTTTTAGACTTGTCCGCGGCGTTTGACACCGTAAACCATACACTGCTCCTGTCGTGGCTGTCTAATTTCGGGGTGCAGGATACAGCCTTGACATGGCTTACATCATTTCTGAAAGATCACTCTCAGAGAGTGCAGCTGGGTGATGCGGTGTCTAGGCCGGGCACTCCTCCATGTGGAGTCCCACAGGGATCGGCATTGTCCCCCCTCATGTTCAATGCTTACCTTCAACCCCTGATAGCCGCACTCAACCAGCTAGAGTGCCAAATATACAACTATGCAGATGACACCCAGATCATCATACAAATCGACTACTCCACTTCCGCCCACTATAGAGCACAGAATATCCTTAAACTCATAATTAACTGGATGTTGGCCAACAGCCTCAAAATCAATCCAGACAAGACTGAGATACTGGCCATCACCACTGTTACCAGCCCTTGGAATAGCCTCTTTTGGCCACCATAGTTGGGCAAATACCCCGAGC
The DNA here is from genome assembly GCF_964263255.1 of Lissotriton vulgaris. Classification (NCBI taxonomy): domain Eukaryota; kingdom Metazoa; phylum Chordata; class Amphibia; order Caudata; family Salamandridae; genus Lissotriton; species Lissotriton vulgaris. The sequence continues at coordinate 1,613 of NW_028251522.1, forward strand.
CTGCCCCGGCAGTTAAAAGCCTGGACATCAAGATCGATAACAAACTAACTATGGCCCTACAGGTTTCTACAACAGTAGGGGTCTGCTCAAGCATTCTAAGGCAGTTGCGGAAACTGGCCCCTCTCCTCTCTTTCGAGACCCTTAAACGAGTGGTAGTTGCACTGATCTTATCCAGATTGGATTATGGAAACTCGCTCTACCTCGGACTCCCAGACTACCAATTGTCTAGACTCCAGATCATCATGAACGATGCGGCCCGCCGTACTCATGCCTCCCCCCTCCTGCGCCAACTTCACTGGCTTCCCATCAGGCAAAGGATCAAATTCAAGTGCCTCTGCATTGCTCATAAAGCCGTGTATGGCAAGGCTCCAGAATACATCAAAAAGGGCTTAACCAACTATGCCCCCAAGAGAGCACTTCGCTCTTCGGAAGCTAGGATGTTAGTCTGCCCCCGCTCTTGTCTGGTATCCCTTGGAGGCAGAGCTTTCTCTACCATCATCCCACAGATCTGGAACAAACTCCCTGACAACCTCTGAAAGGAATACTCCCTGCTTCTCTTTAGGAAATCACTCAAAACCATTCTCCTCAAGACAGCCTGGGTCACACAGTAAAGTACTGTCTCCCTACCAGTAATCCAGAACAGGTTCTTCTTTCTCAGTGCTTAGAGACCGTTGGTGATAATGCACTATATAAATGCAAATTACAAATTACAAATGGCTGTCAAAAGTATACACTAGTACAAGCGGAGAACAGAACTGATTCTAGATATGGTGCAGTTCTGATCACTTTTACTTACACAAAGCTCGGGCAGCAACTTTACTTGTTGCAGTGAATGAACTCTTTCTAAATCTGAGCAAGAGTTCCGCCACAGTTTTGGGCTGACTGGTATCTTAAATAGTTGACAAGCTGCAGCAGTGAAAATTTACCACCTTAGGCAATGGTAAATGGCTGGTTTTCACAAGGACTATCAGGGCTCTTTCTGTCCTTGCTTGGAAATATAGAAAGAAGCATCTGTTGACATTTATAAAGTTGCAATGGAACATAAGTAAATATCATACACAAAGCAACATAACAAAACAAACAACATAGCATATCACAAACAAATAGTCAAAACAGAATGCAACATAACAAACACAGTACAAGAGAACACATTCACACTTCAATAATGCAAGATAAACAAACATATACACAGATGTTCACAAATACTGTTTGTGTGCATTATATGCATAAATGTTGTTTATTGCATTGACTCTGCCTTACTGGCTTTGCCAATGTTGTGAACCTGTAGCAAAAATGATTGCTTTCTGTGAAGAATGCATGTAGGTGAAAAATAACTGAATGTGAAAAACAGCATGAATGAGTTTATTTTTCAGATTCATATCACTCATGTATTCTAATGGAAGCACCTGCTGGAAGGCACAATGACACGTCGCCTGAAAAAAGCAAGAGGTCAAAGAGTGATAGTCTTCTAGGTGGGAGCAGACCAAAGCAAGCTCTAAAAGTGTAATGTTAAGGGATAGTCAGGAGTATTTTAGCGCTCAAGGAAAGGTAGTGTTAAGGGATAGAGTAAGGGATTTTAAGGTTCAGGAAAAGGTAGGGATAAGGGTTATTAGGGGTATTTGAGTTCAGGGTAGCTTTGATGTGTAAAATGATTTTTATGTTCAGGGAAGGGTAGCATTAAGGGGTAATAAAGGGTTTTTAGTGTTTGGGTCTAGGTAACTGTAAGGGGTAGTAATGGTTTCGAAGGGTTCAATAATGGGTAGCATATAGGGATATGAAGGGTTTTGAAGGGTCGCATTAAAGGGCAGTAAGCGTTTTTAGGGTTCACAGAAGCGTAGAGTAGGTGGATAATTTTAGGGTTCATGGAAGGGTGTTGTTTCCCAATAGTAATGGGTTTTTAGTGTACAGGGAAAGGTACAATTAAGGGGCAGTAAGGACTTTTTAACATTTATGGATGGGTAATTTTACATGGTAGTAATAGGTTTGAGGGTTTAGAGATGGGTAGCTTGAGGTGGACATAAGTATTTTTAGCGTTTAGGAATTAGTATAGTTAAAGAAGAGTGATGGGATGTTTAGAGTTCAAATAAGGATCACATCTAGGGTAACGATGGGCGTAGTGGGGCTACGTGGAGAGCCATGGAGTTTAAAACAAACTCTGCTTAGGACCGCTACGCCCCACCCACCTCCCACCCGCCCTATTAACAATTATTATACATGCTTAAAAAAAGGATATAAAGTATTAAAACGCCTTACCTGAGCTGCAGCGTCCCCGGTCTGCCCTCTTCCTCTATTGCGACTTCTTGATGACAACTGCACATGCGCAGGCGCCAGCTCATGCGCAGTTATCATCAAGAAGTCGCGATGAAGGAAGAGGGCAGCCTGGGGACGCCACAGCTCAGGTAACGCATTTTTATTTACTTTAAGCGTGTATAATTATTGTTAATAGGGCGGGTGGGAGGCGGGGGCTGGTCAACTCCACACCTCTGCAGATTGTGCAGAGTTTTGCCTACTCCGCCTACTTCTCGGAGCGTGTAGAAGGCAAAACTCTGCACACTCCGCGGGCGGAGCTGAGCACTCCGCCCCCCCCTTAATTTAGGGTACAGTAGAAGGTATTAGTGCTCAAGGAAGGGTAGCACAAAGGGGTAGTAATGGTTTTCTAATTCAGGGAAGAGTGGTATGAGGGGCTATTGAGATTTCCAGTTTCAAGGAAAGTTAAAGTAAAGAGGGGGTAAAGGGTTCTTAGAGTTCAGGGATGAATAGCCCTAAGGAGTAAAAAGGATTTTTAGAGTTCAGGAATGGTAGAGTTAAGGGGTAGGAAATTCTTTATGTTAAAGGGTATTATATGCTTTTTAGGGTTCAGAGATGTCGATAAGGGGTAGTAAGGAGTTTTTAAGGTGCAGGGAAGGGTAGCGTTAAGGGGTAGTAAGGAATTTTTAGGTTTCAGGGAAGGGTGGCATTAAAGCGTAGTAGGAGTTTTTTTAGATTTAGGAATGGTAGCATTGAGGGGTGTCAGGGGAGGTTTAGAGTTCAAAGAAATGATTTACAAAAAGGAAATGTTAAGGGGTAGGAAGGGGTGCTTAGTGTTCAGGACGGATAATTTAAAGTTACAGTATGTGAAATAATTTAATTTATTACACAAATTGAGGTAGATTCAATTTAATAGCATTGTAATTTTGAAAAACTAAAATTATTATTCAATTTCTGTTTTGGTAATACAATGTATAAAGCTATAAATAATACTTATAGACTAGCAAGCAAGCATTATTCTCTCAAGTAGTATTATGTTAAGGTATCTCTGAAGTTGATGATAGAAAGGGAAAGGGGATGGAGCTGGGACTGCAATTGAGCAACACATTTCTTCTGACTGCTTTTCACCCATCTCTACTACTGCCAGAGAAGAACAGTGGCAAGTGTGTGACCTAAATGGCTTTTGCTCAAATTCCTGTTGTAACACAATAGCTTGACTTGAGAAAGAGCCCTGCCTCACACAGCTTGATAAACAAATGATCCCATCTGCTTGGAAGGAAATCACTCTCTCTGCTTCTAGATACAGTAGCATATGAAGAGCGTGAGGTAGTCATGATTACAGATATAAGTTCATGTATTGAACTACATGCATTGGGTATGGCACTGATGGAATCAGGAATTTCCATGTAGTTTAACGACCTGAAAAATCAGTCCCACATAGTAATTCCCCATTCCATGGAGTTGACAAAATAATTGGACAGTGGTGGGGCAGATCTATCCCACAGTGTTGGTAAATTTGCATATGAATTTACTGCTACCACACTTCAGTCTAATTAGTAATCAGGGCCCTGTGGTAGTCGTGGGTGCAGGGGTATATTCTGCTGCCGAGTTGTCATTACAGTGTCTCACGGTTGCTGATATAAGGAACTTTCCAAGCGTTTATCTGTATATTCAAAGTGTCCGGGTCTCAATGATACATGATGTTACCTATCCGTTGAACAATAAATAAACACAAGGGCATTTCTCCTGTGTGCAGCTGCCCTGGTGCTGAACAATAAATACACAATGGGGCCTATTCACAAAAGCCATCTTGTAATAATGAAATTATTACTAGAGTAGTACTACTTACATTACAAACTGCTTTTCGCTGACCTTCATTAGGAAACCTCAATCTTGCCTATCTTTCCTATGCAGAGATCTCTTCCAAAGTGGTGCAGATCTCTGCACGCATAATCCTAGGATTTAGGTGTAAGTATGGGAGGAAGAATGGGGAGTGGCTTGAAAATGAAGAATTCCTACTGCTAAATGAGAGGGGATAAGAGAAGATAAAGGAAGTTTTTAGAAATTGGCATAACAGAGGCCCCCTTATCCCCCGCAGTGCAGGGGCCCTGGAGCTGCAGGGCCCCCCTCGGCACAATACTCTGGCCTGACAGTTGCAGATTATATTCAGAGCTGGGGCCCCTCCATGTACCTTGCAGAGAGGCCCCTTCAAGGTGCGTTATGGCACTGTGTTTAGAGAAAAACATTCTGATACAAACATTCACCTACAAAAGAGTAAGACCATTGCTATTCATAACCTACACTTTTAAAGTTACTACAGGCATAAAACAGTAATACATGTACTGCAGCCAAGCCTTGGAGTACGTCTAAAACCATACATGGCCACTCACAGACACAATTTGTGCCTTTAGACAGGGCTTTAAGTAGACTGGGCCTTGCTGGTGCAGAGCACTGGCAGTTCTAAAAAGCAGGTGCTGAGACGGGTCCGTATCGGGCTCTCCACTTTCACTGACGCCTTCAGGATTTAATAAATAAATCTTAACTCTGCATCAGTACCACCCTTCACTGCCTTTGATGTAACTACAAAGAGACTCATTATAGTTCATTCACAGACTCAGCATTTCAGAACCAAAGCATTTTCAATATGCCATGCAACGGAGCCATAGTTTTTGCTTATTTATCTTATGCAACTAAGAACCATTGACAAAGCCAATAGTACTGGCTTGTTGTAGGTGTAATGTTACTTGTTGTATTATATATTTGGATGCAATGACCGAAGTAGCAGATTACCTGTCGGGCAGCACACTAACATAGAGTTTCAGCTAACTTGTTTTTAAGCTGTGCCCTTAATTACATCAGGCATGGCCCTATGAGAGAATCCCCTTTTTTTACCCTGCCTTTAGGGAATAATGATGGCAGAAATGTAATATAATTCTCCATAGGCATGAACATTAGATTCATTGAATGATTTTGACTTTTAAACTAAATACATATAAAATTGTTTTTAGTTTTAGAAAGTTAGGTTAAATTAAAACAAAACGATTTTTAAAGTAATTAAATTAAACTTTAACACTCTTAACTTTTAATTAAATTTACTAAATATTACGTAACTATTAAAATGTTAGAGAAATTGTTTTTAAAAGGTTTGATTAAAATATCAATTACAAATTAAATTAATATATCTTAAAAGGACATTATTTAATAAACATTTAGGTACTTAGGTTAATATGTGGTGATATTGTATTAATTCTAGGAAAGGTGCTAATTATATCTACAGTGTCTCAAAAACTGCAGTAATTGCTTCTACTTTCCTCCCATTGTACACCCTGTGTGATGCACACAATTGCTTTGTAATAAAAGTGTCTCTTTCTCATACTGCCCAGTATCCTTGTTCCCGCGCCTGATTGGAAGTTATCGAACCTTTCCTTTCATCCGTAAATATGCAGTCAAATAAAGCATTGATACTGTTGATGCCGCATAAGCCCTGAGAATGGATGTTTAATCGGAAGCAGCAGCCTCTAGAAAGACTGGCATTAATGTATATACCTGCTGATCACTTCCCTAACGAGCAGCGGAAGGTTCCTGGAGAGAATGATCAATCAGTTGAAGGAAACAGCGATGTAATAATGAGAGCGGCCATTAATGGCTCAAATGGGACTCTCCCGGATAGAGTAGGCATTAGCCTTTGATGGATAGGTGCTTGCATGACTGAACCAATTCCAGAATCAGACCCAAAGGTATATCAATATTATATAAATTCATCAAATGTTGAAACTTAGAAGTATCCACTGACTTGCTCAGTATATTCAGGCAGGAACAGTCAGGAAGTGGATGGAGGCTAAGCGGTATTACAGAAATGGCCAATCAGTGCAAATTGCTCATGCTTAACCTCAAAGTGTGTGTGGCTGTGTTGGACTTGGCCCTTTTAGCAGGGTCATCCCTGAACTTTTTGCCTTCCTCCTGTATTTTGTGTGACCTGTTGTTGGCTGTTTTATGACTCTGGGCACTTTGCCACTGCTGATCAGAGCTAAGGTGCATATGCTCTCCCAATTGTGAATTGATGTATGGATTAGTGATTCCATGATTAGCTTGTTTAGTTTACTTGTCAGACCCTAGTACAGTGCACAGAGTGTGCCCAGGGCTTGTAAATCCAAATGCTGCTGGTGGGCTTGCAGCACTGGTTGTGCCACCCACAGAAGCAGCCTTGTAAAAAGAGTCTAAGGCTTGCCATTGCAGAGCCTGTGTGCAGTCTGGTACTGCCATGTTGACTGGGCAAGTGCACCCACTTGCCAGTCCCTAAACCTTCCCTTTTCTTTATATCAGAAACCCCTATGGTAGGCCCAAGGGCAGGGCGCATTGTAAGTATAAGATAGGACATCCCCTGGTGTGTGTGGCATGTCTAATAAGCCATTTTCGTGTTTTACTATTGCAAGGTTACCTGTTCTCCATAGGCCAGATTGGGCAGTTAGATTATTACATTTTTATAATCCTAACTGACTCAGGGAACATGGTAGAAATTTGAGTTTAGTATGCCTGAACTCAGAATGATAAAACACATCTTTTAGTGAAGTTCATTTTAACATTCTGTGTTTGAAAATAAAACATTTAGAAAGTAGGTATTTTCTTGTCTTCCTATCCAATCCTGCGTTTGCTAGGTTGTGTATTCCCTGTCTGGAGTTTGTGTGACAGGGCTGGGGGATTCCAAGAGACAGGATGAGTCCGCCCTTTGGTGAATAAGAGAGATCTGCATCTAGATGGGAGGGAGGAGTTGCACTTGGGACCTGAATAGGACAGTGCCTACCCCCCACAGTGCCTGCTCTACCCCCTGTGGCACGTCTGATGTCTCTGCCCTGCACTGTGAAAGGAGAGAAGGAATCATGTCAACAAAGTGCTCCAGGGCTGTGCTTTCCCTCCACAATGCTGGCTCCACCTCCTGTGGGGCGTCTGATGTTTCTGCTCTGCACTGTGAAAGGAAAGAAGGAGTCATGTAAACAGAGGGCTCCAGAACTGGTTTGGACTGGGCAAAGGCCCCTCTCTCCTCAGAGAACAAAGGATTTTGGGGTATAAATATTGGGACCATGATCCCAAGAAATTAGATCACTTTTGGACTACAAGAAGAAACCTCTGCTGCGGAGAGGAACCTGAAGAAACTGAGGAGAGACTATTCCTAAGCTGAAGTGCTGCTTAGGGGATTGGCCTGCAGTAGTTCCCTGACTGCCAAAGAGAGGAGAAAGAACTTTGTGTGCTTTGTTTTCAACTTGTGAAGGATCTCCAAGGGCTTGGAAAAGAGCTTGCCTCCTGCTGAAGTCTCAGGGACAACAGACCTCACCCTCAGCTCCCCAGAGTTCTTTGGAAGTGCCTGCTACTGTTTTGGGCCTTCTGAGGGACTGCGTGTCGCAAGGAGCTGGAAGCGTGACTCAACGAGGAAGAAGCTTGTCGCCATCGCTGCTACTGCCGTCACAACTCCGACGGAGGGTGTCACCGCTGTAGCTGTCGTATTGCACCGCATTGAGAGAAGTGTCTTGCAATGAAGAGGAAGCGTGTCGCCGTCGTTGCTGCTGCCATCGCAACTCCAAGGGAGGGTGTCGCCGCTGTAGCTGTCGTATTGCACCGCATCGAGAGAAGTGTCTCGCAAAGAGAAAGAAGCATGTCACCGTCGCTGCTGCTGCCGTCGCATTGTGAATGTCAGCGCTGTAGCTGTTGTATTGCCCCACATCTAGGAAAGCGCCTCGCATCAACTGAGAAGTGCGCCGCCATCGGAGCTACTGCCGTTGCATCTTGGATTTCGCCTCTGTAGTTGTCACATCGTGTGGAAGCTTCTCGCAAACGCCGGAGAAGAGTGTTGAAGCTGAAGCTGTTGCCATTGCATGGCTGAACAAGGGTGTCGCCGCTGCAGTTGAGGCATTGAAACAAGACTTCTCGCATCATCGGAGAAGCATGTCGCATCGCAAGGTACATTGATTTAAAGTGTTGCATCTTAAGAACTGAACAGAACTAAGCTAAAACTACCATTTTTAAGTATAGTATTGTGGATTTCTGCTGTTTAATGGTCTTGTGTTAAATCTATATAAAGAATACTTATTTTTGATATAAACCTTGTATGGTGCCCATTTGTGGTGTAGTCACTGGGTTACTGTATGTGGTCACAAATGCTTTACACACTGCCTTTGAGATAAGCATGTCTGCTCATGCCAAGCTACCAAGGGGGTGAGCAGGGGTTATTTTAGGAGTGTACCCCCTTACCCTGACTAGAGGCAAGGGTCCCTATTTGTCGCAAGTACCTACCTGTGCCAACCAGAGACCCCCAAATCTAACAGACTGGCTCCAGAAAATGTGAATGGAAACAGCTCACCACACTCTGCAGAACCACCCCAGCACCCTCCCTGTATGGTTTTGTATTTATGCAAAGATCTGTGAATCTTTCCTCTATTCCAGTAAAAGGGATTCAACAGTGTATCATATTCCATAAAAAGGTCTTTGAAATATACAGGTCATAGCTTGAAGAACACAGTCCGATAAAATTGATATCACCCCCCTGCGACTCGACTAATCATCACATCATTACATTCCAAATAATCCACCTAAAAACGAAAGCATCATCATAATCAATAAAACCCAGAAAATGGATCTGCGACAGCAGAGGACTCAATATAGAAACTCTCGCAGCCGATGTGAGAAAGAACTGCAACCACCCAATATCAGGTAGACGTCAATGACCTCAAGGATTACTACAATAATATGATGATGAGCATAATAGAGGGCATAGGCCCATTAAAACTCAAAAGGGTCCCAGATAAAGATAAAAACCCTTGGTTTAATGGATCCCTCCATGAGGAAAGACGCTCACTCGGAATCACAGAGCAGAAATGGTGACAACACCCTTTCTCACCCCAATGAACACAACTAAGACAGGCCAGAAATGTCTTCATAAAAGCATTCAAAACTCAAAAACAGACTTTTTTAGAAAAGAACTGGATAATGCAAAAAACAGGCTGAGGAAACTCTTGGAACCACTGAAATATCAATCTAATTAAATGTCCAAATCTGCAGCAACAGCTACCAAATCTAGCCTAAGCAGCGAAGAATTCTCCTTCTTCTTTACAGCTAAAGCTATATCGATGGAGGTGGAACTCAAAAAGGCAGCAGATTTCCCCTCGAGCAAAAATAACACCCCAGCCAAGTCTCAATATCAACTAGAACTGGAATTATCAAAAAATAATGCTGTATGGTCAGAATTCAAGCCGCAAAAACAACAATTGATGGACAGAATGCAGAACAATGTCATACATTCACCCCAGTACAGAGATCTGGGCCTAAATCCATCGTTTTTTTGCACTCCACACCACCCCAGTTCAGACATGGCCATGTGCAAATGAGCCTTGACCCTGTGCCTCATGGAAACAGTCCAGCCCGAACTGCCAAGCCATGTCTTTCCTGGACCGGAATCAAGCATCCTAGGACATGTTTCTGGCTATCAGCCGTCTTCAGCCAGGATAGCTTGACTCCAGTGATGTGGAGAGCATGGGACTCACATCTGAGCATACCCATCCCACTCGGGGAGACAAGTGCAAAAACAACAGTTGATGGACAGAATGTAGAACAATGTCATACATTCACCCCAGTACAGAGATCTGGGCCTAAATCCATCGTTTTTTTGCACTCCACACCACCCCAGTTCAGACATGGCCATATGCAAATCAGCCTTGACCCTGTGCCTCATGGGAACAGTCCAGCCCGAACTGCCAAGCCATGTCTTTCCTGGACCGGAATCAAGCATCCTAGGACCGGTTTCTGGCTATCAGCCGTCTTCAGCCAGGATAGCTTGACCCCAGTGGTGTGGAGAGCATGGGACTCACATCTGAGCATACCCATCCCACTCGGGGTGACAAATGCAAAAACAACAGTTGATGGACAGGATGCTGAAAAATGTCATACATTCACCCCAGTACAGAGATCTGGGCCTAAATCCATGGTTTTTTTGCACTCCACGCCACCCCAGTTCAGACATGGCCATATGTAAATCAGCCTTGACCTTATGCCTCATGGGAACAGTCCAGCCCAAACTGCCAAGCCATGTCTTTATTGGACCGGAACCAAGCATCCTAGGACCGGTTTCTGGCTATCACCCGTCTCCAGATAGGTTAGCTCGACTCCAGTGGTGTGGAGAGCATGGGACTCACGTCTGAGCATACCCATCCCACTCGGGGTGACAAATGCAAAAACAACAGTTGATGGACAGAATGCAGAACAATGTCATACATTCACCCCAGTACAGAGATCTGGGCCTAAATCCATGGTTTTTTTTCACTCCACACCACCCCAGTTCAGACATGGCCATATGCAAATCAGCCTTGACCCTGTGCCTCATGGGAACAGTCCAGCCCAAACTGCCAAGCCATGTCTTTCCTGGACCGGAATCAAGCATCCTAGGACCGGTTTCTGGCTATCAGCCATCTTCCTCCAGGATAGCTTGACTCCAGTGGTGTGGAGAGCATGGGACTCACGTCTGAGCATACCCATCCCACTCGGGGTGACAAATGCAAAAACAACAGTTGATGGACAGAATGCAGAACAATGTCATACATTCACCCCAGTACAGAGATCTGGGCCTAAATCCATTGTTTTTTTGCGCTCCACACCACCCCAGTTCAGACATGGCCATATGCAAATCAGCCTTGACCCTGTGCCTCATGAGAACAGTCCAGCCCGAACTGCCAAGCCTGTCATTGACACAGATATTGCAAAGATTATCTCGACCATAAAACCAAACAATCACTTCAGGGATCCACTACCTGCAACTCGTTGGTCCAAAATAAACCATCTGCTCATCCACTCATGTGCAAAGATCATTAACGCTTTGCTATCTCAAGGCTCAATACCGGTCTGTCTAAAAGCAGGGCGAGTCACCTCAATTAAAAAAAAAACAACAGAGAAACCGCAGACCTGAACAACTTCAGACCGGTAACAAAAATTAGCCCAAGTCTTGTAAAAATGTGTTGAACAACAACTGAGCCAACACATCTCTGAATTCAAATTGCTGAATGACTTCCAATCAGAATTTAGACCAAACCATAGCACCGAAACAGCAATTCTGCATATCGTCGATGATGCCCTTTTTGCCCTCGACTGCAACAAAACCTGTTTCCTAATCCTGCTTGACCTTTCTGCGGCTTTCAACACAGTAAACCATACCAAAATGCTAGATCACTTGGAAAAAAGCATGGGCTTAGAGGGTAAAATACTAAAGTGGTTTAGTTCATTCTCCGAAAACAGATCGCAAAAATTCAGAATGAACCAAACACTATCTGCTTTATCCAGAAAAGTAATTGGAGTACCAAAGGGGTCAACACTATCCCCTGCGTCAATCAATTTGTATGTAGAGCCACTCACAGAAATCTTACAGCAAGCAAACATCTTTTTCCACCTGTACGCTGACAATACACAGCTTTACATCGAGATCGCATTGATAGAAGAGATCGGTATCATGAACCAGGCACTAAAGAGAACCATTCATTGGCTAACGAGTAATCACCTCAAGCTTAACCCACAAAAAAATGAATTCCTGCTGATTTCCCCCCAGAAAAGTGCTACAAATATTGTGGAATGGACCAAACTAATCACGGCACTAAACTGTATTCCGAGGATTTTAGACTGAACCAAATCCCTGGGCATTATGCTAGATAAAAACCTGAACATGCTCGCAATTATCTACATGATGACAAAAAAACGTTCGCTTTCATCTAAGCTAACTCAGAAAAATAAAACAGTTTACAAATAACTCAAACCTTAACCCCTCCGCTGCGCTGAACGCTCCGTGCTGGTGCGGAACGTTCTATTGCGCGGGCGTGGCCGGAACGTTCAGCGAACGTGCGTGGCACTACCGAGGTAGTGCACGCGACGTCCGCTGAACGTGTGTCGCACGGAAGGGGCGCAAACAGTAGTCCAGGCATTTGTTATATCAAGGATTGAGTACAGTTGAACAACACTATCCGGTCTTCCTAAGATTTCAACAGCACCACTAAAAGCCTGTCTCAATGCAGCCACAAGACTTATAACTGAGTCCAGGAAATTCGACCACATCACCCCTCATCTGAAAACGCTCAAATGGCTGTCCTTTGAAGCAAGAATACAACTAAAAATGGCATGTATCACACACAAAGTGATACACTATAATACATCAATGTACCTTGCCCAGAAAATCACTATATCAGGAGGATGCCCGATTTTTTGGCGTCACGGAGACTTATTACTGAAACCGGCCCTCTTCCGCAAGAAAAGAACTTATGACTGAGCTTTCTATGGCGCAGCACCAAGAATCTGGACCCCTCCTCCCACTAAAATTAGAAAATTCTTGTCCATCACTGCTTTCAGCCAAATCCTATTTTATGAGCAAATTCCTTCCATAAATTTAGCAGACTTGACATTATCTGAGGACCTTCTGGTTCAATACCCACACTACCACACATCAGCCACTAACATCCTTCTGGTCTTGTAAATATGATCGTCAAGCACATATGTCTCTCTCACAAATCAATGTACAATTAAAACATGACTTTGCAACATAATTGTTTCCATTAGCTTGCTGTACACTGATCAGGTTTACTGAAACTGAATGACGCTCGTTTTACTCTAAGTTGAAAGATATGCAAATGTAAAGCGCTCTGTTACCCTAATAGGGTCATGTTCGCGCTATATAAAACACCACATATATAAGTAAATAAATACATTTGGCCCAATATAAAATAAGTTGAGCCATCCCAAAAACTTCACTCAGCTTTGTCAAAACCACTTTTATCTATCTCCAGTTGAGCGTGTCAAGTGTCAGGGGTGGGGTAGACACACTTTCCCCATCCTATGGCACTGCATTCTACTGTTCACTCCCAGGGCAGCAGTAGCAGCAGCATAAACAGTCTGCGATGGTACACATCGTATGACAAAACTATGTAGGTGGAGTCCCTTAGATCCACTCCTCCGTGGGAGATTTGATTGTTCAGGGATTTGCGTGTCTTCTTAAGATGTTAACCCTACCCATTTCTTTAGTTACTCTGACAAGTGTCATAGTGCTTCAGCTGCAACTACTGGACTGGCTGTACCTCTCTAATGGCCAGGTCATCCCAACCTGAAAGGTGAAAAGTGATCATATACTGATTTTACATTTCATTGTATGCTTCATGTATCAGATGTATGCCGCATACCTGCTAATATTTCAGCCCCTACGGGTTTCTTGAGACAAAGAGCCATACTAGTATTAAGGTATCACTATCTCTTCCCTGCTTCATTTCTCCTGCCTCCCTAAGTCCTGACTCTTTCTGACATCTGAATTCTAATGCAGAGCTGACTAATGTCTTAGGCTTTGGGGAGATATTAACGCTGACTGCGCAGATGACCAGAGACCTGAGAGTGAGCCTACCATTATGCAATCCTGCCCATGTGACCATGTCCAGCCGTTGTGACTTTATTTTGACTGGAAGTCAACAATATTTTGTTCCAACCCTTGTATACCATTGTGTTTGGCTCTGATTTTCTTGGATATCTTACACAGCTCACACTGTAGTAAAAGAACTTCAGTCCACATCAATTCAATTTGACATTACCCTAATTGTCCAGAGTCCATGATGATCGTATTACGAAGAGCTGCTGTATCCATTGACAGACCACACATGGGGTACGGTGTCATTGGGGTATGTGAGTACCTCAGAACCCATTCTGCTGGGGTCTTGATAAAACTGTTCATTGTGTTTGCTTATTTTGTCTTTCCTTTTCATCACTCTGCCTCCCACATAAAGGGTCATATTCCAGGCAGTTTAGGAGTAAGAAGTACATCTCCAGAATCTGAGTCCTGAAAACACCCCCCACAGCAGTGTGTGACTAATCAATAATTGACACTATTTTATGGAAAAAGAGGGTCAAGCCACAGAGTATTTCCTCTAAGCTAATAAATTACCAAATGGATAATCCTGGTGCTAGAACTTTGCATGTGGCTATGTCACTGGAAGCGGATATCCTTTTTATGATGGAAGGCCTCACCGACCTAGAGGTGGCCTGCATCATCATGGGACCCTTCTCATGTTGGCATCAAGGAAAGACGTCAGCATGAGCTATAATACTCCTCAGAGTGGAGCTCTAAAGTGAATATAATTGGAGGGGATCCCTATGATAATGGAACGAGGGAGGTGAAGTTTAAACTGCCTCTGGCTTGTATCACATGTTATTATTGACCCCAAAGGGCAGGGTTAAGCTGCAACAGGGGGTACCAACTCATCTGAAGAGAGTGATGAACATGCATCTGCCTCAATTGTGCCCTCAGGAGCAAGTGAAATGGCATTCATCAGGACCTTGACCTTTTCCTCTTTGCTAATGTGTGATATATTAAATGATAAAGCAAGGTTTTCTTTGCAGCACCAAATACATTTGTTCTGGTGAGGTTCTGCATAATTTATATGTGCAAATATAAGATAAGGCATGTATGTACACAGTACGTAACTAGTAATAGTGACAAAGGGACAAAATTCATGTATCTAGTGAATATTCACTACACAAAAATGTTTTCTCGCTGACACTGTGTGTAGTGCACATATGAACAGTAGTGCATCCACCGTCCTTAGCAATGACATGGAGTGGGAGAAGTCCACATTAGAAGGCTCAAAAAGGTACAGGGTTTGTTAGCAAATTGTGCACACCACAAACACTTTCACAAACACAAGAGCACTTATCTCCACAGTGCTTAATTAAAAAAAGTGCCAAGGCCCAAGGTATCGCTTACAAATTGGATACAGCTGAAGTTTGCACCACCCATAATGTCCACCCATAATGTCAGTAGTAGTAATAGTAGTAGTAGTAGTAGTATAATAAATTGCTACACGTTCTTAAGCATTAAGGACCTCATTGCGATGGGGGTTGGGCCGCACACCAACAGGCCTTCGCTGGCTATCCGAACTCTACATTACAATGCTGGCGGTCAGAACCGCTGCTATCCGACTTAAGTCTGCCACCTCCACCAGAGATCCTGACGGGGCGACAGTCGGAGTATCGTCCCAGCATGGCGGTGGTGCCAAGACAGGCACCGCCGTCGAGATTACCATTGAGATTACAATATTCCTTTCAGGCAGCCTTTTCATGGCATGGCGGGAACACCACCATGAAAAGGCTGTCAGAAAGTGATATTGGGGCCGTAAACATGGTCCCTTTCCATCGCGGGCCTATGAAAATGGGCACTGTGCCCCTACTAACCATGGTGCATGGTATATGGTGTACGGGCATGCAGGATGTGCATTCACGGCATTGGCATGTGCTGCGACCCTTTCTCATGGCGCAGCATGCTGCCGCTGTGTTCCTGACTTGCAGACTGGTGATCACATCCAAAAAGAACAGTTGGACCGCCCACATGCTTGTTGTGGTATCCTGACCACTGCCATATCGGTCCGACCAGCTAGCATCAAAATGATGCCCTCAGTGCCCCCCAGAGAATATATGCAGGTATAACATGGCAATATTATCTTGAGTGCTACTCTTAGGACTAATAGATTTTACCTCATGTCCTGGGAGTGCCCCTTATGCAAATTGCACGTGTTTAACACCCTGTAAGTAAAAAGACTCAAATGTAGCCTTATATTGTTGCTTGCTCATTCTCTACATTCCCCCATATAAATATAAATTAAGGGATTCTGGACAAATCCCTTAATCTCCCCGGGGCTTATTTACAAGCCTCTGGCGCCGCTGATGCGTCACTTTTAACATGGGAAAAAGTGACGTCCCGATGGCGCAAGGTGCTTGTAAATAAGCCCCCGGTCTCTAAAAAATAAATGTGTCCCTATGTAACACAACTAGAGCTGTATGACAAAAAAGCTGCTTTGGCACTAGTTGTCGCTGTGCGCCAGAGTATGCGTCTGATCGCATTACAGAGGATCGGTCTGTAATGCACCGTGATGTTGGCGCAGACTTTGAACTGAGGGGCAGATTTACAAGCCCCCTGTGCCTCTTTTTACACCGCCGTTGGGTCGCTTTTGTGACGCAGCGATGGCGCAAAAGATGCGCCATGATGCAGGGTATTTACAACGTGACGCATCTCCCAGATGTGTCATGTTGTAAATCTGCCCCTCCTTCTGGCGCAGGGCTTTACAACATGACACATCTGGGAGATGCGTCATGTTGTAAAGCCCTGCGCCAGAAGGAGGCGTTCCATCGCAGGGGGGGGGGGGGGCTTCTGGCGCAGGAACGCCTCCCAAAAGTGGCTGAGTGAAATCTACAAGATTTCACTCAGACACTTTTGGGCCCATGCTGCGTCAAAACCCTGCGCCTGCCTGAAGCAGGCGTAAGGATTGACGCAGCAGTGTGGAGATAGGGCCCCCCAAAGCATTGCTGGAGCTGCTTCACGCTTGCGACGCAACTCCAGCAATACGCCACTTTTACGACACAGATGCGTGACGCATCTGTGCTGTTTTTGCCCCATGGTGCGCCGCATTGTAAGTGCGGCGCCTCAAGGGTGGCGGAGCTGCGGCACACAATAACTGGCGCATCCCTGCTGATATGCAGGGATGCGCCAGTTATTGTAAATCTGCCCCTCTGTGTTTATGTGCGTTTGTGTCTGTTATTGTATTAGTGCATAGGCGCAGACGCACATAAACACAAACATACACTGGCGTACAGTGACAATTAGCGCCGGCGCAGCCTCTACTGGAACTAGTAGCCGTGAGGAATGAACCTGCGGAACGGAGTTCATAATCCATTACAGTGCGAAATCGCACCTGCGGGCCTAGGAACCATTATATCAGGAAATTAGAAAGTCAAATCAGTCTCCACCCAAAACGACTCACTTAAAATGGACTCATGAACTGTCAGTCTGTATTATGTCTCTTCCAAATTAAGCCATGCCTGCAGGCAAGCAGGCAGCATCTTAATTACAGAAGGATTTTGAAAAAAATATTTATGAACACTGTGCCAGTCTCCCCTAGTCTTCAGTAGCATATTTGCATTACTTTTTGTTTTCGTTTTAAATTAATTAAATTACAGATGCAATTAAATATTAAGCGATTATCTCGTAAATCTTTTCTTGGAATGGCAAAAAACTATCTTCTGAAAGCATAGTTGAAGTATCGCCTCGAACACAGCCTCCATGGCGAGATTCCATTTGCAGCCTCTGCACGTTTGTGTGTAGCTATGAAAAATCAACATGGTGCATTTGCAGGGTATAATTCACACACTGCGAAATTATTTTTCTCCGGGTGGAATGAACTAGAGAGAGAAGTCACTTCCTGTCTGGTGAACAATAACTACTTTTTTGTCAATTTTCAAGTTATTTTTTGAAGATGATTTCAGATTCACTCATTATTGTTTTTTATTTTAATTTTTAATTTAGGGCAGTTTTTTCAGAGTTTGAGTCTGAACAATAAAACAGAGGTCACCACACCCTATGCATCCAGAGATGAGATTTGTGGTGTTTGAGGGGATGTCTTATTTGGCAGGGTGTGGCACTTAGTTGGTTTCATAATGTGGATTATTATTTATATGTTATGTCCATGGCGTAATCCTACTCCTGATCGTCTGTAGTTGGAGGCTTTGTAGAAAGTCGAAGAGAATTTGAGGATAATTTAGAAATTGAAGGGCAGACTGTGGTCTCTGCTCCCCTATTGAAGATCACCCTCTATGCAGTGATACCTCTAGTTGCCTGGTGGACATTTCACTGCTTTCAGAGAACCACTGGTATTGGAGTGGCTCTGTAGGAAGAGATGTTTGCTGACTGGGTGATGTATCTTTTTGCCGTATTAAGCAACCTTTTTTTTGGTTTGTCAGAATCAAACACGATAGCAGAGGAATTTTTTGAAACAAATTGGCCCAGTGTCACTGTGAGAATTGTCCCATCCCATGAGGGGCATTTGCATTGTTTCATGTTTGAAGCTTTTCCTGGCATCTCTAAATAGCATAAAAGTACATTGGTAGAGACGCAATAAATAGAGTAGGAGGAAAAGTACTTTATTTCTCCAGGTTTTTTTTGCTTCTATGTGTGCTGCATCCTATATGTGTGTTGAACTCTGCAGCACACATAGAAGGAGCAAATTGCCTTTAAACCCTTCACTGCGGCGGCTATTCCGCCGCAGTGCTAAGGGGGTGGGGCGGAAGAGCGGCGGGCACATGCTGGTGACGGAACCCCTCCGTCACCAGCCGCGGTTGCGCTGTGCTCATTACGGAGTGGTTCCGTCACGGCCCTGCCCGCTCAATAGAACGTTCAGCGCAGGCGTGGAATCCGCGCCGCGCAGGTTTTCTGAGCGGGCCGTGACGGAACCGCTCCGTCATCAGCACAGCGCGACCGCGGCTGATGACGGAGTGGTTCCGTCACCAGCAGGGGAGGGGTTAATGATTGTTTATGTGCAGGAAGGTGTCCCTTCTTGCACATAAACAATCGACCCTGCAATGCAGGCCCTCTTGAACCATGGTGCACGGGTGTATGCATTGGCACACGGCTGCTGCTTGTGCTCCAGCAAGGAGAGAAGGACATGAATGCACCATATTTGGTAGATACAGCGCACTTCTGCTCTTTTATTTTGACACACGGCAGTGCAGCAGGAAAGCTTGCTGCACTGGTTTGTGTCAAATTATAGTAAATTAAGCCCCTGGTATTTATATTTTAAGCCAACTCTAGGCAGTGCCCAAGTGTTTGAAGTAGGGGTGCACAGCGCTATTTTTTTTCCTATCAAAATATTGGGAGTTAGAATAATGAAGACATCAGGGAAGAAGGTATAGTTGAAATCACAAGCACCCATTCATTCCCCAGAACTTCTGCTAAAAGAATGGCTCTATATGTCTGTGAGTCTGTTGGAAGTGCATGAACTGTGGGTGCTGCATATCCACCTGACAGAAATACTCATGAAACAGGTGGTGAGGGCCCTAAAACTGGTGCAGGAGTTAAGAATAGCAAAGGTAGGAAAAGACTGAGATTCACAAAAACATAAAAGCTGACACAAATGTGGTATGAATTGTAAAGATTAACAGAACATATATATTAGTACTCAATCATTAAAAGCATGTTCAACCTATAGGGAGCCTGCATTTTTTCTAGGACAAACCTCTTCCAATAGGCCTTGCTTCAATTTCTGAGCCTTTCCTGCTGATTTATAGATCACACTGATGCTTTAGGTAACACAGGCTGTCCTGTTTTTAGTGTTTATTTTTTGTTGTTAAAAGTGTTGTTTTCTCAGTGTTGCCAGACCTTTGAAAATTGGTGTTTATCAGTGTTTATTCAGCTACCCAACTCTCAAAATAGACAAAAACTGTGCTTTCCAGTGTTCACATGCACGTTAGTTTGTTTTTGCAGTAATTGTCATAAAGCACAAATTTAATTTAAGGAAGTAATGCTGGTTTCGTAGTGTCTTCTAATTCAGAGTGTTTTAAATGGACTTATGTCAGAGTGTTCTAAGCATAGAAAGTCTGTGTATTACACTCTCCCTCACACTCACATCTCGCTACCTCTCTAGCTCACCCCGTCAGGACTCTTATATACAACACTATGAATGGATTAAAAGGTAAGAGTGCTAAAGTCAAATGTTTTATTAAACAATTTCCTGGACACAGTTAGGGTCATTCACCTACTCCTTACTGAATATTATGACATTGTAGGGGTGGCTAGTACTTCTGACAGCATAGTACCATGTGAAACATTCAACATTTTAATTACACCTGATCAATTTGTAGGCCTGAATTTTAAGGTACCTGAAATGCGATGCTTTTTGCATGCTCATCACTGCTTTCCTGCACTCTTTGCCTGACTACATTAGGTGGTGCTGATGTTGTGGGCATTCGTAGCTGCTAAGTTTCCCCAAGGAGTATGTCTCAGTTTAAGACAGCTTTTAACCTCTTTACAGACATAACATTGTATTCTGGGACTTAAAAATGTTATCTTATCTACTGGCTCAATACCCCCAGGATTTAAGTGTAGCTGGGTAAAAAGCCAGGAGTAGCTGAAGGCATCGTACATAACAACACGAGCTTAGGAGTTGGAGTTGGATTCGGAAAACGGCATACACGAAAAGACGACGTTCACGAGAGGCACATCACTGAAACACTCTCGCTTCTGCCCCCCGTCCTCCTGCTCCCCCACATCGGAGGGAGCCGCGGCGGTGTAGCAAGTGGGGCACAAGCGGAAAGCGGCAAGGTTAATTGATTACCGGACCTGATTTACCGGTCCTCACATTGATTTCCTTGCTGGACGGCCCGTGTGTGCTTTGCTTCACGCTTCACGCCGCAGGTACGGGAGAGCAGGAGTGGGGGAGGACCGGGCAGAGACGGGCTGAGAAGAGTGCGGGGAGAGCCGTAGTGTGCAGGGCGGTGGATGAGAATGAGAAGGTGCGAGCGCTGTTGAGCCGAGTCTAAGGCTAAGCGCTGAGATAACTGCACCCCTCCACCTCCGTCTGCCTCCGTCTGCCTCCGTCTGCATCTGCATCTGTGTCTGTGCCAGTGCTAGTGCGAGTTTGCTCTACGGTAACGTGCAACCTGGAGCATGTAGCCTGTAGCCTTTAATTTCTAAAAAACTGCGGGTTTTTTAAAAAAAGGACCATTTAGAACGCCATTAGCCTGCTGCTTCCTGTTGGCTGGCTGATGTGAGTGCTCTTCAAAACAGCATTGCCGAGCAGGTGAGGGGAGCCTGCCATTTTTGCCATACACCAGGAGCACATCAAGGACAGCGGAATTGCGAGTTGCATACCCTAACCACGATTGAAGAGGTGTGGCCAGTAGAGAGCCAGTAGAGAGCAGCGGAGTTCCAGGGAGCCGCCGCAGCAGTGAGGTATGTGCAGCAGCAGCAGCAACCACGAGCAGTTTTAGCTGCCTAGGGAAGCGCCGGGCACTTCTATACTTAGGGGGCCCTGAAGTCGACCAAGTCCTGAACGGTGTCCCATGAGCAGCGGGCAGCTGTCGAGCTGAAATTCCTTCCTGCTAAAAAACCTGCTCGTATCACCAAAAGGGAACGGGACCTTGGATGCGAGCGGTGCTAACCGAGGGGCTGCAGTGATCATCGGCTGCAGTGTTTATCGGACAGACTGTGGGAGACGGCGAAGCAAAGCGG
The DNA here is from genome assembly GCF_964263255.1 of Lissotriton vulgaris. Classification (NCBI taxonomy): domain Eukaryota; kingdom Metazoa; phylum Chordata; class Amphibia; order Caudata; family Salamandridae; genus Lissotriton; species Lissotriton vulgaris. The sequence goes on from NW_028251522.1 coordinate 22,914, forward strand.
TGAGAAAAGGTGAGTCTCACAGCACCAACACCTGCATTTCCAACTTTGCCATCTCGGCCTCGGCCTCTGAACACGGCCGTTTTGGTCATATATGGACATACTCCCCCTGCCTGTCTGTAACAAATGAGGAAGGGGAGCGGGGGAGATAATTGCCATACTAAGCATTATCAAACCGTCCCTTTGTCCAAAACACGTAATTAATGACAATATCCTCCTGACATTACTTATCATTCACGGCAGACTTTTGACAGAGTCTTGACATACTATTGGTGAACTAACTCCAGACATAGGGCTCCACTTGACTTTACCAAATACCTGGTAAAACTGACTTTCAAAAGTGTCTTTCAAAGCCAGCAGTTACCACACCTCTCACGATACACCTCGCTAGACTCCGCAAAACCGCAACTGCATCTCGCTATCCTCCCTGATGGCAGCTATTCCTATTAGAGGGGCAGATAGGCTTGGGAGGAGGGGGAGTGCAGGTGGAGTGGGATTTTGAGGTGTAGTGGTAGAGGTGGCACAACGGCCACCAGGATACCAAGTCACCAAGACACCAGTCTGCCAGGTTTAATTCTATTAAATAGACCTAAAGAATGAGATCTGGAAAACTGTGTCTCAATATAAGTGCAAGGTCAAGAAAAGACGAAGAAGACAGGAACCAGGGCTCAAATAAGTCAAGTAAAAAAAGGAAGAGGATGGCACAACAAAGAGAGAGACTAGTGTCGGCACCTGAGCTAACAACCCCTAGCTCAAAACAACGTAAAATAGGGATCCAAAAATTCTTTTCTCCAAAGGACCCCATGACGTCAACTTATGGGCAAACGCAGGAACAAGCCCTCCAATCAAGCCCAATCACACCGGCACCATGTGTAAAAGAGAATGTGCAGCTACAATCAAATATTATAAAGGAGAAGAATAAGGATTCACAGGACACTCATAGTGTGAGTTGTCCAATTAACAATCAATCTGACCAGAAACAAATCTCTCAGTCTCCTGACAAGCAAAAAAGTAACATTGTCTGCAGGAATCTCATTGTGGCAAAAGCCCAAATAAATAAGAACGCCTCCCAATCTCATGAAAGTGATAAGGAAATAAAGTCCATGGACAAGGGCAAGGTAGAAGAAGTAATACCAAGGAATAAATCGGTGGCGGGTCAAATTGCCGTACAGGAAGACTCATGGCCAACCTCCTTCTCCCTACCTGACGACATAAGCTTGGACATACAAACAGGAATGGAAAAAATCACCCAATCTCAGTTACAAGTACATCTAAAGACCAGCCAAGGTCCGCATGACACCCACAGATCACAAGAACATGTGAAAAATGGACCAGGGTGTAACGGAAGACTGGAATCGACACCTTTGCACCCAAGTGTCAACTCCCACGAACGGGACAAAGACCAAAACAAAAATAAAGGATGGACAAACAACATCTTAAACCAGGAATCTCCAATTACGATATCTTCAATGAGAAGGACAGACGAAGAATTAGATGTCCAGGAAACACCACCCAAAGAAGAAGATAAGTCCCCATGGAGCAAAACACTATTAAACACCTTAGATCAGGCAATCAAAGCACTGAACTTCCAGTCGGATAAAATGGACGTTCAAATCGACTTAATAATTCTCATAGCACCCCATTAAACGTCAAAGTGTTTTAACACATTTGACTAGGCTTAAAGCCGATGTAGCCCTCCTCCAAGAATCCCACCTTACAGAAACGGAGGCTACCAAACTTAAATGTTCTTGGGTGGGTCATGTTTTTCACTCTCCCGCTTTAGGTAAGAAAAATGGTACAAGTATATTATGTCATAAAAAGTTAACTGTTTCAGTTATATCACAAGATTGCGATGTTAATGGTCGTTGGGTTCTCATTAATCTTCTTATTGATAAAATTCCTTTAGTTATTTTCAATGTTTATGCTCCTACAGGTGTTGATAAATTGTTTTGCCTGCTATTTCTGATAAGCTTGTAACTCTCAATGAACAATATGTTATTTTTGGTGGTGATTGCAATCAAGTTCTTGATCCCTTTTTAGATAGGAATTCAAAAGTTAAATTTGTTCCCTCCAAAATGCATTCCCAATTTTTCACATCTATACGGAATAATGCTTTAGTTGACATTTGGAGGTTATGTAATCCGGACCTTAGAGAGTACACTTTCTATTCCCCCACTCACCACTCCCAATCCCGTATTGATTACCTCTTCCTCAGCAAACCCCTAGCACAACTTGCTATTCACTCAGATATAGGCTCCATTTTAATATCAGACCACGCTCCTGTTTTTGTGGATATTGACCTTATCCCCTTCTCCCCTCACTCAGGACGCTGGAGATTTAATAACTCCTTACTCCTTGATTCCAACTTTTGCACCTGTTTTAATTCCTTTATCACTGAATTTTTTACACTTAACCATCTTCCAGAATCCTCCTTTGCCATGGTATGGGATTCATTTAAAGCGGCTGCAAGGGGATTTATCATTAATTTTGTTTCTCAAAAGAAAAAACAATCTATCTCTAAATCAACTCAACTTTTAGATAAAATTAAAAAGCTAGAGTATGCCTATTATAATTCTAACTCTGAATCTTCTCTTCGTGAACTTATATCCGCCAAATTTGACTTTAATAAATATACCACCAATACTGCCTCAAATTCTCTTCTTAAATGCAACTCCCGCTATTACGGTGGACAGAACAAGATGGGCAAACTTCTTGCCAATTATCTCAAGGTACGTAAAGAAAGAACTAAAATTGAATCCTTACAAGGCCCAGCTGGTGTTTCTTTATTTAAAGACAAAGACATATTAGCTCAATTTGTTTCGTTTTACCAAACTCTATACACTCCCGAATCTAATCCTGACCCTATTGATCTTCTTACATATTTTCAAGATATTCCCTCTCCGGATTCTTCTCATATTGACTTCCAATCATTAGATTTGGATGTTACCCTTTCTGAAATCTCACACGCAGTCTCTATCCTTCGTCGCGGTAAAGCGCCTGGGCCCGATGGTTTTACCATTGAATTCTACAATCATTTCTCTTCCCTTCTTCTTCCTAAACTACTTTTGTTATTTCAATCTTTTGCGGCTTCCGGATCTTCTCAGGGAACTTTCCAAGAAGCATTAATATGTTTAATTCCTAAACCAGATAAAGATCATACCCTCTGTAAAAATTATCGTCCTATCTCCCTAGTAAACACTGATTATAAAATTTTCGCCAAAATTATAGCTCTTAGATTAGATCCCCTACTACCGGAACTTATTGGACCTGAACAGTCTGGATTCGTTAAAGGTCGTTTATCGTCGGACAATTCTCGTGTTTTCTTTAACATTTTGAGTAAAGCCACCTCCCTCTCTACTCCCCTTGCTGCCATCTCTCTGGACGCCGAAAAGGCTTTTGATAGAATAGGCTGGGACTTTATGTTTCAAGCACTTCGTTGGTTTGGTTTCCCTCCTAAATTCATTTTTCTTATTTCTTTACTTTACTCTAGCCCCCACGCTTCAATCTTTGCAAATGGTATGATTTCCGATTACTTTCCCCTTCAAAGAGGGGTGCGTCAAGGATACCCTCTCTCCCCTCTTTTGTTTATTATAGCTTTAGAACCCTTTTTAACTAAGATTCGACTTGATGATACTATTACTGGATTTCATTATGGTTCTCAAAAACAAGTTAAATTATCAGTATACGCAGATGATATTTTATTTTACTGCTCAAACCCCCAAACTACTCTTCCTTCCTTCCTTAATCAAGTTTCCTCTTTCTCAACTGTTTCTGGTTATCGTCTTAATACTGATAAATGCGAAATTTTACCCTTGAATCCTTTATGTCAAAAACATCTCTTTGACTCCTCTGGCTTTTCTTGGCAGCCCTCTAAGATTAAATATCTAGGTGTTTGGTTCGCTCCCCGTCTTCCTGACACACTTAAATTTAATTTCGAATCTCTCTCCAATAAAATTACTACTTCAATTAATCGATGGAATCCTCTCTTCCTTTCTTGGTGGGGTCGTTTGGACTCCATCAAAATGATGCTAGCACCTTTAGTGCTCTATACTATTTCCATGATTCCCATTCGTATTCCTGATCATTATTTCAAGTCAATAGACTCTCTTCTAGTAAAATTTTTGTGGAAGGGTAAAAAATCTCGAATAGCTCTCTCTTCTCTGAAAAAGGACAAATCCCTCGGCGGAATCAAATTCCCTAACTTTAAATCATATCATAATGCTTTTTCCTTAAAACAAGCCATGCGGTGGCTTTCTTCGGATCTTCCTCACATTCCTCCTTTATGGCTCACGTTGGAATCTTCTTTTCTTCATCCTTATGACTTCATAGAAGTTCTCTCCTTTTCTTCTAATGTATCATCTCTTCGTTCCCCCATCATTTCTCACTCCTTTTCTCTTCTTCGTCCCTACGTATTGTCCACATACCCCTCTACGTCCTCTACTCACACCCAACCTATCTGGCATATTAAACTCCTCAAAATCCGTAACCGCTCATTATATTGGAAAACCTGGCATTCTCTTGGTTTAAAATGGATCTCCCAACTTCTTTCGAATACTCAACCTCTTCCTTTTCAAGATCTTCAAACACAATTTTCGCTGCCTTCCTCTTCTCATAAACAATACTTATCATTGATTCCATCCCTTACCCAATACCTGGCTTCGCTCCCGATTACCAACTCTATCCCTGTCACTCATCTTTCAATTTCTAATGCCCTCGATCAATCCCTTTCTGCTTCTTTTATCTATAAATCTCTGCAGTCTTCTACAGATCGTACTAAATCTAAGGTTGAGTTGGTTTGGGAAAAAGATTTGTCTCAAATTTGGTCCTTCACTTTATGGGATAAAATCTGGTCCAAAGTTCACAGTACATCTAGAGCTGCTAACGCTACACAAACTTTATTCTTTATTTATAATCGTACACTTTTCACTCCATCAACTCTGTCATCATTCTCCCCGGACATTCCCTCCACTTGTTGGTCCTGTCCTTGCCCCTTAGCTAATTTGAAACACATGCTATTTGAATGTCCTCATATTTTACGTTTTTGGCACTTGGTTTGGTCCCACTTGCAAAAGATTTTCAACTTTACTTTTTCTTTTTCCGTCATTCACATTTTCCTAGGATCTCTTTCTCCTGCTTTCACCGGATCACACCACAAACATAAATTACTTGACCTCTTAATAGCCATTGCTTTTCACCATATTACATCACATTGGAAACAGGCTAAAGATGTTTCCTTTACTGCTTGGTGGAACGCAGTCTGTTTTAATCACCGTCTAGACACTAATTTTGTTTCCCCCATTTCCTTAGCAATTAAACGTGACCTTTTATGGCTCCCCATTACCGAATATTTATCTAAGATTACCAGACCTCCTCCCGCCTCTCCATTACGTAATGTTGAAGTTCGTAAACCACCATGATTGCATTTTCTTATTTGATTATAATGTTTCTTCATTGCATCTACTGTTTTATCATATTATTTATATGCTTTTATTTATATGCTTTTCTCATTCAAGATGATCCCTCACCCCTTTATATTTCCTGAAATTTATTGCGATTCTTATTTTCCTGTAGGACATAGCTTTAATAAGTTACCATCACTTTGTAAGAGAGAGTTTTAGTTTTTCATAACTTCTGACTGTTTTTTCATTTTCTTCCTTTGTCTGTTTTTATTTCAATAAACTTCAAACTTAAAAAAAAAAAAAATTCTCATAGCGAGCCATATCTCTGGCATGAACACCAGGTTGGACCACATGGCAACCCTGCTTCTAGGGAGGGCTGATAAGGGATTTTGTACAGAGATTATCCAGCCAAGCTGTGTTTCTGGCAAATTAGTGGATAGTACGTCAAATTTACCAGTAATATTAAATGACATACTAAGGGCGGTTCAATCATCAATGGATACAAAACATAACACCAAAACTATGAGCAATACTGAGGCAATAAAATCTGATGTGGAAATTGGAAGCCAACACATAGTAAGAGATTCTACCCAAAACAGCTATGTAGAGGAAGAAATAAGCAAGCTATGTAAAGAAAAACCTGACAACGAACCGGGTCAAAAAGAGGAAGCACAACATGCAATAACCCAGACTAAAGTCAAGTTAACAAAAAGACAAAGAAAGCGCACAAGTAAAGGGAGGGTTCAACTTAAATTCCAACCTTCAACAGATATTCATACCTATCCTATCTTTCATCATACCGCTACTAGGAAAGAGAAACCAGCACTAGAAGTAACTGTTTCAAAACATATCGACACGCCCCCGGTCCAATCAAACCAGTCAAATTCTGTGAATGGGACCAGCTTGAGTATAGAATCCTCACCCCCCCAAACCTCCCCAAAACCAAACCAGATACAAGGGATTATACAACCAAAAAGTCAGATAAAGAAACAAAAAAAAAACCAGGAACTCAGGATAAAAATAAGATGCAAGATGAGACTGATGAAAGGGTCTTAACTAAAAAAGCCAGTATAAACCAGATAGTAACGATCCACCAGACAGACGAAACGCAATCACTCCAGGTCAAACCAGCAAACCAGGAATCAAGGCACCAAAATGGTCCAATCTTCGTGGATACCAAACAAAATATAATAGATAAATATAATCAAAGTCAATCCATAAAAAGAGCAGATGAAAAGGTAATTAAAAGAACACCAATAAAAATTAATTCAAACGAAGATGGACGAACCTGCAGTATTTATCAAACAAACAAACATACAAGGTGCACTCACATACCACAAAACTCGAACATCGACAAAAATACGGACAGGATTAATGAACCAATCACCTACCTGAAAAGAATAGACGGTTCATATGAAGATCTAATAATAAAAACACTAAGCCAAGGGAGAAGAATAACCATAAATGGGGAAACAACACAAAATACAAACTTAGAAGAAGATACACAAGCTAAAATGAGCTCACAATCACAAGCAGAAATAAATAACAAACTGGCATTTATATCGGAATACCAGACATCAGGACCCCAAGATTTTCTGAATAGAGGTAATATAATGCGGCTATTAAGAGAAATCACAGAATTGAACGACATAGAATCCAAAGATCTTTTGTCAGTAGAATTTAGGTGCACAAAAAATATGTCAGAGGTGGAAGAGTCCTTAACCACCTGGTCATCCAAAGACATAGTTGATTGAATGCTTGAAATGAGTTTGTCATTTGAAGCCTGGGGCATTGCACTGAGGCGAGACGAACGGAAAAAATATCCATTTCCACTTTTAAAAACCTTAACCATATGTAAAAAGACAAAGGCAGAGGGGAACATCCAAAAATCATGTTTAAAAGGAGCGTGTGCGGTATTTCCGCAAAAAAATACATCACAAAGTAGACACGAAAATGCAGTGGCGCAAGGAGGCGCACATGAACAGACAACTGATTGGACCTGGGTGGCATCGGCTTTGAGCAAAAAATGCTCCTAACATGACGAGTCATTTAAAAAAAGATACAATATTACATCCACGGATAATAGATGATAATCAAGAGGAATCCATTGCTGCAAACCCGCACACGATCAGCCTCTGTTCCTGGAACGTCCATGGTTTCAACAGTATGTGTCATGACCACGAAACTGCAAACTTCTTGGATCAACATGACTTAATACTGCTACAAGAAACCTGGAACCTGCACCAAATCTCCATCCCGGGATATATTGAATTTCACGTCCTCGCCGAAAAACTCTCTAACTTTGGTCACCATAGAGGAGGCTTATCAACGTATATCGCCCAACAATACAGATGGCATACGGAAGAAGTAGACACTGTGGTAAACTGGATACAAGTAATAAAACTCACGGAGAAGTTGGTCCCCGGTTCAGGTTCTTGTAATCTACTATTGCTCAACGTTTATGTTCATCCGGAAAAGAAGGAGAAAAATGAAAAACTGATTACTCTACTAACCTTGATCAGGGCCTTGCAAATCACTCATGAGTCGTACTCCATGATTATATCAGGTGATTTTAATAGCAACCTAACAAAAGATGACAAAATAACTCAAGCTCTTGAAGAACTGGGCCTTTTTATCCTAAATAAGAAAGTCAGTGGGGATAGTGGTATACCTATAACTTTTTTAAGCGGTAACCGAAAGTCAACAATAGACTTCACAATACTGAGCAACAACCTGTTATCGACGGTCAGTGCATTTGGAAAGTTACCATTTCCCTCTAACACTAAAATGAAAATGTTGGTCACCAAGACGGAAAAACAAAACACCGTCATCCAGCATACCGAAAAATTAAATCTACGCAAACTAAAATGGAGAGGAAAGGATATAAAACCAACAATGGATAACCTCAAAAATGAACTGCTTAGTCTAACATCGGAAGAAAAAGAAAATCCGGTAAAAACATGGGAACGTCTATGTGAAGCAGTAACAAGAAATCCCCCAAGTACAAATCAAAATTCAAGAAAAAGCCTTGATATACAATCACCCTGAGGGAAGAAAAAAGAAAAATTGCACGAGAAGTCTGCAAGCAGGCATTATTGATAAAAAGTGGAATAAAATCAAATAAATCGAAATAGAAAGTCATGCGAAAAAAATATAAGATCATGCTAAGTAGCGCAAAAACACTGTACCAAGAGGAAATGTGGACAAACTTACTAATCGCTGGTAAACACAAAAACGCCAGAACATTTTGGGGTATTATCAACAAACTGACAAGGGGGAACACCCTAAGACTGGAGGCAGGTATCGGAGAAAGTACATGGACCCAGCATGTTGAAAACATGTTCAGCGACAGGACGGGAGGTGAAAAAAGGCACTGTAAACTGGAGTGCAAAGTATGCACTAGAAACTCCGAACATGCAGAAACTATTCTAGGAAAAGGAGTTAATCCACCAGAAGACAAGCTGAAGCAATCGTTGGGTAGTGGAAACGAGAACAAACTTGAAAACTCACAGTCTAGCAAATCAGAAAAACTAGTGAACGCCGTGGCCGACACCCTATTAACAACAGACCAGCTTAAAGACAAAATAAATCGCCTGAAAAAAGAGGGTGCAGCGGGTCCAAATGGGCTTCCAAACTCTATCTTTAAATATTCGCCTGAATTTTGGGCAGAATACTTAACACCACTCTTTAATGCAATCTACAATCAGAACAAACCGCCAAGATCCTGGAATGGGAGCATAATTCACCCCATTTTTAAACAAGGTGACCACAATGAGCCGGGGAACTACAGGCTGATATCACTAATGGATGTCGAGGCAAAACTATATGGATCATGCCTACTATCACTCATTCAGGACTGGATGGAAGATACAAACATAATACCAATGTTCCAAACTGGTTTCCGGCCAAGGACGGGTACACTAACAAACTTGATAACCCTGGCGCTCTTGAAAGAAAAAGCTGCAAAAAGGGGGTCGAGACTGTATGCTTGCTTTATAGACCTGCGAGCAGCCTTTGACAAAGTGTACAGAACCCGGCTATGAGAAAAACTAAGATCATGGAGTATCCCGAAGAAGTTATTGGAGGCTATTATAGTCCTGCACAGCAACACCTGGGATCGAGTAAAACTGGGAGACGGTAGCAGCGTAACGGCCGAAATAAGAACACAACAGGGCCTAAAACAAGGCTGTGTACTGGCCCCAAGTTTATTCAACCTGTACATGGCAGGTATTGTTAACCACATGGAGGTCGGGGAATGCCACCCACCCCACATGTCAAAAATCCCTATCCCTTTCCTGCAGTATGCAGATGACATTGTTGTTCTGAGTCAAACACCAATAGGTCTGCAAAGATCGATCAACAATTTGACAACTTATTTAGAACACAAATGTTTGAAACTGACTAAAGACAAAACTAAAGTTGTCCGCATTGTGGATCCAAAAAAGCCAATATTCAAATGGTATGCAAATAGTTCCCCAATAAAGGAGGAAACATCCTACAGGTACTTAGGTTTGAAACTGGGGCGAGGCCGACGAACAAAGAACATAAATCGAGCTAAAAGCAAAAACACAGTCTTTGATCTATGCATACGGCAATTACAAAAAAAACTAAGTTGTCCAAATTATAAACACCTGCTGAAAGTGATAAAAGCACAAACCCTACCATCCTTGTCATACGCACTGCCACCTGGTGTGGCAAAGAAGCAGGGCTGTTAAACAGCCTACAAACAAAAGTATACAAGGCAGTTTTAAACCTTCCAAAATCGTCGGCACCGGCGCAGGTTCGTCTAGAATTTGGCCTTCTAAATCAGAAGTTTCGCAGTATAGGAACCTTTGTGAAACTCTGCCATAAAATACGCATGTTGGAAGACAATTCATTGGACAACCTGTGCTGGAAAGAAATCGACACCCAGCAGAAACAGCAAGTTCCAAACAGTTGGGGAGGCTATCTGTCTCAATCCCTGACCTGTATAGGAATTGAAGAAACGTGGGTCACGAGGCCAGCTAGACACACTTTTGACAAAATTGCAAACAATGCGGTCAAATGGGAATCCTACCTTGAAGACAAAATAAATACCGCAAAGAGACGAGACGGGTGGACCGTGATAAATTCATATTCCGGGATAAAACCACAGACCTACCTAGAAAGCCACTTTAATAGTTCCTTAAAACAAAGATACATAAAACATTGACTAGGACTACAGTTCTCAAAGGACTTGTTACCAGCCTGGAAAAATTGTCAAACCGACCCCCATTGTCGTCTATGTGGATACCGAAATAAAACATTAACGCACTTACTATGTGTGTGCCTGGCACTTAAGGACTTGAAGAGACGGCTTTTAAAGAACATTTTTAACAAATTGAACATTCGGACTTGTAGGCAAGCCGTAATCCGATGGCTAGATGGATCATGTCCAATGTTGGCCTGCAGAGGGGTCAAATATATGATGAAAGCCCAATCTCTCTTACAGCAAGCTGACCTTGGAATCACACCACCAAACTGAAATATATGACATTTACTTTGCCATTTGACAAACAGTTCTATTTGCCAATATTTTAAAAAGCGTTTTATGTCCTATGATGATCTAAATGCATTTTGTAATAATTTTTAATAATTTTATACAAAATGGACTCGTACATAACAATGGAACACCTTTCAGGGATGTATGACGTTATAACGCATACCATTACAACTACCTACCATTACAACGCGACCATTACAACGCATACCATTACAACGCATAGCGCTTAGAGGTGCTGGATAGTGGTAAGTATAATTTACTATTCCAACTCCAGTCCCCGTGGACACTAGGGAAGGTGTTGGATAGTAAATTAAACTTATTCCCTATCCTAGAGCGCCCCCCAGCGCAATGCGTTGTAATGGTATGCGTTGTAAAAGTTGCGTTGTAATGGTAGGTAGTTGTAAAAGTTGCGTTGTAACAGGTGTATACCCCTTTCAGTTATGAACTTTGTTAGTATGAAGAAAGTCTTGTGTCATGTTTCAGCATTATCTCGTGCATGGTGACAGCACAATTTTCAAAGGTTCCTGTCACTACATCTTGCACTTAATGTTTACTGTGTGGGCTGTTTGGCAGTTGGCCTGCTATCAATACTGATTTGTTAGAAAACAGGTCTGATGTATCAAAGGATTTTACCCACTATGTGTCTCTGGACTCTTATGAGCTAGCCATTTCACCAATCAGTGAAATAATTAACAATGATAAAAGATCAAATATGATTTTAATTGTTGCAGATTCTCTACAATATATAAGATAATTAGTTAAGTCTGAAGCATGCTTCTAAACCCTGGAGGAAACCAAAGGAAGAAGAAATACTATTTTAGTGGCATCCCTAAACAATGAAACACAGGCAGAACAACATTAGGCCTGCCTTTCTTGTTGCTACTTTGTATAAAAATTACTTGCTCTTTCTTACAGTTGGGACTGAGTGTCAAAGGGAATTTGAGGAACTGTCCTAGAGTTACTTGACTAGTATCTCCACCCAATTACTGGCCAGAATGAGCTTTCGGTCCCAGAAAGGGGTCTACAATACATAAAAGGTATGTGTATTACACTCGCTCTCCCAGTCACATCTTATCACCTCTCTAGCTCACTTGGTCAGGACTCTCGTATATAGGACTATTAATGGATTAAATAGTAAGAGTGCTATATTCAAATGTTTTAGTAAACAAACTCCAGGACATAGTTGGGGACATTCACCTACTCCTCACTAAATATTATGACATTGTAGGGGTCCCGGAATTCCTGACTCTGTTCCTATTTCTCTGTCCATTTTCCTTCTGTTTTCGTCAGGAAAAAAAGGTGTGTATTACACATTTGGTTTTTCTGGGTACATTCCCTCTTTCTGTGAAACCTGGAATTGGGCATGGCGGTATGAGGAATGGGTATATCCCCAGTGCTTTCAATGTGAAAAAATAAGTGCAGGTACTCACCCAAATAAGCTTTGGAGTTTGGGAGGGGCTAAGTGTCCTGCTTAAGTGTAAGCAGATAATGGGCTCCAGATCTAAGGTTGGTAAATTGAGTGTGACCAATACCGGTTAATACTAACATCATTATTTACATTGCTTAGATGAGGATGAAGAGTGAATTTAATTTCATTAAAGGTGACTATGTTCACTATGCTATGTAAAAGAATACATGATAATGTGTCCAAGTATAAACAAACGTCTGCCAAAGGATAGTAGTGATATCCTCAGCTTTGTTATTTTCTTTGTGTGCTCTTGTCTGGCTCTTTTCCTCTTCTGCAGTTTACCTCATTTCCCTTATCAGCTCCTGAGCAAGTTTTCACTTGCTTGTGTCTTATCTCATATCCCTTCCTGTACCGTCATCTTCCTTCCATGTCTGTCTCTCTATTTTCTTGCTCTGATATCCCCATATCTCACACTTCCCAAGTTCTCCTTCCCATCACTCATACCTCTGTAACCTGGATTGCTCTCACCTACCTCTTATGGTCAAATGCCCGTATTACTACCTCCTGCTGTCGTTCTTTCTCTTTCAGCCTTGCCTTTCCCACTTCTGTGCCTCTCCTTGGCTCAATGTCTGACCAGGGCCTCCTGAAAAAATGGGGAAGAGGTGGCATTCATTCTCTATCACCCTCTACCATCCTGCTCTGCGAAATATCATATAATTGTTGCACGAAGCACTGGCCTGAATTCTGCACGACTTGAATAATAAGTTAGAATCTACCCAGAGACCCATCACTCCCCAGCACGACAGAATTTACGCACACTGGGGTGCTATCAAGTAACAGCAGGCGGCGGCATATGATTAAGTGCTAACCAATCCAAGCGCGGTGTGCAGATCTTTATTTTAAATAGCACAATGCTAGCTACAGGCCGGCAAAGACAGGCTTTGAGTAATGTAGGGCCTATTGGCAAGTGTTATACCATGGGACAACTCTCATATGGTCATAAGGCTGCATGCACCCATACCCTCCAAGTACCAAGCATCTGCTCACTTTCCCCTGGTTCCTCTGGTCTGCCATTTTGTTTCCAGACTTGTTGCTTCTTTGTTTTGAACGTTTTTATTAAAATGTTTTAAAGGCAACTCCCACACCACTGAATCCAGAATTGTACTGTGACAGGCATTCCCATGATATTAGTGACAGGGCCCGTAGTAGCCACCGATCACCAACCATCTCCACTGGTCCACCTTCTCCTGACTGGCCTCTCCCTTTCCTTACCTTTATAACTTGCAAGTTGTTATCTGCTGAGTTCTGATGCATTGCTTGCAGGTCCCGGCTTTCAGGCTGTATGAGTGGATTTGCAAGATTTTGATACGAGTGGACACTGGACAGACAAACTTACATCACCATGCAAGTACCCACAATCCTTGTACACTCAGACACCCCCATTCAGGATTCAATCCATTTTAATACCTCTATATTTTAGGAAAAAATCAATTTTAGCTGGTGGAGACTGCTCCCTTGTGCTCCTTCAAGCCGCACCTGCACCTACCATCTTTGTCACATTCTTCTCAAGTCAGCCAAGTCACAGAAAGGTGCATTGATCACTTCATCAGGATACACTGCATGGCATGAGACACATTGTGAGATAGACTGTGCAGGCCCTATGTAGACCTTGTCCAGTTAATCATAATGTGGCACAAAACCTCTCAGGCCCCTCCAGGGAAATTCAAATGGGTGCTGCTGGAGGCCCGTTGGAAGCATAGCAGCAGCTGTCCTGGTGGAGATACCTAACGTAAGCCTGCCATGCTATCAGTCTGGGTACCAGCCCTCTCCCTGGCTAAGGAGAAGTTCTGTTACCGACGACTAGAAAATTTGGAAGTGCTGATACTCAGTACTAGTGAGTACTGGCCCATTTAAACCAGTGGATATAACTCTGTCCGACTTGAATTCTCACCCTTATTGTCATGGAAGTGTTTTTCATGAATAAATGACTTATTAAAAAGATTTAAATAGCTGAGATATTTCCTTAGAGTATATCAAATATTTGGTAACTCATTAAACAATTTCTAACATCTAAAGGTGTACAGAAGGTTTACTACAGGGTCGTGTTCATGTTGACATCAGTTTAGATACACATGCCATGACTTCATCTTCACCAACAGACTCTGCTGCACTTACCCCAATACTGAATTACTCCATCACTCCACTATGCAGATGACTCCAAGCCACACAGAATGCAGCAGGTAGCCTCATCCCTCAATCTCCCACTGTGCTCATGCCCTGCACCTCACACAGCTTCAATGGCTCCCATCCACAGCTTTTTTCAAACTCTTGGCTTATACATTCAAAGCCTTACACATCACTGGCCCAGCATACCTTAAACCCCCTTCAGATTTCCAGACACCTTTGCTCTCAGCCAACTTTGTACTTACACACATTCCAATCATACGCAGCACCTGAACAGGGAGAAGTGACTTTTCATAATGTGCTCTGAAAGGGCTGAATGAACTGTAACTACACTGTCTCAAAAATTATTGCATTCCTCACAAAGCTGAATGCTTGCTTCTTCAACTAGGTGAATCCATGGATCAGCCCAAACTTCTCCTGGGTTAGTGACAGGATATCCTCTTGCTTTGCATGGATCCCTGCAGATTCCAGATGTTTTACTCACAGAAATTTGTGGAAAATGTGTGTTTTACCAAAGTTTGTGGCCTATAAAGGGTTCTGGGTTAAATTCCCTGGTAAAAGCCACACAGGTCATGCACCCCTGACCTCCGCTGGTTGTCTAGCTTCCAAAAATGTGCAGGTTTTCCAGCTTTCACTAGATGCTGGCTGAGAAAGGACCCAAAACCCACAGATACTGACATTACAAAAAAAGGGTGAATTTTCAGTGCAAAAATGTGATGTGTCTATATTTAGTTTGGGTTCCTTTTCTGTCACCGGTACGAGGCCTACACACAAAAGTGAGGTAGCACTTTTCGAAACACTTGGAGAAACACTGGGTGATAGTAAATATGTGGCCCCTTACAGATTATAGATGTTTTTTCGCACAGAAATGTGTGTTTTTAGACAAAGTATGATATTTGCAGAAACCTCTGATAAAAATTACCTATTGAGAGCCATGCAAGTCACTCCACCCTGGACTCCCTTCATCATCTAGTTTAAAAAAAATGTACAGGTTTGGTAGGTTTCCCAAGGTGCCCCGTGGGCTAGGGCCCAAAATCTAAAATTACCCACATTGCAACAAAAGGGTAATTTTTCAGTGGAAAAATGTATTGTGTCCTGTTAGACCTGGTATCATTGGCATGAGTCTCCCTTCCATTTTTACTTATTGGCTCCTCTGTTTTTGATATGTTTTGCTGGTTAGATGCTTTTGGCACTGTGCCACTGCTACTCAGCGCCACAGTGCAAGTGCTCCTTATGTTAAATTGATGTATTGATTAGTGACTCCATGATTGGGATATTTGATTTACCTGTCAGACCCTAGTACAGTGCACCATGTGTGCCCAGGGATTGTAGATCAAATGCTGCTGGTGGGCTTGCAGCACTCGTTGTGCCACCCACAGACGCAGCTTGTAAAGTGTGTCTCAGTCCTGCCATTACAGAGCCTGTGTGTAGTCTAGTACTGCCATGTCGACTTGGTAAGTGCACCCACTTGCCAGTTCCTAAACCTTCCCTTTTCTTCATATCAGACACCCCTAAGGTAGGCCCAAGGCTAGGGTGCATTGTAAGTATAAGGTAGAACATGCCCTGACGTGTTTGGCATGTCCTAATAGTGAATTAAATCCATTTCGTTTTTCACTATTGCAAGGCTACCTGTTCCCCAAAGGCCAGAATGAGCAGTTTGATTATAACATCTTATAATCCTAACTGACTCAGGGAACTTGGTAGAAATTCGAGTTTAGTATGCCTGAACTCAGAATGATAAAATTAACCCTAGGCAAAGTACTACGCTAAGCTCGCGTAACTTGCGAAGTTTGCGCTACTTCGCACTACGCGAATTGCACGTAGCACAGTGCAAACACGCGTAGAATAGTGCAGCGGTCATTTTTTGCTTGCTCGCGGTCCTCAACGTCAAGTTGACGACCGTGAGCGAGCAAAATGACATCCCGGCGAACCTTTTTCCCCGTTCGCGATCAGCAACATCAAGTTGCCAATCGCGAGCATGGAAAATAAACCTCGCGGTGAGATTCTCAATGCGGGGAGGTCAGGATTCTCATTGAGAGTAGTCGCATATGCTCGCGACCGCTCGCGATGAGAAACTACCAGTCTGCTTTAAGAAAGCTGCTGCTCAAGTAGAAATGTACTCGGGCGGCAGAAAGCGACCGCTTGCACTGTGCAAGATGCTGTTTGCACTGATTGCACAGTGCGGACAAGCAATCAGCACTGAGCAATCAGTGCGATCAGCATTTTGCACAGTGCATTATGCAGTTCACCTAGCTACGCGTAGCTTGCGTAGTGCGAAGTGCACTTCGCGTAGCTATATGTAGCGCTACTTCACGAACTACGCCCAAAGTTAGATAAAATACATCTTTTAGTGAAGTTGGTTTTAACATTCTGTGTTTGAAAATACCACTTTTAGAAAGTAGGTATTTTCTTGCCTAACTATCTAAGCCTGCCTCTGCTAGGTTGTGTATTACTTGTCTGGAGTTTGAGTGACAGGGGCTGGGGGATTCCAGGGGACAGGGTGAGTCAGCCCAGGGCTGTTTAGAGAAATCTGCAGGTAGATGGGTGGAAGGAGTTGCACCTGGGACCTGAATAGGCATGTGCCTTCTCTTCATAATGCTGGCTCCAGCTCTTGTGGTGAGGCTGATGTCCATGGCCTACATTGTGAAAGGAAAGAAGGAGTCTTGTCAACAAAGTACTCCAGGACTGGCCAGAACTGGTTTGGACCAGGCAAAGGCCTCTCTGCCTTCAGAGAACAAAGAGAATATGAGTATAAATATGGTGACCCAGACCCCAAGACTTTAGATCACTTCTGGAACAATAAGCCAAACCTTTGCCAAGGAGAAGAACCAAGGAAGCAGCTGGAGTTTGGACTGCCCCCCTGCCAGTGTGCTGTGTTGCTGGGTTGGCCTACAGTGGTTTCTTTATTTATTGCCAAGGAAGGGTGAAGGAACTTTCAAAGAACGTTTATCATCTTGCAGCATATTACTCGATGGGCTTGAACTAGTGCTTGCCTCCTGCTGAAGTCTCAATGGCAAAATACTTCACCACCAGCTCCCCTCTGAATTTCCTTACTGGCAATTCTGTCTGCGGAGGTCTGCGTGTCGCTGGGAGCTGGAAGCTGGAAGCGCGATGCATCGAGAAGAAGCGTGTCGCAGTTGCATCTGTTGCCATCGCATCGCCTGAGAAGCGTGTTGCTGTCGCAGCGATTGCTGCTGCATCACCAGAGAAATGTGCCTTCAACAAAGCTGTTACCCGATGCATCACCGGAGAAGCGTGTCGCAGGACCTGTTGGGGCCCCAAAGCGGGAGTGTACGCATCAAGGGCGCCATCTTATCGCATTGCACCGGATCATCACATCGCATTGAGGCACCATCTTGTCGCATCACAAGAATTTACGCAACATCTCCTCTCCCGTAAGGACCGAGATGCATCCCCTATTCTGTTCAAGCATTGAAGCTTGACACATCGTCTCCCCTGAAGCAAGGAGGGAACCCATCTCCCTTCCTGCGAACCTTTGTTTGTTTTGCGTTACACATCCAGGTACATTTGTGATAACTTTGTTGCATTCATCATCAACTTGAATCAATTAACTTCTACCATGTTTTAGACTATTTTAAGTACAGTAATGTGGATTTTTTGTCATTTGTGGTCTTGTGTTAAGTCTTTATAAAGAATACTTGTTTTTATAAAACCTGTGTGGTGTCCATCTGTAGTGTTTTCACTGTATTACTGTGTGTATTCACAAATGCTTAACACACTGTCTCTGAGATAAGCCTGTCTGCTCATTCCCAGCTACGAAGGGGGTGAGCAGGGGTCATCCAGTAGTGTAATCCCCTTTCCCTGACTTAGAAGCAAGGTTCCCTATTTGGTCAAAGGTGTTTACCATTGCCAACTAGAGACCCCCATTTCTAACATTGGTGGTCAGCGGTAAGGATTTGGACCTGCAGTTGTGACTGATATACAGTAATTGGTGTACACTACTAGTGAGTGCACACCAAACGCGACCACATACTTTTTTTTGGGTAGAATTTTTTTCCTTGGACTGTTATTTTTCCTGAGAACTGCCAAGTTTTACTGCCATGAGTATGCTAGCATCTGTTGCATCTATGGATCTAGATTTTGAGGAAGAGAGCTTGGAAACCTACACTTTGAAACAGCTTAAGCATCTCTGCAAGAAATTGAAAGTTGCTACCCCAGGCATTTCCAAAAAGGATGACTACCAAAAGGCACTGAAGGCCTCAGTAGAAGCAAGAAATGCCCCTGAGTTGGTGGTGGAGCCAGGTGGGGATGCAGATGGGCAGCTGGATGCGTCAGTGTTTCCAGCCAGGGGAGAGGTACCGTCCCCACCTGGCAGTAGTACCTCTTCCAAAGACCTGTCCCCCAGAGAGCCGGAAGACAGGGAGAGAAATATGGCACACAAGCTGGAGATGGCTAAGCTTAAGATGGAGGGTCAGAGGGAAATAGAGAATAACAGATTGTCCTTGGAGAGAGAGAGAATGAGAATGGAACATGAGCGGCGGTTGACGGAGTTCGAGATCAAGGCAAAGGGCTTAGAGATCAATCCCTCTGGTGGCAACACACCATCTGTGCTTCAGAAGGCAGGGTATATATCCCCAAGGAGGTCATCAAAGATGTCCATAAGTATGAAAATATTAGGCAGTGGTTTGCAGCCTATGAGATAGCAATGTTGTCCCACGGGGTCCCTGAGAAGGATTGGGGAGCAGGGTTGTGGGGGTGCTTTGTGAGTGAAGGGAGGTATACTTTGCTAGACCTACCCAGTGAGAATAGGATGTCAAAAATGCCCATATAAAGGAAGCCATGATGACAGGGTATGGTTTGACCCCAAAACTCTATAGACAGAGGTTCAGAAATTGTAAGAGTCTGGAGGCAACCACTTGGGTAGAATATGTATTTTTCTTTTGCAGAGCTATGGATTGTTGGGTGAAGGGTAGTAAGGCGGATACTTTTGAAGCGCTCTATTATTTGGTTGCAAGGGAGCATTTATCTGCTAACTGTTTTCCAGAGCTACGCCAGCACCTTATTGATAGCAAGTTAATTAACTCTAGGAAGCTTGCTGAGGTGGCGGACCACTGTTTCAGTACCAGGGTCCACAAGGGTCATGCGGGAGACACAGCCAAAGCTGGGCAGGGTCCCCAGCAGAAGAGTGGGGGGGGGGACAAGGGTAAACAGAGGTAGCTCCAGAAAGGGCCCCAAAGTAATTCCCAAGGAAACCAAGGGGAGGGTTCCCAGCCTCCCCCTGAGAAAATATCAGATCCCCCGAAAGGCAAACCTGTTCATAGGGGGACCGCTACATGCTTTCAGTATAAGCAAGTGGGACACCATTGATATGATCCCCAGTGTCTCCAAAAGGGCCAGTATGTGCCACCCCATGCACCACCCCATCAGATAGCCAGTGTATCCCTGGGTAGGGAGGAGATGGGTGCCCAAGGGGGGTGGGGTCCCACAGAAATGTCTCTTGTCTCATTAGGGGACTTTAAGATGATCCCTAAAACTCAGCTGCCTGATAACACTAAAAAGTACAGGCAGTGGGTGACCATCAATAGCCATAGAGGGGAGGCTCTGAGGGACACTGCGGCTAGTGTGACAGCTGTCAGTTGACGGTTGGTGTCCAAGGAGCAGGCTATTCTTCCCTGTAGTTGCAGCGGACAGCTCACAGAGCCAGTGTGAGGTGGATCAAGTTCCCTTTGAGTGTGGAGGGGTTTCTGATACTCTTCAAGTAGCTATGAGGCCAGTCATGCATGTGTATTGTCTGTTGGGCAATGATTTAGAGAACTCCCCTTGAGGTAAGGTGGAGAAGAAGGCTCATTTGGAGATTTTGGGTCTGCCTGAGTGGGAGTGTGTGACCACTCGGTCTATGGCATCCAGTAAGGGTGTTCAAGAGATCCTGAAGCCTGAAAGTATGGCCCAGGACTGTGTCTTAAAGAGAAGAGGTAGGGCACATGGGAAACCAGCCCCCATTGTTCCCACAGTCCAGGAGGAGACAGACCTTGAAGGAGATGCCCTGGAACCTATGGGGGAACAAATTGCTGAACTGGGGGACCTGCCTGAGGTCACCCATTGGAAGCAAGAAGGAGGATCTTCCAGTGAGGAATTTTGTGCAGCACAAAGGAAGTGTCCTTCTCTTGAGGGTTTGTGATGACAGGCCACAAACCAGGCAGCGGTGATCAGTCTGGATAACATTGGATCTACTGGAAGAACAACCTCCTGTATAGAAAGCCTAAGGTTACTTGAATGGCTAATGGCTTGTCACCCACTTTTATTGGCCCTAGATGCGGAAGAGTTCAGAAACTCATTGTAGGACTTGCCAGGCAAGTGGGAAACATGGAAGGAAGTACACAGCTCCTATCCAACATTTCCCTGTAGTCAGTACCCCCTTTGAATGAGTGGGCATTGACATTGTGGGGCCACTGAACCCAAAGACAGCCATGGACAACAGGTGTAAATTTAAAGAAGAAAGGTCTGCCCTATATATTTTAATTTAAGGGCTCATGAGGAGTCCCACAATAGTCGAACAACACAACTATGGGCTCACTGACGGTCACGGCCACCACAATCAAGTTCTCAATACAGCTTCAGAATAAATATATCGTTTTATTTTCATTTTTCAAAACATTAATGTAATTTCACAAACATGTAAGCGTGGTGATCATCTTTTCTGCTTATACCACCTGGCATCTCCCCAGCAAGTTGCTGAGAGAATACCTCAGAATTACCTCAGTGTATTTGTGTGCGATGGGTTTTGAGGTCTTTGTATTATGTTAATTGAATGAATGGATTGAATGTGTGAGTTGAATTGAGTGGAATGAGTCTGTGAATCTGAATGAAAGATGAGAGGGTGCTTAGGGGATATGTATTTATTTATACTGTGATTCCATCATTGTGCTTTGCACATACTTGAAGGATGATGCTTTTACATGTTTCTGAAATTACATTGATGTTTTGAAAAATGAAAATAAAACAATATATTTATTCTGAAGCTGTATTGAGAACTTGATTGTGAAGGCCGTGACCGTCAGTGAGCTCATAGTTGTGTTGTTCGACTATTGTGGGACTCCTCATGAGCCCTTAAATTAAAATATATAGGGCAGACCATTCTTCTTTGAATTTGGATCTATTTCTACCCTGCTAGTCTGCCCTACATCTGTCCTAGGGGGCCCCGATTTATATTTGATGGACAACAGGTGTATCTTGGTCTTGGTGTACCATGCTACCCGGTACCCGGAAGCCATCCCGCTCAGGACAGGGACGGCCACCGTGGTGGGACGTGCACTGATGGGGATTTTCTCCCATGTGGGGTTCCCCAGAGAGGTGTTGTCTGACCGAGATCCCAACTTCATTCTAGTTATATGAAGTCCCTGTGGAAGGAGTGTGGTGTTACATACATGTTCACCACTCCGTACCACCCCCAAGGTATTGGGCTGGTTGAGAGATTTAACAGGACCCTTAAAGGCATGATTATGGGTCTTGAGGAACCCCTGAGGGGTAAGTGGGATGTCCTCTTGCCATGCCTTCTTTTCGCTTACCGAGAGGTGCCACAAAAGTCCCTAGGGTTCAGCCCTTTTGAACTGTTATATGGACACCCGGTAAGAGGACCTTTGAGTCTGGTCAGGGAAGGCTGGGAGTAATCTCCCAGAAAACCTCCCCAGTATGTATACAGTTACATGCTGGCCTTCAGGAACCAGACTCGGCGATTCAGACGGCTTGCTTAGGCGAATCTGGAAGCCAACCAGGAGGACATAAAGCTGTGGCACAATCAGAATGTCCCTTTGATTGAGCTTCAACCTGGACAGAAAGTTTGGGTCATGGCCCCTGTGGAGCCTTGTGCGTTCCAGGACAGGTGGACCGGACCATTTGAGGTGGTGGAGTGCAAGAGTGATGCCACCTATTTGGTGAACTTGCGGTTTCCAAGGAACCCTTTCCGAGTCCTGCATGTGAACTGCCTGAAGCCCCACTTAGAAAGGGTATGCTCCTAGCGACAGATGATGGAATGGAGGAGGAGACAGAGCCTCTTTCTGACCTCCTGTCTGCAACAGAGCAAGATGGGTCAGTGGATGGTGTCAGCCTCTCTGCCACAGTGACCCCTGATCAGCAGCAAGATTGTCTCCAACTGTTGGGACAATTCTCTGATTTGTTTTCCTTGATTCCTGGTGTCACTGAGTGGTGTGTCTATGATGTGAACACTGGGGACAATCCTCCTGTTAAGCACCAGGCTTACAGAGTGACTGACAAGGTCAGGGCTTACATCAAGGAGGATGTCTCCAAGATGTTTGCCTTTGGGGTGATTGAGTCCTCTAACAGTCTTTGGGCCAGCCAGTGGTTTTGGTCCCAAAGGCTGCCACGCCTGGTGCCACACCCGAACTCCGGTTCTGTGTGGACTACCGAGTACTCAATTCAGTCAACAGGACTGATGCACACCCCATCCCCAGAGCTGTTGAGCTCATTGATCGGCTAGGGGCTGCACGGTAGCTTAGCACGTTTGATTTGATGTCTGTGTACTGGCAGATCGCATTAACTGATGGGGCCAAAGAGAGTTCAGCATTCTCCTCACCAGATGAGCACTACCAATTCCGGGTTATGCCCTTTCGGATGAAGAATGCTTCTGCCATCTTTCAGAGGTTGGTCAATCAGGTGTTGGCTGGACTGGAGAATTTAAGTGCCGCCTACCTGGATGACATTGCAGTGTTCAGCGCCAGTTGGGAAGAACATCTGTGCCACCTCTGGGAATTTTTCATGGCACTGCAAAAGGCAGGCCTCACAATCAAGGTGAGTAAGTGCCAGATCAAGCAGGGTTCCGTGGTGTTCTTGGGGCCCCAGGTAGGCAGCAGCTAGGTGGCGCCCCTGCAACCCAAGATTGAAACCATCCTAGCATGGACACCTCAAAGACTCAGACAAAAGTGAGAGCTTTTTTAGGACTCACGGGGTATTACAGTAGGTTTGTCAAGGGGTATGGCAACATTGCTGCCCCTTGACTAGACTAAGCAGACTTCCAGGAACAAGCCCAAGAAAGTGAACTGGACTGACACCTGTCAGAATGCTTTTGACGCCCTGAGGACTGCCATGTGCACAACACCCTTGCTTCAGGTGCCCAACTTCTCAAAACAATTCATTGTTTAAATGGAAAATGGGAGCATGGTGTGGGGGCTGTTCTATCACAGAATAATGAAGAGGGCCTAGACCAACCAGTAGCCTTCATCAGTAGGAGGTTACTCCCACAGGAACAGAGGTGGAGTGAAATTGAGCGTGAGGCATTTGCTGTGGTCTGGGCACTGAAGAAGTTGAGTCCATACTTGTTTGGGTCTCACTTCCTGGTTCAGACCGACCACAGACCCCTCAGAGGGTTGATGCAGACGAGGGGTCAGAACCCAAAGTTGTTGAGGTGGTCCATTTCCCTACAGGGGATGGACTTTATGGTGGAACACCGCCCTGGTACAGAACATACCAATGCTGACGGTCTGTCCAGATTTTTCCTCCTTAGTGAAGAGAACTCCCAAGGGGAAAGGTAGTTCTCCCCACATTTCAGTCCCCACATTTCAGCTGGAGGGAAAACGTGTTAGACTTGGTCATTAGCGTGAGTCTCCCTTCCATTTTTTACTGATTGCCTCCTCTGTTTTTTATCTGTTTTGCTAATTAGATGCTTAGGGCACTGTGCCACTGCTATTCAGTGCCACACTGCAAGTGCTCCCTATGTTAAATTGATGTATTGATTAATGGCTCCATGATTGGGATATTTGATTTACCTGTCAGACCCTAGTACAGTGCACCATGTGTGCCCAGGGATTGTAGATCAAATGCTGCTGGTGGGCTTGCAGCACTGGTTGTGCCACCCACAGACGCAGCTTGTAAAGTGTGTCTCAGTCCTGCCATTACAGAGCCTGTGTGTAGTCTAGTACTGCCATGTCGACTTGGTAAGTGCACCCACTTGCCAGTCCCTAAACCTTCCCTTTTCTTTATATCAGGCACCCCTAAGGTAGGCCCAAGGGCAGGATGCACTGTAAGTAAAAGGTAGGGAAAGCTTCGTCAAAGGTGTTACCCGACGCATCACCTGAGAAGCGTGTTGCCGCAGCAAGGTTGCCGTCGCATCACCGGAGAAGCGTGTCACAGTGCCTGTCATGGCTCCAAAGCTACAGAATTCGCCGCACGGCCGCCGGGCGTTCACGCATCGTCTTCACGTCGTCGCATCAAGGGCGCCATCTTATCACATCGCATCGCATCGTACCGGATCTTTGCAGCGCATCGAGGCGCCATCTTGTCGCATCGCAACCGGAATGCATCATGGGAATCTATGTATCACCTTCTCTCCGGTAAGGACCGAGACGTATCCCGCGCGAGCATTGAGGCACGACGCATTCTCTCCCCGAAGCAAGGAACCAATGCATCTCCCTTCCTGCAAACCTTTTGTTTGTTTTGCATTACGCATCCAGGTACTTTTGTGAGAACTTTGTCACATTCATTATCAACTTGAACTAAGTAACTTCTACCATCTTTAAGTCTTTTTTAAGTACAGTATTGTGGATTTTTGTCATTTGTGGTCTTGTGTTAAGTCTATATCAAGAATACTTATTTGTATAGAACCTGTGTGGTGTCCATCTGTATTGTATTCACTGTAAAACTGTGTGTATTCACAAATGCTTAACACACTACCTCTGAGATAAGCCTGTCTGCTCGTGCCAAGCTACCAAGGGGGTGAGCAGGGGTTATCCAGTAGTGTAATCCCCTCTCCATGACTGAGAAGCAAGGGTCCCTATCTGGTCAAAGGTGTATACCATTGCTAACTAGAGACCCCCAGTTCTAACATGTCCTTCTTGAGTTTTGAGCCATTACTTGTGTACTAGGCCTACCCAAACAAGTGAGGTACCATTTGTATTGTGAGAATTGGGGGAATGCTAAGTGGTAGGTAATATGTCACTACCTGCATATTACAGAACTTTCCATTAGAGGAATCTAAGGAAAATTTGTTTTTTTAAATTAAAGTTTAAGGTTTTTCAACAGATTTTTGGTAAAACAAATCTGGTGAGAGCCACGCACATACTCTGGATTTTCCTTGGTGTCCAGTTTAAAAAAATGTGCAGGTTTGCTAGGTTTTCCCTAGATGCTGGCTGAACTGGGACCCAAAATCGACAGCTACCCACATTGCAAAAAAAGTGTCACTTTTCAGAGGAAAGATGTGATGTGTCTATGTTGAATTTTGGGCCCTTCCCTGCCATGGGCACTAGGGCTACCTACACAAATGAGGTATCATTTTTATCAGGAGTCTTAGGTGGATAAATGTTTGAGGGGTGAAAGAGATTGTAGGTAACAAAAGCTGGCGGCAGCCATGAAAGTCACCCCATCCTGTATTTTCCTATGTCCCTAGTTTTAAGAAATATAGAGGGTTGCTAGCTTACACTAGGTACCAGCTGATCTAGGGTCCAAAATCCACAGCTGTTGACATCACAAAAAAGGGTCATTTTGTTCCATTTCCTGCCTTAGGGAATAGGACTACCCATACAAGTGAAGCACAATCTGTATCAGGAGGCTTGGGGGAATGCTTGGTGGAAGGAGGTTTATGTCTCACTGAAGACTCCATAACTTTCCATCTCACAAATGTGAGGAAAGTATGTTTTAGTAAAGTTTGAGGTTAGCAAGGGACTCTGGGTTACAAAAAAACTGGTGAAAGTTACAAAGGTCACCTCACCCTGAATTCCCCTAGGTGTCTAGTTTTCACAAAAATATTAATGTTTGCTAGGTTTCCCTAGGTGGCAAGTGAGCTAGGGACCAAAATCCACCAGCACCTACATTGGAAAAAGGTCAGTTTTCAGTGGAAAAATGTAATTCAACTGTGTGGTGCTTTGGCCCATTTCCTGTCGTGGGCACTAGGCCTATTCACACAAGTGAGATACCATTTTTATCGGAAGCCTTTTGGGAGCATAGAATAGTAGATCATTTGTTATTAACAATCGGAATTTGCTGCTTTTGTACCTTCCAAAAGTGAGCCAGTGTAAGAAAGAAGGCTTTTTGAAAAAATATCCTCTAAATCACATGCTAGTACAGGTACCCACATACCCACACATTCGGAGATGTAAAAATAACCACTGCTCCTAAGCTCTATATCCTGTGCCTATTTCGGAAATACATATGTTTACTTGATAACTGTTGGAAAATGGCCCTCTCTGAAGGGTCAGCCCAAACTTTTTGGCTTCTTCCTCCTATTTTTCCTAAAAATCTTTCTGTTGGCTTTAGGACTCTAAGGGCCAGATTTAGATAGGCTATTACCCGTCAGTAATGGCCGAAATTGGCCGTTACCCACCAGTAATAGACTTTTCCTATGTAGGGGGCACATTTACTGATTCGGTAAATAATGAATCGGTATTTACTGATTCGGTATTTACCGAATCATCATTTACCGATTTGGTATTTACAGAATCAGTAAATGAAATGTAGGTAGCACTTCAAACAGTGCTTCTGGGCTAAAAGGATTTGTTATTTACCACCAACTATTAGTTGGTGGTAAATAACGAATTCCTATGTAAATGCAAATATGTGCATTTACACCTGTGCCATGTGACAGACATACATGCCCTTAGGGCATGTATGTGTGCCACATGTGCACACCAGCACTAATCAGGGGTGCAACAGGGTGCACCCTTGACTTTTTCCCTATTTTACCTAATCGGTAAATACCGATTCGGTAATTACAGAATCTTAACGATTCAGTAATTTTTACCGAATTTTTATCTACATTGAAATTACCGATTCGAAAATTCTAAATCGGTAAAATTCGGGTTTTTCAAATCGGTAATTTACAATTACCTACATCTAGCCCTAAGTGCTTTACCACTGCTGACCAGTGCTAAAGTGAATGTGCTTCTCCTCTAAACATAGTAGCATTGGTGTATACACAATTTGCATATTTAACTTGCTTGTAGTTCCCATGTAAAGTGGTATACCATATACCCAGGACCTGTAACCTAAATGCTAATAGAGGGCTTGCAGCACTGATTGTGCTACTCACCTAAGTAGCGCTGCGAGGCCTCCGGGTAGCTATGCGCTATACAAGTGCAATTTTCATTTCATTTCATTTCAGCCTTTCAAATCTGCTTGAGGCCTGCCTTTGCAGGGCCTGTGTGTGCAGTTTTGCTGCCACTTTGACTTGGCATTTAAAGCCCCTTTCCAAGCCTTAAGATCCCTTTTATTACACAAACATCACCACTAAGGTAGGCCCTCGGTACCCCTAAGGGGAGAGGGCTGTTCAAGTTAAGTGACAAACAGCTACATTTATTTTTCACTGCTGGCCTAATCCTCTCATAGGCTAACATTGAGAATTCCTTACTAGCCTTTTAAGCTGTAATTCATGATTATAAAGGAGTAGCTGCATCATGTTTCATATATTTGGAGTTGTAATGATAAATCCTCTTTACTGGTAAATTTTGATTTAACATTACTGTTTTAGAAATGCCACTTTTAGAATGTAGACATTTTTCTGCTCTTACTGCTGTGTGCTCCTTGCAGCTTGTCTCCAATACACATCTGGAATGGGTGATAGCTACACTTTGTGGCTTCCCTCTAGACAGCCGCAAACAGAGGAAGGGTGGGTGTGATAGAGAACTCATCTGCATTCATCTACATTCTGATAGCTTTTCCTGGGCAGGAAGAGGGAGGGCGGGCTGACACATACACCTTAATAGGCAGTTTCCTGTTCCACTGAAAGGGCTAATGTCCCCCCACAAATAGCCTGGCAGACGGGACCTGTGCACTTCATGTGCCTGCTTTGAAGTCACCCCCAATTCAATTGCACATTGGGGTATCAGTATTGGGTCTCTGACCCTACCAAGACAGTACACTAATGGATCTGTGAAGAACTGTGCCTGACTCTTGGGTGGAGATGCTTATCAGCTCAGAGAGGGATGCAACCACTCCCCCTCACTTCCCCTCTGACGTCAGATGCCAGTAACAGCAACAGCTGTGAGGAGCTGCGAGGAGCCGCGAAACCTCCGTTGCCATCAACGCCAAGGCTCCTGAACCGCAGAGCCTCAGAAGCCAGGTTCTTTTTTTTTTGACACTCCAGCGGGCAGTGGACAGGCAGGCAACCAGCGGTTCCTTAATTCATCAAGGAGGGAAGGGATTTATATTTTTCCCCGTCTGGAGGCGCACTATTTTTATTTATTTTTTTGTTTTGCTCCTGACCTTAGAAAGCACGAAGGACCAGCACGAGGAGCCAATAGTGCCACAGAACAGGCCAGAATAGCAGGAACTGAAAACTCTGGCACTGGCGCTAGTGTTAACGAAAGACAAGATTATCCCTGCTCTAGAGCCACAGTACTTCTTGCCTTGGTCGGCTTGCACGGACACTGACTGCAGTACCACAAGGATTGGAGATCATTGCCTCTGGGGACTCCAGGTTTCTCACCAAGAGGGGGTAAGTGAAGATCTCGTTCTTATTCACCTTGGTTGATGGTTGCTGGAGAGGCCCCATAAGGACCCTTTAGTAAATTGGGCAGTGTTTCTGGTCAGTGACCGGCAGAGAGGCATGGTAAGCAGTACATTATGCGAAAACCTACCAAAGGAGCTAAAAGGATTGTTCAGTCTGAGTCTACGAAACTGGGCCAAAAGGCGAAAAAAAGAGTTGGCTAGGCCATGGCCAAACCACACAGTCGCATTCAGAACAAATCTTCCCCTTCTATCTGAATTCGCTGAGATGGCATTTGCTGAGGTCACTAAACAAAATCTTCATGAAGCAGCTCTGGCGGATTCAGACTCTTCCATAAGCCCTAGTGAGATGGCTTCCTTAAGGGCCTACAGAGTTTAGAAAATACCCTTTTGTTCCCAAGACCAAACAGGGTGGGCTCTCAGCTAAAGCCGAGCAGCAGATGGAAGGGAATGACCTCCTTCCAGCTGATAACTCTTCGGACTGAGGCCCAGAAAACGTAAACACTGAGACTGATATTCATCCCTCCTGTGCCACCCTTCCATCCTCAGGCGTGTCAAACCCACTAGCTGGAGAAGGTTCCATGGGTCATTCTATTCCAATAGCCCCAGAAGTGGATATTCTGATTTTAACAGAGACATCTGTGCTAGCTGATACAGAGGGTTCTAAGGAGGAGGATAGGTCTAATGTAAATTAGGTTAATCCTCCTCTAGACAGCAGTTCTTTTTCCATGCAATGGGACATCTTAATTTGATTTTGGAAGAACTTTGTGAGTCACAAACCACCCAGTCTGCAGAGATCATAGCAATCCATTCTCGCCTGACAAAGATTGAGGAGAACATGGCTCAGATCCCGGCACGGCTCTCAGAGGCTGAAACCAGGATTTCTCAATTGGAGGATCAGGTGTCATCCATGAATCTCAAAGTTGCCAGCTTTCAGGCTTAGCAAACCACGCTGGAATTTACGCTGGAGGAGTTGGAGAACCATTCTAGGCGCTCAAATCTTCGAATCTTGGGTATCCCAGAGGGCATTTAGGGCCAACAGATGCTACAATGGATTGACTCATTTATAAAGAAAATGTCCTCTCTGATTTTAATGGAGATCTGACGATAACGAGAGCTCATCGTGTTCCAGCACACCTCCCTCCTAATCCCAAGTTTCCACAGACTATCTTGGTTAACTTTGGGGACTTTAGGGTCAAGGAACACATTTTATCAAAAGCCATTAGACAAAGACAATTTTCCTCTGCAGATGTACCAGTATGCTGTATTTTTCCAGACATGTCAGCCTCCGCATCAAAAAGGCGGAAAGAGTTTGCTAAAATGTTACATTTGTTTAAGGCACAAGGGGTGCTATCTATGATAGCCCAGCAGAGTAAGCTGAAGGTGCTAGTTAAGGGTAGAATTCACATATTTTGCAGTGTTCCAGATGCGCAGGAATTACTGCAGCAGATATCTATGGATAAACCCTAATGGCGTTAAGTTGCAAGGGGCTTTTTTTTGGAAAGGCAAAGCGCTACTCGTTCTTAGTGGGTTGGTATTTACTCTTTTATTTTGGGGTTTTTTCCTTGGTGGTTTTTTTTTTCTCTTTTTGTTGTCAAAATACTGTTAATATGTTGCTTCTTTCTTTTTGTTTAAGAAGGGGAGGGGAGGGCAGGGGGGAGGGCTGATCAGCAGCACTAGGCACTAGGTCATTGTGCCAGTAGAAGGGTGGGGGGTTTAGATTGTCTGGCTCTGAGCAGGGGTGGCCATCTGCTCAGGGGACAATGGCCCAAGGGAGGGAACACAGGGATGGAAAGGCAGCATGTGGGAAAAAACAAAAACCCTATTTTAGATTCCAATACATCTGTTCATCGCAATGTAGATGTGAAGAATGGAGGAAGAACGGGGGCAAGTTATTTTGTTTGCCTCGAAGTGTATAATGTGTGTCAAAGTGGGAGTTCTTACATTTTCGTATTTTTTTTATCTATCAGGGAATATAGGAAAGTGTCTTTTTTATTGTAAATGGCAAATGGTAAACAAGATAAATTGGAAACAGGGAATTACTGACGGTGGTCTCTTTTAATGTAAATGGCATTATTAATAAGAGGAAAATGCGGGACATTGAGGCTTGGATTAAGACAGAGAATTCCTCTGCTATCCTGTTACAAGAAACTCATATTCCAGCGGGGAAAACAGCAAATGTTTCAATGTTCAAATCTTGGGCTGCGTTTAGGGGTTTCTCTTCATCTTCTGGAGCCCATAGGGGGGCAGCGATTTTTCACAGTATGAAATTTCAGGCCGAGGTAGTTAACTCAACGAGTGATCAAAATGGAAGATGGTGTTTTGTCACCTGTAATCTAGGACACAGATCTTTGACGTTTGCTAGTCTGGATGCCCCAGTAGAGGATAATCCTACCCCATATGAGGAATTCTTTCAATCATTCATCCAAGTTTCAGGCGAGCTAATTGTGGGAGGATTATAATTTGTTAATGAATCCGAAAATTGATTCCTCATCCAATGAAAAAAAAAAAGTTAAAGTCATTTAGATCGGTTCAAAGCTATAGCTTAATGCCTGATATTGTTGATCCTTGGCGAGCCGCATTTCCTCCTGAAATTCCATACTTTCTCGCGCATTGGTTTTTTTCTTATCTCCAGGCGTTTGGCTTTTAAGTCACAAAAATTTTCTTCAGAGCAGGCTCTCTGATCATGCACTGGTCATTTTAGAGTTGGAACTGGGCAAATGTTAGAAAACCACCAAAAGATTGCAGCTAAATCGACAATACTTATTGGAGGAAAATTGGGTCCCTTTTATTAAATCAGAACTCAGAGAGTTCTTCGAGCTAAATCATGGCTCAGCTCCACTGCATGTGGTCTGGGACTCATTTAAAGCTTTTTTCCGTGGGCTTGCTATTGCTAAAGATGCAGAGAACTCAAGGAGCAGGAAGGAGGAAAAACAAAAAAACTTGAACAAAAAGTGCAAAGGTCTCTTGATAGATTCCTCTCTATCCCCTCCGTGGCGAACCATCGACAGCTGGATCAGGCTAAACAGAATGTAGTCGATAAATATTATGCTAAAAATGATTTCAGAAGCATAGGCAAAAGATTTATGAGGAAAACAATTTTACAGGCAGATTTTTGGCATGGCAGGCAAGGGAACAGGCTGCAAGTAATCAAATAATCGCACTGAGATGTCCCACTTCAGGTGCCTGTTAGTAGGATTTGGGAGCAGTAGGCAATATCATGGTCAACATTACGAGAGATATATGGCCTACATCAATCAATAGATACATCAGCTTTGGGAGACTTTCTCCAGGTAAATGAGATACCTGTCTTAACAGACTTAGAAAAAAGAAACATGGCAAGACCATTTACAAAAGAAGAGCTAGGTGGGTCTTCAAAAACTTCCCGAATGGTAAAGCCTGTCGGCCATATGGCCTTCCTGCTGAGTTTTTAAAAACATTTGCTAGTGTTTTTATGGATTATTTCCTTTTATTGGCAAATTAAATTATGGAAAGAGGCTTCATACCTCTTTATTTTAGAAAAGGGTGTGTAGTCAGCTTTTTAAAAAAAGGTAAAAATAGTGAGGACCCTAACTCCTATCGCCTGATAACGCTTTAAAATTCTGACTACAAATTAATTACTAAACTCTTAGCCAATCATTTTAATGGGAAATGTAATCCATCCTGATCAGAACGGGTTTATAGCCGTCAGGCAGCTCGGAACCAATACGCATTTCTTAGTGGGGGCACTAGACTACTTGAGACCTGGAACATTCCAGCATTAGTACTTTTCTTAGACGACGAGAAGGCATTTGATTTGGTTATTTGGGAGACTTTATTTTCTATTTTAACGAAATTCTGCATACCCGCTAAAATTGCAGGGCTGGTGGGAAAAATATACATGACAGCAGAGGCCAATATTATCATCAATGCCACTCAAGTTGGCCAAGTAAAATTCGAAAAGGGGAAGCAGATAAGAATGCCCGTTATCCCCTGTGCTATTCACCTTTTTCATTGAGCTCCTTGCAATAGCAATCAGGAATAATGGGGATATTCGCCCTCTGCTTCCAACCATGGGGAAATTTAAACTGTACGCAGACAACATTTTGCTTATTATAAAGCCGGAGGAGGAAGTGCAGGCAAAAGCTTTTCAGATTTTTGATCTTTATGAGTCGTTCGGTGGCTACAAAATGAATAAAATTAAAAAAGAAATAATCTTGTGTTGGTGTACATATAGGGTTTTACAAGCTGACATTCTTCTGTGCTTGAATTCGAATCCCAATAGGTGTTTAGGGTTCTTTTTTTCGCCATTTATTTCAGATCTTTATGATTTGTATTTCGTCCCATTGCCACAAAAAGTTCAGGACTTATTTACATGATGGAATTCTCTCCCTTTAACCATTTTAGAAAGAGTCGCTCTAATTAAAATGTCGGTGCTTTCATTGTTCAATTTCCTTTTTTCAACAATTCCCTGAATTTTAGTGAATTATTTTTTTCATGAAATTAGAGTCAATGTTTACATAATTCCTGTGGGACAGGAAAATTCCCAGAATCGCACTTAGCACTTTATATGAGAAATTGGAAGATGGCGTCTTAGCCCTCCCCAATTTGAGGGAATACTATTTAGCGTATTTTGCACAATACATGTCTAAATTTAAGCAGGGTTTATAGTCAGGTCTTTTGATCAACTTTTCTATAAATGTAATTTGTAAAGAAAAGCCGATTCACTGCCCATCATCAATATTCAGATCTCCTAAATTAGTAAGACACAAGTGTTTACATTGTTTTTTTTCATAAACGCCAGGCATTTTTTAGACTATACTCCACCCCAGTTTTTAATGTTACAACCCCAATAGCTGATCTTCTTGTCTCAGCAGGTATGAGAGATCCTTTTTTAACTACACAAAATTGGTCCAGGGCTGGCTTTCATCGACTCTCTGATTTTCTCCGGAATGATAGATGGATGAATGTAAGTGAAATGACTCAATTAATCCCCGGCGATTTCCTCCTCCTAGGGTCATATAATATTCTTAGTAAATTCTTCAGATCTGTGGCCAGAAACAGTTAGTCTATGACTTGCTAGAAGGGAAGATAGGGCAGTGAAAAAGCTGGGAGACTAGGAAAAATATCTAGCCATACTTAAAGGGGTAAATTTAAAGGCCAAGGCTATAACAAAATGGGGTAAACATGAAGATTTGGAAATTACAACAAAAATGTGGTCTACAATTAATAATTTAAATTTCAGCTCAGTCAGAGGGGCTAACTGGAGGAGGATGTTATATTTTAGCAAGTGGCTGTTATATAGATCCCCGGTTTTGTAGCCAAGGCTTATCCCAATCAATCGTGGCAGTGCTTCCGGTGCCATATTCATCCTGCAGCTAATTGGACTCAGATAATATTACAGTGCCCCTTGATCCAGAAGTTTCTCCAATTATATTTTTGAGTATCTGGCAGCAGATTGCTTGATACCAATCAGGTTTAACGATCGACTGATAGTGTGGGGTTATGATCCGGATCTGCAGTTACCCGAGAAGTTGACTAAACTATTATATATTGGCATGGCTGTTGCCAGATCACTTCTACTCCAAAGATGGCCAACAAATTTAATTCCATCTAAAATTGAATGGGTTCGGAAAAAAATGGGTCAGGTTAAAAGAAGCGAACAAACTTATGCTTCACAAATTTGAGGTCTTAAGAAATTTGAGAAGATTTTGGCACGGTATTTTGACTTTGATCTCTAAAATTAGTATGTAACCAGCTGTATCCCTTGAGTCTGTCCTTCTTGTTATGAACCTTAGAACCTTGTATCTTAATATCGATAGTATACTTCATGTCATTTGATCAGATTTCTTTTTCTTTCTATCTTACGGTTTGATAATGAGTTTTAAAGATCCCCCTGCATATTCAGTATTATTCATTAGATCTGTTGTGTATTGATCAGTGGTGTTATTTATTACCCCTTTGATAGCCATGGCTGGATTTTAAAAGATGTATATTTGGATGTAATTCTATGTATTTTCTATGGTTTTCAATAAAAAAAATAATAAAAAATAAAACGGTGGCGGGAGTAAAGGCTGCTGTCCAACTACGATTGTCACTTTCCCCAACTGCTGCTCTTGAGGAACTGCTTTCTGTGTTGCTGAGCTACCCTGATGTCTACTGATCTCTGCCCTGCTGAGGACAAGGACTGGGCCCACCTCACTTGAACTCAGAGTTACTCTAAGTCCATCAAAGACCTCCTGCAAATCTGCAACAGAACAATCCAGTCCTGGGCCCTTAAAAGGTGATTTCTGCGGTCCAGAACCATCAAAATTAATTCAGCGATGACTACACCAACTGCAACTGATGCATTGCCCTTCGATACCCAAGCAGGAGCCTATCGATGACATTGCCCCAACAGACTGCACAGCTCAACAACGACGTACAGTGTGGCTTGATGATGGCGCAGTGCCTGCATCTTAAATGGTTTCTTCATCGTCTGCACGAATCAGCTCTGATATATCAAAACCTCCATGTCAGCGCTTTGTTTCATCCAAGGTACTTTCTCAGTGGGACCTGCATAAGTCCTCTAGTTGGCCTGTCCTTCAATGTGGTCGGCCTGAACTTTGGAGTTGCCCCAGTCCAGCACAACCCTTTGAGCTATTAATTTCAAAGCACTTTTTAGGGTTTATTCATAAACAAATTCCTAACTCTGGTTCTACTGATTGAATTTTTGTTGTTATGGTCTTGATTTACTCATAGAATTATTCACTATTGTTCTAAACCTCTGTGGAGTATTTTTTGTGGTGTTTTCATTGTGCTACTGTGTGCGTGTATCTGTGTGTGTAGCACCAATACTTTACATATTGTCTCTTTAGATAAGCCTGACTGCCCTGTGTCAAGTCAGAGAGTGAGCACAGGTTATCTTTGTGTGTGTGTGTGTAGCTTATCCTGACTAGGATTGTGGTCCCAAATTGGACAGGGTACATACCTCTGCCAACTAGAGACCCAATTTCTAACAATACCCGTTTTTGACGCTACACATTTCACCATATGAATTGAATTATACTCAGTTCACAATGAATAAAGATTGTAGAGTGCAGCTCAGTATTTTGCTCTGGTTTCCTCAGGTTCTTGGAGATCCTGCCAATCCTATATGTCCCCGCAAACATAAGAGTATAGCGGTCATAATGGTATATTGCTTTTGTAAATTGGCCATCATGACAAAAAGTTACAAATAAAAAGGTCATAAATGGCAGTTTTCCCCCCCTCTTTTTCAATATTTATTTATTTGAGCAATTAGTTTCTATGGGAATATCTTGAGGGATCTACACATATGACCCCTTGTTAAATAAAGCATATTACCTACATTTCCTGGATCACCCATTAGTTTCACAGTGGTTTCCTCCAGAAACTGGAAGTAGTTTGAAAGCAAAAAAAGTAGGAAAATGGGCTACCTCCTTGAAAAATGCCAAAACAGTGGTAAATTGGTAAATAAATTAGGTTTTATGATTCAGCTATACATGGTCCTGAAAGCTGGGAAGATGGTGACCTTTGCACAGCAAACCGCTCATTAAAGCTATTTTTAGGGGAAAACTTTTATCTGGGGCACTTTTTTCTTATTTTTCTAAAAAAACCTCAAAATGTAGCTATATTGTTCTTATTTAATCAGTCTTCTTCACAAACGCTGGGTAGCTTTAGAACACCCAGGATGTTGGAAAGCAAGGGCGTAAATTTGACGTGTACACCTTATGAAAACAACATCTTATGGAAACATAAGTGCAAACTAACCCAAATATCCAAAAAGGGCTCAGCAGTTGGGAGGAAATAGTGCAGCAATTAAGGCATTAGAGAGACTATTGGATTCACAAACTTTGACGGTTTTATTCAAAGATTACCAAAGTTACAAATTCAAATCATCAAATTAGTTGTAAATCAGTAGCTAGTACATAAATGCATTAGAAAATATAATTACATGCAATTTAAAATAAATCATAAATGCAAATGTTAACTATTAAAAAGTTGTCTCAAAATAAACCAAAGCAGACTCAGTTTTCCCATAAAGTGACATGGCTAATGAGCTAAGCAAGGGAAAGGTCAGGAAGGTTTGGAGGAAGTCAGCAGACAGTGTAGGAACAGAAAGTCATTGAAAGGCAGGATATATACATCAAATAAAGCTTTGCCTAGCAAGCAGGGAAGGCATCTTGCCCATCAATCAGTTAAATTCCTCCGGGCAAGAAAAAGGGCATCTTCTCTAAAAGAAGTTAAATGTGAATCTCTCTAAAGGAAGCTAAAAGGGATCTGTGTCTCAAAGAAGCTGAAAGAAATACGCATCTCAAAGAAGCTAAAAGGGCATCTGCATGTCAAAGAAGCTAGAAGGGATTCTGCTCCTTAAGGAAACAAACACATTCTTAAAACAAGAGAATGCTGACAGTATCCACAGTGTTGCTTCTCCCCGGTTTAAGAAAAGTGATTTCCAGGAATGCTTCATTACAGCTTTAGGGTATGAGAAGTAAAGAGGTAGGTTTTTTTTCCTGCATAAAAGGAGAGAAATAGAAGGCCCTTCTAAGGCCTTTATTCGATATCCAGCTCAGCCCTGGCAGGACCTGACCAAGGTAGAGTATTGTATGAAGTTAGGCACAGTACACAGTTAGTACACTGAGGGCCAGATGTACGACCCTTTCATTTAGCGCCTCCCAATTGGCGATTCATTGCGAGTCGCAAATTGTGAGGCACTAAATGAGATGTACAACAGTGTAATTACACTGTTTTGAGATTCCCTATGGGGTTGCAAATATCAAGGCTCATTAATATTAATGAGCCTCTTGCAATTTGCAAGCCCATTGGGAATGCCAGCCCTCCCACGGATGGTGGCCTGCTGTGCTCAGCAGACCACAATGTCTGGAAATACTTTTTAATAAAGCAGCATTTTATTTTTTTTAAATGCAGCCAGTTTTCCTTGAAGGAAAACGGGCTGCATTTAAAAAAGAAAGATGAAACTTTGCAGTTTCATTTTATGAGGGAAGGCAGTGGTCTCTGGGACCACTGCCTGCTCTAAAAAAATATTTTCCAACATAGTCACAAGGGGTTTACCACCTACTTGAAATAGGTGAACTGGAACAAGACACATTTCCAGATTTACAAGAAATTGAAAACCTGGAAATGGGCCTAAATGCTACGCCTCCCCAGGGGAGGCATGGGGAGGCGCAAAGAGGAAAATGTATTCATTTCTCCTTATTTGTTTCCTCTTTCTATGCGTGCTGCATTCTGCAGCACATGTAAAATGAGGACATCACGTCTGGTGATTGTTTATGCACAGGACGGTGTCCCTTCCTGTAAATAAACTATCATTAAAAAATGATGTTTTGCAAGTTCAATGTGTCCTAATGCAGCACACATAGAAGTTGAAAACCACCATTTCAGATTGTTTATGGGCAGGATAGGAACCCTTCCTGCACATAAATAATCATCCCCGTGACGCGGGCATCCTTGTACCATGGTGCAAGGGTGCCTACATCAGCGTACGGCAGCCCATTGTGCCCCAGCGCTGTAGAGAGCCCAGGAAGTCAATATATTATTAGTGTTGCATCACTGTGCTTTGAAAGTGCCGTAGCGTGGTGCATCCAAAGGGATTGCGGTGCCACGCTGTGACACTTTCTTTGTAAATGAGGCCCTCAGAACTTTTCTTTAAGGATTTGTAAGATAAAATGAAGAAAGTAAGACAAGAGCTGCTGCAATGGTCTAATACTCTGAGACTGTTGGTTTAATCATGGTGATACAACATTCGAAGGTAAGGTCTTCATGGATACAGTGTTTTGTGTCCAGACACCTAAAAAGGATGCCTTGAAATTGGGAGTTTACGACATGTAGCAGGCAATGAAGCAAATTATTTTTCAGTCTATATTCAGTTCTATATTTAATATCAGTGACTGACATAAGTGTGACCTGCACGCATAAATATGTGTCCGATGCCCACTGTGCTGTAGGACTCAAGCTGCACCTCATTGGCCATGGCCAAGAAGCCTGGAACTGGTCTGAACTGCTTCTGTTCCCACTTGAATGGGACTTGGCCTGGCAATTTGGGATGGACAGTTAATATCGAAGGTACCAAGGTTGAGTGGACATGTCAAGTTCTTGTCTGAGGTGGCACTTTGTGTGAAAAAGATACTGAAATCCAGACAGTATAACTATCAGTAAATTAGATTAATTAAAGCATTCCACCCATTGTTTTTTATTGTTGTTTCTGAATGAATCAGCCTAGGCTTTGAATGTGACTTTTCTAAATATTGGTAGCCCTCAGAGATATTACGCAGTAAGAGTTGCATGTGTAATTTATTCTCACAGCCACAATTAAGGTGAGCATATCAGCCCACTTACCGTAAAATCCAATCAGGCTGTCAGAGTCATCAATCCATATGCAAATAATCTCCTTTGAAATGCAACATACGTGCATTTGACTTATTCATGTGAACCGTTCAAATACTGAAAATCTGTCTGATTTCACTACTCAGCCTGTTGGCCAGTCTAGTCTTTGCATCAGCAAAGCCAAGCAAAGTCTTATGACTTTACCTGGCGTTTAGATGTGAAGACTCTCTGCTGGCAGAGCTGAACAACCGAAGCACGACGTGTCCTGCTGTTGGGAAATAGCTCCAAATGCTGTTTACTCCCTTTGTGGATTGAAAATGGCAGTGGGGTCAGTGGGCTCGAGCACAGGTGTAACATAAGCCCCCACAGCCCCCATGGTTTGGCGACGTCTCCGAGCTCCTGACCCCCTTATAAAACGTGGTAGGTGGTGGGCCGATGGGTGTGTGGTGCCCCTCCATGTACTTTGCAGGGTGGCCCACTCAAATTTCGTTACGCCACTAGGCTGGAGCTTTGGGACTATATAGGAGTATGACCCCTGGCACAAAAACGCTAAAGCAAAGTGGTAGGTTAAATGCAAGGTGTGAGGAGTGGGCATAAGAATAGACCGAGGCTGGGGGTTTTGATGAGGAACATATACTGAGTGGGCGCAATACACTCACCCTTACTTGTGGCAGTAGGAACAATTTATCCTTGCTGAGAAGAAATACTGAAGATCTTCTATCCGTTTTTTTATAACCAATTTTTATTGATTTTGATTTTATGAAAGACCAGTAAAAGAGAACAATAGACCAGCAATGTGTACAAATATCAGCGCAAAGCAGAAACATGATGACAATACACCAGCATACATGACCCTGACATGCAGGGGAAAGACAGAGTAGCTCCACCGTTGCTCAACGAAAGTGCCAATCTTCTATCATCCCAACCCACTTGGCCCACATTCACCGGAACTTCTTCAGACATCCTCTGACCTCGTACAAGGGATGTTCCTGCGCAGCGCACCAATCCACCCCCCCTGTGCCAGCATTTTATGGTGGGAGCAGTCGAATTCGGTCAGTTTGCCGAAATGTCCCTCTTGGCCACCATCAAGGCCGTGTTTAGGAAGAGTTTTTCAGCTCTGGAGCCATCCATCCCCTCGGTGATTCCCAGGAGCACATTCATTGGGTTGAGAGGGACCTACCAGCCCAGGACCTCAGTAAGCTCTCCTATGACTGATTCCCAGTAGCGTGTGACTGCGGAGCAAAGCCATACCATATGGAAAAAATCATCTTGTGGGCGATTGCTGCAGGGACAGGATGCAGTGGGTTGGAGCCCAGCGTAGTGAAGGTGCAGGGGTGTGAGGTAGGCGGCATGGAGGTAGTATACTTGGACTTGGCGGAGTCTTGCTGAGGCTGTGATTGTTTTGGAGGTCATTAGTACATCCCTCCAGTCGTCATCCTCCAGGGACCCAAACCATCCCTCCCATCCGCCCCTGAGCTGGGATAGTATGTTGGGGGTGTGGTTTGTAAGGAAGAGAAAGATGCGGGAGATCCCCCTTCCCCAACATGCCAGTCATGATCTGGACTTCGGGCGGGCTGTATTCGGGTAAGAAGGTGCCCCTGGGATATGAGAGTGAAGGGCGTGGAGCACCTGCAGGTAACAATAAAACTGGGAAGTGTGGAGAAAGTACCAGTTTTGCAGGTTTTGAAAGGTGTGCATGTGGTCCCCACCCTAGATGTCTTCCAATTGTGAAATCCCTATGAGGTCCAATGCTCTAAAACCAGAAAGGGTGGCGACCTCCCGGATCCAAGCACCAAGGCATAGTGTGGTATACTGAGTCAATTTGTCTGACCAGTGGGTGTGGCGCAGAGAAGCCAAAAGCACCCCACAGGTGACCTAGGGCAGTGTTTGGGGAATGACGTTCACATACATCAACCCCTGGATGTTATACAAACCCAGGGTGTGTAGTTCCAATCAAAATGCCAGATCTGACCAACCGCCATTAAACCAGTCGTGCAATGTGAGGAGCTGAGTAGCTAAGTAATGTAGGAACAGATTTGTCAGCCCTAGGCTGCCATAACAGGGGGGGATCTGGCACTGGGCAAGGCCCAGCCGGGGCCTCCGACCCTGCCACAGGAACTTGGTGGCCAAGCTGTCCATCTCCATGCGAAGGATAGGGACGTATTTTGAAGCATGTAGAGGAACCAGGGCAGAATCATCATTTTAAATAATGTTATTCTGCCCATAGGTGTCAGCGGCAGCACCTGCCATTTGAGGAGTTCAGCACAGGCCTTTTTATCCAGGGGGGTTACATTGGGTGACCAGGCAAGGTCTGGGAGGAGGGCAACCCAGATCCCCAGGTATTTGAAGGACTATTGTTGAAGAGGTATTGATGACCGCCAATCAAAGCACTTCTGCAAGAGGTGAAGGGGTACCAGGATGGATTTAGCATTGTTCAGTCGAAGGCCGGAGGTTTGTTCAAAGAGACGTAGCGCCCAGAGAAATCAAATTCCCGCTTGTGATGGGTCCACTAAAAATAGCGGATGAAAAGGGCTCCATCGCCAGAGCGAAGATGAGGGGTGAGAGGGGGTACCTCTGCCTTGTGCCCCTCCTGATGAGAAAGGGCTGCGACCAAGCTCCATTAACCAGTACGCAGGCCTGCGGTTTACAATATAGCATCTTAACTAGGTTAGGGAAGGGGGATCCAAATCCCATTTCTGTCAACACCACTTCCAGGTACTCCCAGTCCACTGAATCAAATGCTTTCTCAAAATCAATGAGAAGAAGGGATAAGTATGGGGTCAGCTATTGGCAGATCGTCATAACAAGGTGGAGACGTCTAAGGCAGTGTCTGGTTCCCCAAGAGGGCATGAAACCGCACTGGTCAGGGTGGACCAACTTGGCCAGGTACGGTCATATGCGGTTGGCTAGGACAGAGGCAAATAATGTGATTTCCAAATTAAGGAACGAGATGAGGCGGTAGTGGGAGCAGTGCTGTGAGGGATGCTGAGACTTGGGGATCACCACAATGGTGGACA
Organism: Lissotriton vulgaris; assembly: GCF_964263255.1. Classification (NCBI taxonomy): domain Eukaryota; kingdom Metazoa; phylum Chordata; class Amphibia; order Caudata; family Salamandridae; genus Lissotriton; species Lissotriton vulgaris. The sequence continues at coordinate 65,172 of NW_028251522.1, forward strand.
TGTCAGTTTCAGAGCGCAACAAACCTTTATCATCACCTCTTGATACATCTCCAGAAGGTAGGGAACCAGCGGTTCGCTGTAGGTCGCATTAAACTCCTGCGGGAGTCCGTCTGGCCCCGGTGTCTTACCAGAGGCTATGCGTGCTATGGTGTCGTTCACCTCCTCTGGGGTGATGGGGAGGTCCAGCGCCTCCGCCCCAGGTTCACTGAGTCACAGAAGAGAGATCTGTTCATGCTGGAGTAGTTCCAGGAGTAAAAGGTTGGGGGGCTGCACAGAGTAAAGGGTGGCGTAGTATGCGACAAAGCATAGGGCCACCGCCACTGGGAATTGATGGGCCGCTCCATCCGAGGCGATCAGCTCAGGGATGATATCGTTGCCCATTGGGTAAGTAGCTAGTCGGTAAAGGTGCTTCCCATTTTTATCTCCCAACCCATACCCTCATGCTACTGCGGACTTCCACAGCAGTTTGGTTGCATCCAGGGAGCTCTGCTTAATCTCGTCCCTCAGCAATGCTAGTCTCCTATCCTGGGTTTCAGTTTTATCTTCCGGTGGTTGACCTTCGATTAGGACAGCTTGGGCTTCTAGGAGTGTAAGTCGGGACTCCTTCGGCGTTCGCTTAAGTTTGAGCTGTCCCTTGGCGAAGCCACGGATGGTGGCTTTACCAGCCACCCACAAGGTGCCAGGGAAGGAAACCGATCCCTGGTTGTTGATAAAGTAGCAGCGGAGCTCATCGCCCACTGAATCCCTGAATTCCTTAACTTGGAGAAACCAGGCTTTTAAACGCCAGATCAGGGCCGAAGATTTGGGGATATTACCCACCCACATCGCCACAGGGGAGTGGTCGGACATACCTCTGGGAAAAATTGTGATATCTTGAATCACCCGACAATCCAGGGCTGGCATGAAAACGTAGTCAAGTCGTGCATGTGTGTGGTGGGATGGGATACCGATGTGTGGGTGTAATGCTGGGTTGTCAGATGCCAAAGTCTCCAGGCGTCCCTGAGCCCCAAGGCAGTGGCCCAATTCGATAGGAGATTGGAGTGGGTGATCCTAAAGGCTGAGGGGGACCTAGTGGTGTCAAGGTTGGGGTTTATAACTGCATTCAATTCTCCTTGAATGATGATCATTACCCGGGGCAGGACGGCAACGAGTGTGGCAACTCGCTGAAGTGTGGGGGCACCCCATCAGGGAAGGTGAGGAGTATACAGAGAGCAGGCTCAGGGTCTGGTCCCCTAGGACCCCTCCAAGGCAACAAAGTAGCCCTGAGGGTCATGAGTCACCCCTTGCAACATGAATGGGAGGGCACGACACACCAGGACAGCCACCCCTCCTGATCCCTGATTGAAACCGGAGTGCCAGACTCCATAGCAATATCTTGCTAGGAAGGGGCAGTTATTGCCTACCAGGTGGGTTTCTTGGAGAAGCAATATGTCTATAGTGGGACGTGTTGCATATCGCAGGACTGCTGTATGTTTGACCCTGTCTAACAGGCCATTAACATTCCAGGACATTTTATGGAGTGATGCCGTCTCAAAGCTGTTATCCGACATGGGGGTGTGAATGGAGGATAGGACACCCAGTGTGGGTGGCAGGATTGGGTGAATTGTTGCACCTACGTGAAGTGATGGGTACAACTCTATAGTGCTGGTCGGTGCACATTCGTCTTGCTGCTGGAGAGAAATGCTGGTGTAATAAACAAATGAAACAACATAAACCAGGGACAACAGCCCTCGGGCATCCACGAGCGCAGCCAGTGTTCAATAAAGTCAGCTGTGCTGCCCTTTCTGACCCTTCCGGAAATCCCACCAGGTGAAGGTTATTCAGCCGTGACCTGTCCTCTGCCTCCTCAGCCCATCTATGTAGCTCCTGGGAATGAGTCTGAAGGCAGGCGACCTGGGTTTTGAGCTGCTGGACATCATACTCCACCGTGGAGATGCAGGAATCGGTTTCTTATATCCGGCCTGTGGCGTTGTGCATTTCTTGACGTATAACAGTCATGTCGACCTGGACTTCTTCGATCTTGCCTTCCACCGAGGATTAGGAAGTGCAGATGGCTTGAAGGAGAGTGGTCAGGTCTCTGATGGTAGGGGCTTTGCTTCTCGCGGTGCCTCCTGTCACACCAGGTTCGGAGGTCATATATTGGTCTATTTTAGTTTGTGTGGGGGGTTTTTGATGCCCGGTCTCTCCCCAAGGTCACCGCCCAGCAGGTGAAGTCAGAACGTCGGATACGTCTAACTCATATGAAGAAGAAGCAGAGGACGTGCAGTCAGCAACCACTGGTCACCCCAAGGCAGGAGGAGAGGAGATGGTCAGGTCAGTGGTCGCAGGGCTCCCCTCTAATCGTTCAGGCAGCCAGAGGAAACACATTATCCCAGGGTCACACAGATTGCTGATGGTCTAGGGCTCTGCACAGCTTGGGTCACCATGCAAGTATGCAGCTGGTGCCCAGACCCCCCCTGCGAAGCGCAGGGGGGCCAAGCAGTCATGAAGGGGACCATGAAAAGCTTTCACTGTGCCAAGCAGTCTCAGGTCCCTCAGCCCCCCACCAGAGCCTGGAGAGTCCAAGAGAAGCACTGCAGCAGGTCCACCACAGGAACCCCGGGCCTAAGGCCCCCTGATGGTCCACAGGAAGGCAAGAGACAGAGCGGCGAGAGAGGGGGGTAAAGGCCAGTCTACCCGATTCCTGCCGTCCAGGCCGACAGCCGATACCCTCTCCCGACGAGGTCCCTACACACCATCAGGCCAAAGTCAGGTGCGCTCCAGACGTGACAGGGCCAGCGGCGGCTTCTGGCTAAAGCCCAGGGTGATCTGGGGAAAAGGGTTGGTGCCCAGAGGAGAGTCTCTAATCCAAACAGTGGTTTGTGAGCTAGACTAACAGATACAATTGGTTATGTATAGAATATAGAAAAGAACCTAGAATAAGGAAAACCCAGTTCTAACTAAATTTCACATTAACCATGTACCAGTAATTATATCAAAAAAATTATATTTAATGTAAATTAAACAAAAAAATATAGGCACATTAATAATGGCACTCATACAGTTACACAAACAATGTTAAAGTTATGGATAATGACAAGTGTTAATTGAACAAACAATGGCAGAGAAAAAACACAAAACATCAGGCAGAAAAATACACAATACAACAATTGTGTCCTTTCTTATTTATGGCAGGCAGGCCACTGGTGAGAAGGAGAGGGAGGGGGTAGTACCACTCAGCCCCTATGCCGCTGTCCAAAAATGAGAGCTGAGGTGTCCCCAGCCCTCCACCGCTGCACCCTGGGAAGGAGCGTGCAGGGCAAAGAGCACAATCCACGCTGGCAGCAGGCCAGTGCCCAAGTCCAAGCCGACCTAGGGCAAAGGGTTGGTGCCCAGAAGGGAGGCAGGCTGCAGGCAGTCCATAGCAGGGGAAGGAGGGATGCCTCAGTCACTCCGTAGAAGGCCCCACAGCGGCGTTAGCGATGAAAAGGAGAGGGGGGGATTAATACTCAGCCCCTCTGCCGCTGTCCAAAGAGGACCGCTGAGGTGTCCCCAGCCCTCCACCGCCACAATCGGGGAAGGAGCGTGCAGGGCACGGAGCGCAATCTGCACCGGCAGCAGGCCAGGAACTGGTAGGGGTCATGAATGCTGGACAGTCCCGGTATCAGGAGGGTCACAGACGCCGAAGGATGAGGGGGAGGGAGGGAGGGACAGTCCTCCGGAGCCAATGCCACCCGATGTGATGGCCAAATACCCTCCCCAGTCCTCCGCCCCCATAGGATCAGTGGCCCAGCAGGGCGAGCGGGCCCGTCCCAGCGCCTCTCACCTCTGGGATCCCGGGTATGCTTCACAAAACTGGGTGGCTCTCTGGGCCTAAGCGGGACCAGGCGCTGAGAATCCAGCGGGACTTCTTCTTCTCACGCAGCAGCCAAGACCGCCAGGCAGCACTGGGACTTCAGGAGGACCAGGAATCACCCCAGAGAGGGCCGCCATCTTAGGTCCACAGATGCCAGATCTCTAATGCGGGGGTTACCCGCGGCGACCAGACGTCAGAAACACCACTTCCAGGCATGGATGTAGAGCCCTGGGCAGCCAGGAAGCAGGTTGGGTTCTCCCGATGGTGGCAGATTAAGGGAGCGGATGACGGAGGGGTCAGGAGCACATCTAAAGTGCGACCGCCATCTTAACGCTTCTGGCCATACCCCTGCTATCTGTTTTTTAATAAAAATCCAGCTGTGAGTCACTGAATACCACCTATTCATATACCTTATTTGTGAGATTTATAATTATTCATTTGGAAAGTGATCTTTCACCAACTTAATAACACAATAACCTGATAGGTCAAACATAGTTTCTATGAGAAAACTGCACACATGGTAGCTATGGCATAAACTGCAGGCCTTTCCACAGAGAAATGATTGTCAGTAATTTAGAATCACCAAAATGAAAATAAAGTAATACATCTAAAGAATGCAGTTGCTATATAAATTAATTTAAAATAAGTATATATTTAATAAGTATTTAGACAAAACTAGTAAACCACCATTAGGGAAAACAGAGATGAATTTCAAACTGTAAGGGTGAAAAGAAACAAGAAATAATAAGCATTGGCAAAGCCAATATCTGGCGTTGCCCGACAGCTTCCTAGAAATTCTTGTTTTGTTTTGGCATGGCTTTTGCAAAACTTTATTGTTTGCTAATATACCGGACTCTCATAATTCTAAAAAATGTATATTTTGCTACAAGGAAAAAAGGACGACATGCCGTAACTCATAGTGTCATAGTGAAGCCATCAAATGGCTGAAGTGAGCTGATACATAGCCCTATAATGGATGCTGGAGTGGGTGGAACAAAAAACGTAATGACACCTACCACAGACCAATGGATGAAGTATGTCTGAAAAACCTATTACTAACTATGTTATACACATATTTTTTTGTAAAATCAAAAGGGCTTAGCTAACAAAGACAGAAAAGTGTCAATCAGTCTGGCATCAGCTGCAAGAGGAAAGAAGGGAGGAAAGAAAGAAGTATAGAAAGAATAATAGAAAGAAAGAAGGCAAGAAAGAAAGAGGAAAGGAAAGAGAACAAAAGAGAAAGAAGTGATGAGAGAAGGAATAAGAGAAAAAAACGAGGAAGAAAAATTAAGAAAAGGAAAGCGAAAGAGAAAGCGAAAGAAGGAGAAGGAAATAAACAGAGAGAAGGAATGAAAGGAAATGTAGAAGGAAATAAAAAGAAAGAAATTGAAGGAAAGGCAGAAGGAAAGGAAGAAAGGAGGAAAGAGAAAGATAGAAAGGAAATAGAGAATAGAGAAAGAAAGCAACAAATAGAGAAAGAAAGCGAAAGAAAGAGAAAGAAAGAAGGCATGAATGAAGAGAAAGAAAGAGAGACAGAAACAAACAAACAAACAAAAAGAAAGGGAGAAACAAAGCAAGAATTAAAGAAAAAGAAAGAAAGAAAGAGAGAGAGTGAAAGAAAGAATGAGAGAAGTTGAGGGAGAAAGAAAGATAGAAGGAAAGAGAAGGATAGAAAGCAAGAAAAGAAAAGGAAAGTAAGAAAATAGAAACAAGAATGAAGGGCAAGAAACAAAAAAAGAACAACAGAAGCAAAACAGAGAAAAGGAAAGATGGAATGAAAGAAGCAAAGAGAACAAAAGAAGGAAGGAAAGAAAGAAAGAAAGAATGAAAGAAGTCATGAAGGAAGAAAGGGAAATTAAGAGGAAAGAGAGAAAAACGAAATGAAAGACAGCAAGAATGAAAAAAGCCAAGAAAGAAGGAAAGAGAATGAAAGATGGAAAGAAATGAAGAAAAATTAATGAAAGAAAGCAAGACTGAAAAGAGTCAAAAAAGAAGGTTAGAGAAAGAAAGATGGAATGATGATAAGAGATATAGAGAAGGAAGGAAAGAAGGAGAGAAATAAATATAGAAAAAAGTGCATAACTTAATCCAGAACCGTTTCAAATGGACACACACTTATCTGGCATGCTGTAAAATGGCAGCAGTCGGAGAAACAAAACGCTTTAAAAGTAGTTCACAAAAGCACTGACAGGAGATGGGATGTGATAAAGATGGAATATACATCAGAAAAGTTCTCCTATCACATCAGGCTCTAAGCATAAAAGCAACACAAAAATAATTGTAAACTAAAAACTAAAACACTAGCACTGAAGGGAACTAGTTTGTGGGCGGAAAAATGCTGTCACTCAAAGTGTTATTAACCAATGGCTTTAGTTGGCTGACCCATTCCCCCATACTTTATTCTGAAGTGAATGGAAGCAAAATGTGAATGACATGACAAAATACCAATGGATTAAGAGAAGTGGCTGAAAGGCCCTATATGTGAGTATAATATACATATTTTAGTAAATTTAAAAGGTTTTGGTTAATTGATTAAAAAACATGCATGATTTATTTCCAGCAAGATAGATTGGCCATTGTGTAAACCTGGCTGGTAACGTATACCTTGGGAATTTTAATTCATCTAGACCCTGGCAGACAGTCCACAAGCCCAGCAGGGTAGTGACATCCCTAGCATCCACTCCCTGCCATAAAAATAGATCCCTGCCTGCATGGCAGTGATTTCTGTTTTGAAAGTCCATTCACCAATACCCATGATTCACTGTCAATTTTGATGACAAATGGGCTGCCATGTATGTTCTGCCTGCTAGTCATTTATTTTTATTTTTGTGAACTAAACCCAAAAGCAGGGGGGCTTATTTATGAGCCCTTGCATCACATGTATGCTGCTGTTGCATCACTTTTTGTGATGCTTCAGCGGTGTGAATAACGTGCCACTTTGCTCCACATTTATGAAGTGACGCATCTAGGCACATGAGTCACTTTGTAAAGCCCTGCACTACATTATACCTGTGTCAGGTATAATGTATGCAGTTTGGGTGTTACCCCCATCAAAGCCTCGTATAAGTGGCTCATTGAAATCCATACGTTTTCAGTGCGCTACATTACTGCGTCAAGTCCTTACGCCTGCCTTGTGTGACACAGTGCTATAATCATAGCCCTCCCCCTGCAGTGCTGGAGTTGTGTCAACTCCAGCAATGCATCAGTTTTACGTCGACAGATATTGTCATTCCTTGCGACATAATGCGTCATACAATAAATATGACATACCAATGGTTGCAAGGAGGGCGCACTGAGAAGTGTTGCCTCGCTCTTTTGTCGCAGTGATGCAACATTTCTCATAAATAAGGCCCCGGGTTTTTTCCAAAAAGGCCTGCACTTGAGTTCCATTATTACTTTTGCCTGCCCAAATTCGCCATGCCTTGCAGCAATTTCAATGTTTATTGCAACGTCATTTATTCAGATGCAAATCAATTACAATTAATATAAAAGTGTGCATTTGGAGAGAAGCAGGGAATATCAAAAGTGGACCTTTATCCATATTTATATATGCTTTTGGGTACTTAAAAGCATTGTATGCCGCTAAGGCAAGTACTGGTCCATGACTAATGAAAATTCACCAGGCAGTGGAGATTAGAATTTTCCATACAAAGTTGTACAGGAATGTGGTGCGATTACTACATTCCTTTAATTTTCAAATTTCTGTTTTTTTTTTTTGCTTTTGTATGTGTTGTGATTACATTCCTTTAATTTTCAATTCTTTTTTTTGCCTCTGCTTAGAATCTCAAGTCAAAACCATAGACCTTTAGAAAGGAATAAGAACAGGTTTATGGGGTACGGTTGTGTCCTTTTGTGACACGTCATTGTAAACTTAACGAGTGAGAGGTGTGGAAAATACATGTATCACACTATTGTGTCTTCCATTTACAAGAATCGAAAATATTTTCATCAAAAGCATTTAATATGCTTCTATGTAAGTAATAAATACATTTATATTACGTGGACATAGCTAAGTAAACTGCTGAGGTCTTTACATTTTAAAAGATAAAACTATACTTAAGAGTAACTAAAAAGATCATGCGAACGAGATAAAAAACATTAGCCTGTTAACTTCTTCCTAATAAAAGTTGTCCCACTCTTTGATCATCAAAGCCCTGTTTACTCTTAAATTCAGCATCTGTGTGTCGTATCCTCGAATGGCCCATGAAGCCCTTTTACTGTGGTCTCTGCCTGCAGAACCGTCTAGAGAAGGAACGATCGCCGGAGCTCGGTTTCCTACACTGTCATGACGAAACGTGACTAGCCCAACCCCCACTTTTTAAGAAGTTGACTTGAACATTTTTCGCGTGGACATTTAATTCAAAGCAGCATGCTGAGCCACAATTAAAACTATAGAGCAAAAGATTTAAAGAGATCAGTCTGCACTTGTCTTTCTGGGTGTGCTGTTTTTTTAATTCAACGCATCTCCAAAGATAGTGGCCTTGAAATTAAATAATGTTTCTGTGGGGTACTCATTGTTTACCAATTCATTAAGGTGCTTAATGCATTTGTAGTTTCAGTAATAATATCAATATGAACAGAGTAAGATGGTTTCAGGTGTGAAGCTAATTATTTAGCCGATACTCTCTCAGGGTTCGGCTAAAACACAATTCTGCACATGTTCAGTGCTTGATTTGAGCCGGTGGTTGTTGCTGAGGGCAGGCCCCCTTTCACTTATTTTTGGAAACTAAAACTTACGTTTCCTCACTAGACATTTCCCAAGAGCAAGAGAGGGAATAAACACAAAAGGGGAAGGAGGCAGAGAAAGAAGGAAAACCTATCACAAAGGTAGAAAGCAGAGACCTGTAATAGAGAACATGCATTTGCAATGCAATAGGTCTCGCATTAGGAAAGTTTGAGCTATTGGTATTGTAAATGACACATTTTTTATTCATGTTTTGTTTTTGAAAATAGCTAAATTAATAGCTTTTGCCTAGATGCATCAACCTATTTAGGAAGTGGGGGAGGCGCTAGGGGGCGCACAGCGGAATGGCTGGGTGAGACCACAGCTCCGCCGGACGGCTGAAATTGCGGCGCCCTGAGACCGTCCTAATGCCCACATTTGCCACCTAAAACGGACCACTGGGTGTATGAAGATGGCGTGCATGCAATGAGCTGAAGTCTGAGGCCAGACACGAGCGCTTTCAGCGAAAAAATCGGTGATCTCCGCTCCGGGGCTCGGGAGCGGACAAGATGGCGCACGTCGCTCTCCCCTGCTCGCCCGAATCGATAGCGGCGTTCTGAACACCACGCTGATCTGGAGGTGGCGGACGAGGCTCCCAGGTATGTCCGCACAGCGACACATGTACAACAGCTCTAATGTGCTGAGAGACACGTGTGACGGAAGGACGGAGTAGCTGCGACCCGCTTCGGACTGCCGAGAACAACATGGCGGCGCTCGAGGGGAAAGTTGCGGCAGCGGACTGTTGAGGGGAATATGCGCTCCTGCCACAATCACTCACCATCCGTGATTCGCGCACCCCCGGGATGGTGTTATCTGCTGGTGCTATGGAGGGAGTCATCTAAAGCCGAACACGACCCACAGACATATAAAGATCAGATGTGAAAGAGGGGGCCCGCCAAACTTGCGAACCTCCGGAGTGCAGCGATAATTGCGCACGTGGGAGAGACTGCAGGAGCCGAACCCGGAACACTGGCCTCGCTTCACACGCACTGTGCGAACACAGGACTTATGTTTGGTGTCACCCTGGTGTAGGGAGCCCCCAAAGCAAGTGTAAGAGTGATAAAGGGCATCAAAACGGCGACAGGCAACAGGAGAACGCGCTCTACACCGCGGTTCCGGGCTCTGAGCACGCCGCCTCCAACTACCATGATGAGGCCAGAGAAACAACAGCAAAAGATATCCTTTGAGGCTAAAAAGACGCAGAAAGCTGCAGATACAGGGTCTCCTGCAATGAACGAAACACCAAACGAACGAGCTGCCGGCAGCAACATGGGGAAGATCCTCTTGGCCATTCAGTCTAACCTACAGGACATCAATGGGAAACTGGACAATCTGACATATAGAATGGATGGAATGGCGGCCAAACTGGAGAAACACGGAGAGAGGCTGGACACCGCGGAAACAAGAATCTCGGGGGTCGAGGACGAGTCCCATGCTACCACTGCCAAATGAACGGCCATGGAGAAGGTATTGGAGGTGATAAAGGCAAGGGAGGAGGATTTGGAAGCGCGCTCGAGGCGCAATAACGTACGCATAGCGGGGCTGCCGGAATCCACCAACACCGGGAAAATGGAGCAATATATTGAGAAACTGTGCAATGACGTGTTTGGAGACGACTCTTTCTCACACATTTTTGTCATTGAGCGTGCACATAGGTCCCTTGCACCCCGACCGCCACAAGGAGCGTCGCCAAGGCCGATTGTGGCCAGGGTGTTGAACTATCGGGACAGGGATACCATCTTGAGATTGGCGAGGGAGAAGGGGCCCATTACTCATCAGGGTAATAAGCTGGAATTCTTTCCGGGCCACACAGTAGCAGTGCAGCAAGCGCGGAGAGAGTACACGGCGGTGAAATCCAAACTTCGAGACCTTCGGATCCCTTATTCTATGCTTTACCCAGCCAGGATTCGGGTGCAATGGGAGGGAAAACCGGTGATAATGGCCAACCTGAAGGCGGCGCAAGAATTTGTGAAACCGGTCATCGCACAGAAAAAAGCTGAGGCACGCAATGGTCAGCAGGCAGACTCGGACTGAGCTGGAGGGAACGACGTTTGCATAAAACTGTCTGTGAGTATGTAACGGCTGGCCGCCACGTGGTCTCTTCAAATCCTCGCCGGCGGCGCGGGCCAAGCCCGGCTGCTGTCGGAACCAATGGCATACTATGGGTTTGGCACTAACTGTGGTTCAAAAGTATATTGACACGTTGAGCATTGACTACGAATTGACTAATGCGGGTGGTGGAACAGGGCTGAAGCAGGACTCACGGGCGGCGCCTTAATGGCGAGCTGAATTGCCTGAGCGTAGAACTGTGTGTTTAGCGCCGAACGGCGGTCACTAGGCTTGGCGCATGGTACTGTTCGCTCTTTCTGGGGGAGCGTCTACTTTAAAAATGATTGCATAAGTGAGCTTCATCGCCAGAGACGGACTGCACTATAACGGACATAAGTGACGTCTTACTAACCTGCTCAGCGGGCTTTGAAATGTACATTTATGTGGGACGGTGGAGGGCTGGGAGAGCAGACAGAAGCGTCTGTGCCATGGATCGGTGTACACTCTCCGCCCATGGCACACACTTTGGAACTTAGCTACCTATGCATCGGATTGTTATCTGTTTTGAAATGACAGCTGGAAGATTGGGCAAATACACTATCAGCCTGTTGTTAAGAGACTCGAGGTGGTTAATAATTTAAACTGCATGTTACAATCCCATAAATACCACAGACATGTACCCGGTTCGGATTTATTAACTCACCTTTGTGAGTGTGGGGGCTGGCAGTAAGAGACAGCGAAGCATCACCTAGTGGTCACTTGAAGTATTTCAGCTGCAGAGGCTGAGATGGGTCAGGGGTATTGAGTAAAGTCACGACTACTTTTGCTAACATCAAGAATGCCGTCCGCATCCATTTGGTTGGGTGGTGAGTTGTGCCCCCGGCAGACCTCCGGTAGGGAGTTCCCCACAAAAGTTCTAAAGGGATGGTTATGATGTTCAGCCCCGACTTGGTTGCGAGGGCATTTGGGAGGGGAGACTGGCTTCGGCATGTTTGGGTTGCTGGAGTGGGAGGGGGAGGGAGGGAAATGTTGTTTATTGTTGTTCTGAGGCCTTTACAGTCAAGTCTTGTCTATCATATGCATGTGACCGATCTGGTACACATTTCTTTACACTTCACTACCCTTGGACACTTCTCGATGATCCCCTGGTGTTATTATGATGCGCAACAATTGCATACACCGCCGCCTCACCGATGACTCGGAGGCCAGCACAACCGCCTAACACGCACATCAACCTACTAACGTGGAATGTGCGAGGACTAACGCAGCCCAAGAAAATTAGGCGCGTATTTGCATATCTGAACAGACACCGCATAGACATCGCGTTTTTACAAGAAACACACATAGCTCCTAACACGCATCAATCCATAGGCCTTAAATGGGCCGAATCTGTCCATGTCGCAACGTACTCATCCTACTCTAGAGGGGTAATGTTATTGTTGAGGAAAGGACTAAATTTCAAAGTTTCACAGGCACTACACGATCCGGGAGGCAGATACGTTCTCGTATCGGGTACACTGCAGGGCAAGGCTCTGACTTTGCTTAATGTATATGGCCCTAATGTGGACTCCCCTGGCTTCTTTCACGAACTGTGGGGTCACTTACAACAATTCACACATACTAAGATTATATGCGGGGGGGACTGGAACGTGACCCTTACTGATGGGATAGACCGCTCTGTTCAATCCACCGAACCACACAAACAGGCCAGAACACAACTTCAACACATACTAGCGGATGTGGGATTGACGGATATCTGGAGGCATAAATTTCCAACGGACGCAGGGGCCACGCACATCTTTGCATGTCATAACAGTTGGTCCCGGTTAGACTATTGGTTAGGCACGGATGACATTGTCCATTGGTCTAGTGACGTGCAGGTCCTTCCTAGAACGCTATAGGACCATAACCCGATTTGGCTAACGTTGGCTATCCCAGGACACACCCCAACTCCTCTTCAATGGAGATTTAACCCACGGGCTTTAACTGACATACTATACCCTGACACTATCCATAAAGCGATCACAGACTATTTCCTGCTGAACGAACCGGCGGTAGATGACCCATGCCTATTGTGGGAAGCCTTTAAGGCAACGGTTCGGGGGGTCTGCATGAGCACCACTATTGGAATCCTATGAGACATCAGACAACAAATTAAAAAATGTGGCAAACAAATGAGGGATTTAGAAAAGGAATACGAAACCACTCAGGACGCTGCGACTCTGGGGCGACTACGCACATTACACACAGAACATCAGACTCTAGTGGACGACGAGATAAAATATATAGATAAAAAACACATGGCTAGAAATTTTGGTGAGGGAGATAGACCGGGCGGGCTCCTGGCGGCAAAAATCTGTGAGGGGAAAAAACACACCGCAGTTCTGGGTATTAAAACTGAGAACGATGTCATGTTAACACAAACATCCGATATTTTACAAAGTTTTGTGACTTCCTTTAGCACACTGTATGCATCACAGCCAATAGCCTCAACAGAAGACATCAACGAGTACCTTAGGGATGTGGCCATTGCATGGCTGTGTGACCACCAGAGGGAATACCTGGCGGCACCCATCATGGTGGAGGAAGTCACAGAAGTGATAAAAACGCTTCCGAATAGCAAGGCACCGGGCCCCGACGGATACACGAACAAATTTTATAAACACTATGTTGATATTCTTGCTCCCAGGCTGACGGAAATGTACGGGGCTGCGTTTGACAAGGGCGAGCTTCCCCCAACCCTCCGTGAAGCAGTTATTATAGCCCTACTGAAACCCTCCAAAGACCCAACCCAATGTGACTCCTATAGGCCACTATCATTGATAAATGTTGACTCCAAGATTCTAGCAAAGCTCCTAGCAATGAGACTAACACCATTGATAACCAACCTGGTGCTACCTGACCAGGCAGGTTTTGTCCCGACCCGATCCACGTCCCTCAATACCAGAACGATGTTTGCCCTGTCTCATTATCTCCAACCCCAGACGAAGGCGATTGCGGTCTTACTAGACGCAGCAAAGGCATTCGATTCAATCGAATGGAGATACCTAATCACAGTGCTACATCGTATGGGCTTCCCGAAAAGGTTTGTCCAATGAGTGTCCCTCATATATACTAACCCCAGACCCAGGGTCCGAATTAACGGGCACTTGTCCAACGGTTTTGCGGTGGAGCGCGGTACCAGGCAGGGCTGCCCACTCTCCCCCTTGATATTCACCCTGGCATTGGAACCGCTGGCCTGTATTATAAGACAGAACTATAAAACATCTGCCCTGCAGTTCCCCGCCCGACCGCTACACATTTCATTGTATGCGGATGACATGGTGCTTTACGTGCGGGATCCACATGTACACCTAAATCAGCTATTGAGAGAAATCATCAAATTCGGCGGCCACTCAGGATTATCGATAAACTGGTCAAAATCCTCCACCATTCCCCTCACAGACACTACGACTCCCTTCAATGTTGACTACCCCCTGGAGTGGCAGATCGAACCGGTGAGCTATCTGGGGGTGCAATTCCACAGAGACCCGGACATGGTGCTGCGCACAAACTATGGCGTTACTATATCCAAACTGGAGGACAAAGTGAGACGCTGGAAACAGCTACCGCTATCTCTGGCAGACCGTATCGCAATAGTTAAAATGAATGTATTGCCCAAACTGCTGTATCTGTTCTCTAATATCCCCATTACTCCACCCGGTGAGATATTCCGTAGACTTAAGTCACTGACACTGCAACTCATTTGGGCAGGGAAGCAAGCACGGATCGACCTTCAGACTTTGACGCTCCCGTACGCCAAGGGGGTTTTGGAGTGCCAGATTTTAAACTGTACTACCTGTGCGCGCAGGCGCAATATGCAGCTTACTGGGTCCATATGGTGCCATATCTGACTCACATAGCGGTTGAGGAGGGTGATGCGGCCCGGTCCCTCTCGCCGCGATCCTGTCGTACAAACGCCCACCGTTACACGCTCGCGACATTAATACGGTGGACGCTACCATCAAGGCATGGCATGAACTTGGGAGGTTGGCGCACAAACTACCACTCTATGCTCGTAACATGCCACTACATGATCACTCAGCACTATCTGTCACATGTGAAAAGGTGGGAATGTCGTTATTACAAAGGGTGGGCATTGAACAGATGGGCGATTTATTTACAGAGGGTAGATTTGTAGATGTGGAAGACCTACAGTACATACACAACAAGACACAGATGTTCTCTTTCACTTATTACAGACTAAAGAGAGCCTTGATGGAATTGTACCCTACCTTTCCGGAGGAACCGGCTTCATTAGATGCACTACAACTTATCATTACATCGCAAGATCTGTCCACCTAACATCGAGGTTATATTCCGCTGCACAGGCTGACATCCCACAGACCACAGACAAGGCCAGGACTAGGTGGGACTTGATATTAGACTGCCCATTGACAGAGAGGGAGTGGGAACAGGCTTGTGCGCTTAGACAGATCCTGACCCCTAACGGAAATCTTAAAATCATACACTACAAGTATCTGCACCAGGCCTACTACACCCTGGCGCGAATGGGTAGGTTCGGCATGAGGGGTGACACCAGATGCAAAAGATGTGGTGCTGAAGGTGCTGATTTTATTCACTTAGCCTGGGGTTGTTCTAAAATACAGGAGTACTGGTCAGATGTGGCTACTAAGCTTACAACAATGGTGGGGGCTGAGGTGGAGTGCACGATCCGTTGCTGCTTACTGGGTATTGTGCCGCAGCTTAAATCATCCAAGCGTAAATTTTGTGCGATCGCCCTACTGTTGGCCAAGAGGCAAGTATCCCAGTGCTGGCACTCTACACAGGGGATTGGTGTCAGTACAACGCGTTGTGTTACAACGCATTCCGTGACAACGCAGATTTTACAACGCGGGATCCATTACAACGGATGTCAATACAATGCATGGCATTACATCGCAGATGCTATTACAACGCATGGCATTACATCGTAAGTATAGGTAAGTATACCTTTTTTTAAAAATGTTATTTAGTTTATTGTAATTAATTTTTTTTAAATAATTTAATTAAAAGACATTTAAAAATTGTCATTAATTTAATTTAATAAAATAATATCTATTTAATAAATGTAATTTTATTAAAAATTGTAATTAATTTAATTTAATTTAAAAAAAGTAATTAGTTTAATGTACATATTTTTTATAATGAAATTAAATTAAATTAAAAATATTAATTTATTTAATTTAATTAATTTAATTTAAAAATGTAATTAATGTAAAATAATTAATTTAATTTATTAAATATATTTTAAAATGGTAAATATAAATTAATTATCCCTAAACCCAAACCCTGCCCTAAAACCTAAAAACACCCCTGTACCCCAAAACCCAAACCCTGCCCTAAAACCTAAAAACACCCCTGTACCCCAAAACCCAAACCCTACCCTAAAACCTAAAAACACCCCTGTACCCCAAAACCCAAACCCTACCCTAAAACCTAAAAACACCCCTGTACCCCAAAACCCAAACCCTACCCTAAAACCTAAAAACACCCCTGTACCCCAAAACCCAAACCCTGCCCTAAAACCTAAAAACACCCCTGTACCCCAAAACCCAAACCCTGCCCTAAAACCTAAAAACACCCCTGTACCCCAAAACCCAAACCCTACCCTAAAACCTAAAAACACCCCTGTACCCCAAAACCCAAACCCTGCCCTAAAACCTAAAAACACCCCTGTACCCCAAAACCCAAACCCCGCCCTAAAACCTAAAAACACCCCTGTACCCCAAAACCCAAACCCTGCCCTAAAACCTAAAAACACCCCTGTACCCCAAAACCCAAACCCTGCCCTAAAACCTAAAAACACCCCTGTACCCCAAAACCCAAACCCTGCCCTAAAACCTAAAAACACCCCTGTACCCCAAAACCCAAACCCTGCCCTAAAACCTAAAAACACCCCTGTACCCCAAAACCCAAACCCTGCCCTAAAACCTAAAAACACCCCTGTACCCCAAAACCCAAACCCTACCCTAAAACCTAAAAACACCCCTGTACCCCAAAACCCAAACCCTACCCTAAAACCTAAAAACACCCCTGTACCCCAAAACCCAAACCCTACCCTAAAACCTAAAAACACCCCTGTACCCCAAAACCCAAACCCTGCCCTAAAACCTAAAAACACCCCTGTACCCCAAAACCCAAACCCTGCCCTAAAACCTAAAAACACCCCTGTACCCCAAAACCCAAACCCTACCCTAAAACCTAAAAACACCCCTGTACCCCAAAACCCAAACCCTACCCTAAAACCTAAAAACACCCCTGTACCCCAAAACCCAAACCATGCCCTAAAACCTAAAAACACCCCTGAAACCCATAACCCAAACCCTGCCCTAAAACCTATAAATACACAAACACCCCAAAACATATACCTCAGTACCCCAAAACATATACTCCTATACTCATACTTATTTAAAAAATCACTTAAATTAATATATTTAATTTATAATATTTAAAAACAAAAATATTTTTTTTTTTTATTATTAATAATAATTAAATCAATTAAATAAAATTAAATAAAATAAAAAAAAAATTAAATACTTACCAATACTTACGATGTAATAGTATGCGTTGTAATAGCATCTGCGATGTAATGCCATGCATTGTAATGACATCCGATGTAATGGATCCCGCGTTGTAAAATCTGCGTTGTAACGGAATGCTACGTAAAAGTTGCGTTGTAGGAGTAACATACCTACACAGGTGCCCACTACAAAAAAATGGTTCCAAGATATGTCCAGCTGAGGGGACAAACTAATGACATACGAAGAAAGTCTGCCATCACGATATAGGCCCAAAGATTTTTGGTCATACTTTACTGAATATTTGGTCACGTTGGAGACTGACACGGAGTGATAAGACACACTGTTGTTGATCTACACGAAAGGTACTGACGCAGACAGGGGTTGGAGAGGGAGGTGCTCAGGGAAGATGGAACGAAGCAGTTACACTGTACTTCTTGATATGAACGATTGAAATGTGAGGGTCTCATTGTTGGGGTTTATTGTTAGTGTTTAATGTGTATGTTTTAATACCCCAACAAAATTACCAAAAAATAAGGCCTCATTTATGTGCTTTACGCAGCCGGATGGATGTTGTCGGCTGTATGGCTGTGTATAACTCAAGTTGAAAATGCACTTTAATTCAATCGCAGCCGGCCCCAGGGTTGTAGGCTCCTGGCTGTGTAACTATCTGTCGATATGAATAAAGGTCTTACAAAAAAAAAAAAAAAGTATTTAGGAAGTGCAAACGGTGCGAATCGCAAAATTCGGCCGTTTGCACTTCCTAAATAGGTGTCTGGGATGCATCAAGCATTTTTGGAAAATCGCTATTTTTAGCGTATTCCAAAAATGCGATTGCTTTTAAGGAATCGCAAATTTGCGATTCCTTAAAAGCAATGCATGATTATTTTTAAAATTGTGATTTTGCAAATAGGGGGTGCAAATTACCACGAGGTTGAACCTCGTGGTAATTTGCATAAATGTGTCAAAATGCCCAAAGATGCATTTTTAAACACTGTCATGTTACAGAGGACATGTGTGTGTGTAACATGCACTTTAAAATACATTTCAGGGGTGTAGGGGGGGTTCCTTTGGACCCCCCCCTGCACCCATGGAATGCATTAACATTTTGCGAGTTCCAAATTGCGAATTCGCAATTCCCATTGATTCCTATGGGCCTTTTGGCCCATTGGAATCAATGGGAATTGCGAAATCGCAATTTGAAATTCGCAATTTTATTCCGATTCGGTAAAAATTGCGATTTTTACCGAATCTCAATAAAATTGCGAAAGAAATGATGCATTGCCATTTGCGATTCCTTATTTGCGATTTCTTATTTTCGCAAATAAGGAATCGCAAATGACAACGTGGATGCATCTACCAGTTTGTCATTTACAATGCCAATAGTTATAACTTTCGCAAATGTGATACCTATAGCATTTGTAATGCAAAATGTGTTGTATTTACGTGACTTACATGTATTGATATTACAAATACCAATGTCTTTTAATTTTTTTTTAATAATGAATACTTAAATAAAATGTATTGTAATTTATAATGGCAATAGCTTAAAGTTTTGTAAATAACTTTTGTGAAGATTATGTTCAGTGTATTTTATTGTGACGAAAATCCAAGAACAGAAGTGAAATATTAACATCTTTTTGGTACATTTGTAATAAAGCTTGAAACATTGAGAGAACATATTTGAACCAGGTGTTGTTGAATGGTTGCACAGATTGATGCTGTGGTGGCGCTGAGTGAAGTTGTGATGGCGAACGAGTGATGCTGTGGCGTTCAGTGATGCTGTGGTAGCGCATAGTGATGTTGGGGTGCCCCTTAGTGATGCTGTGGTGGTGCGGAGTAATCCTGTATGCTATGTTATGTTTTGTTTTGCTAACCTATGCTTTGAATTGTTTTGCTATGCTATGCTGTGTTTTGTTATGCTATGCTATGTTTTGTTATGCTATGCTATGTTTTGTTATGCTATTCTATGTTTTGTGGTGTTTTATTATGCTATGCTTTGCTATGCTATGTTATGTTTTGTTGTGTTTGGTATGCTATGTTTTGCTATGCTATTATATGTTTTGTTTTGCTATGCTATGTATTGTTGTGTTTTGTTAAGCTATGCCATGTTTTGTTATGCTATGTGTTGTTGTGTTTTGTTATGCCACGTTTTGTTATGTTATGCTATGTTTTGCTATGCTATGTCATGTTTAGTTTTGCTATCCTATGCTTTGTATTGTTATGCTATGCTATGTTTAGTTTTGCTATCCTGTGCTTTGTTTTGTTATGCTATGCTATACTATATTTTGTTGTGTTTTGTTATGCTATGCTATATTTTGTTATGCTATGTTTTGTTATGATATGCTAAGCTTTGTTTTGTTGTGCTATGCTATGTTGTGTTTTGTTTTTTTCTGCTATGCTATGTTTTACAATGCTGTGCAATGCTATGCTTTGTTATGTATGCTATGTGTTGTTGTGTTTTTTTACGCTATGCTATGTTTTGTTGTGTTTTGCTATGTTTTGTTATGCTATGCGTTGTCTTATGATATGTTATGCTATGTTTTGTTATGTTATGCTATACTATGTTTTGTTCTGCTATGTTTTGTTGTGTTTTGTTATGCTATGCTATGTGTTTTTTATACTATGCTATCTTTTGTTTTGCTATGCGTTGTTATGTTATACTATGCTTTGTTTTGTTATGCTATGTTTTGTTATGCTATGCTATGTTTTGTTGTGTTTGTTATGCTATGCTATGCTTTGTTGTGTTTTGCTATGCTGTGTTTTGTTTTGTTATGCTATGTTTTGTTTTGCTATCCTATGCTTCGTTTTGTTATGCTATGCAATGTTTTGCTATCCTATTCTTTTTTTGTTATGCTATGCTGTGTTTTGTTATGCTATGCTATGTTTTGTTATGCTATGCTGGTGAGGGTGTGTGAGTGTGTGTGAAGGTGAGTGAGTGAGGGTGAGTGAGGGTGAGGGGAGGGGTGTGAGGGTGAGGGAGGGTGAGGGTGTGTGAGGGTGAGGGTGTGTGAGGGTGAGAGGGTGTGAGGGTGAAGGGGTGTGAGGTTGAGGGTGTGTGAGTGAGGGTGTGCAAGTGTGAGGGGGTGTGAGGATGAGGGGGTGTGAGGGTTTTGGGTATGTGAGGGTGAGGGTGTGAGGGTGAGTGTGTGAGGGGGTGAGGGGTGTCAGGGGGTGTGAGGGTGAGGGGGTGAGGGTGAGTGAAAGTGTGTGAGGGTGAGAGGGGGAGTGGGCATGAGGGTGAGTGAGGGGGTGTGAGGGTGAGTGAGGGTTTGTGAGGGTGTGTGAGGATGTGTGAGGGTGCGAGGGTGAGGGGTGTGAGGGTGAGGGGTGTGAGGGTGTGTGTGAGGGTGAGGTGGTGTGTGAGGGGTGCAAGGGTGTGGGGGTGTGAGGGTGAGGGTATTTGAGGATGAGGGGGGTGAGGGTGTGTGAGGGGAGGGTGTGGGGTTGTGAGGGTGAGGGTGTGGGGTTGTGAGGGTGAGGGGGTGTGAGGGTGAGGGTGTGAGGTTGAGTGTGTGAGGGTGAGAGGGTGTGAGAGTGAGGGGGTGTGAGGGTGAGGGAGGGTGAGGGGGTGTGAGGGTGAGATGGTGTGTGTGGGGTGTGTGAGGGTGAGGGTGTGAGGGGGTGTGAGGAGGTGTCAGGGTGTGAGGGTGAGGGGGTGAGGGGTGTGAGGGTTAGGGTGTGAGGGTGAGGGGTGTGTGGGTGAGAGGGGGTGTGAGGGTGCAAGGGTGTGTGAGAGTGAGAGGGTGAGTGAGGGTGAGGGTGTGGTGGTGTGAGGGTGAGGGGATGTGAGGGTGTGTGAGGGTGAGAGGGTGTGTGAGGGTGAGAGGGGATAAGAGGGTGTGTGAGGGTGAGTGAGGGTGTGTGAGTGTGAGGGTGTGTGAGGGTGAGGGTGTGTGAGGGTAAGGGTGAGGGGGTGTGAGGGTGAGGGGTAGTGAGAGTGAGGTGCTGTGAGGGGGGTGTGAGGGTTAGGGTATGAGGGTGAGGGGGTGTGGGGGTGTGAGGGGGTGTGAGGGTGTGAGGGGCTAAGAGGGTGAGTGCATGTGTGAGGGTGAGGGTGTTAGGGTGTCTGAGGGTGAGGGGTGTGAGGGTGAGGGTGTGCGAGGGTGAGGGAGTGTGAGGGTGAAACAGTGTGTGAAGGTGAGAGGGTGGGTGAGGGTGAATGAGCGGGTGTGTGAGCTGAGGGGGTGTGAGGGTTTGTGAGGGTGAGGGGATGTGAGGGTGAGGGGGTGTGAGGGTGAGAGGGGGTGAGAGGGTGTGTAAGGGTTAGAGGGTGAGTGAGGGTGAGGGGGTGTGAGGGTGAGGCTGTGTGAGGATGAGGATGAGGGGGTGTGAGAGTGAGGGGGTGTGAGGGTGAGGAGGTGTGTGAGGGTGAGGGAGTGTGGGGTATGAGGGTGAGGGTGAGTGGGTGTGAGGGTGATGGTGTGTGGGGGTATGAGGGGGTAAGGGTGAGTGAGGGTGAGAGGGTGTGAGGGTGAGGGGGTGAGGGTGTGAGGGTGAGGGGTTGTGAGGGTGAGGGTGTGTGGGGGTGTGAGAGAGTGAGGGTGAGTGAGGGTGAGAGGGTTGTGAGGGTGAGGGGGGTGAGGGTGTGAGGGTGAGTGGGGGGGTGTGAGGGTGGGTGAGGGTGTGAGGGTGAGTAAGGGTGTGTGAGGATGTGTGAGGGTGAGAGGGTGTGAGGGTGTGTGAGGGTGAGGAGGTGTGAGGGTGAGGGTCCGAAGTAAATGGTGGCAGGGCAGACATCATAAGACAGAGAGAAGAGACTGCATGGTGACTGCGTTGGTAAGTTTCAGAATCAGGAGGAGCAGAGTCAGCACAGTCTGCGAGGGATCAACATGTCTAGAGGCAAAGCATAGCAGATGTAGCATTGCAGCTAGCAAGTCGAGTGTTTTCAAGCTGAGTGTCCCTAGAGAGATGGCAACACAGCAACAGCATTTGAGAAGCAAGGCTACTGTAAACAAGCATGGTTGGCTTACACTTTCGTCCAGAAAAAAAACGAGAAAGGTGCACAGAATGCCGAACAAAACACGGCTTCCCTGCGAAATGGATGCAAAAAAACCAAGCTCTCGGCATTGCGGTGGCGGGGGGCGGGGGAGCGGGAGCGCATTTTTTTGAAGTCTGATGGGGGCAGGGGAGCGGCTTGGGAGCAGATTCCATTGAAGTCTGATGCAGAGGCCAATGGTGTTTCATGTGCACGCGCCTGCCTCACATGAACTGTACGCGATCCGCAGGCTAGGTAGACTTTTCGGACGGCTTACTATAATCGCGCCTATTCAATCCCTAACGGGATAGAATAGTCGAGACCTAAAAATGGACAGGAAGTGTCCGGTGGTAGATTATAGAGGCTCAGAATGCGCAACTTCCATATTTGATGAATAGAAATTTGATAGCGCCGGCCGTGGGCTTTTGAACAGAGATTTGGGCATTACTTAAGATATGTATTTGTAAAGTGCACGTTCACCCAGAAGGGTGTCTTGGCCAGTGGCGGTTCCTCCAGAGGAGCGTCATGGAAAAATAAAATGATAATAACTTGGGGTTATTATCATTTTATTTTTTCCTGCTGATGGCAGCTTTGCGATGACAGAGGAGCAGAGAAGGAGTGGTTTGCCCAGTGATGTAACTGACCATGTCATGAGGGATGTATTATGTGAGATCATAAGCAGTGCATTGCAAAGGAAGTAAGTTATAGTTAGCTCAGATAACTATAACTGCTGAATTTCACTGGTTTTGAATAAGTAAAATCTGAACCTAACTATAACGTCCCTGTTGAAACGTGGGTTATTGGTAGGGGCAAATGTAGGTCTGCCATTGGCAATAAGGCTACTAACACATGATAGGACTCAACATAAGCCTTAGAAAATGATTTCTATGCTCAACCCTTGATTAGTGGCTACTAGCAGACAGGCTTAACTTCAAGAACAGGTATGTAAAGCTTTTAAAAACACAAATTAAGTAAATAATTAAGACACAATACATAATAAAAATCCAAAATCACTTTATACAAATAGGAAATATTTCTATCCTTGAAATGACAGCAAAACAACAAAAATCCAATGTTGGGAACCGGAGATATGAATTTCCCAAAATGTAATTAAATATAACACTTAGAAGATTATAGCACCATATTGTGATACCTGCTCGCGATAGACCGGGCCAAAGTCAAAGTTTCAGGCCGGATGCAATGGAGCCCTGAGCAGCTACAGCTCGCGGCAGGTGCTGGTCTCAGTTTCTACTAACCCTGGGCGAAGAACTACGCTCCGTTCGCGGAGTTTGCGGAGTTTTGGCAACTCCGCGTTCCACGGAGTACGCGTAGCTGTCGATTACTCCGCTATCCGGTGCGTAGCGTAGTTGTCGCGCGCTGAATAACATTATCGCGTGCGCGGCAATGGCTTACCTTTGTTCTGCGTTCGCTTTTTCCCGGTCGCGTCTGCCACCATGTTTGTAAACAATCCCGTGCGACTGTGCGAACGCGATAACGTCATTGGATTCGCGATAAAGCCATAAGGACGCGCGAGGATGTTTGTTGGTAAGATCGAGTTGCCGAACACGCAGAACCTGCAATCTTGCACAGAATAACTTGCGAGCATGTTAAAAGTTAAACCATAATAATAAATTACCATTTTGGTTAGCAAACAAGTGAAAAACCCCTCAAAGTTGTACCTTTGGATGTATTTTTTTGGGGGAAGGAGTCCTCTTTCTGTTTCTACTCTATTTTTGAATATTAAGGAGGAAGGGCTCTGGAGTTTACAACTTCCTGTTCCTGTCCACCAGGCTCCTCCCAGTGCTTTGTCCATGAGGTGGTCACTTTCATTTGGATTTTGAGCTGGCAGGATCACTTTCTGTGTGTGTTGGCTGCATTACTGCTTTTTTTTGGATTTTACTGAGGACTTTTGGATTTTGAATTCTCTTTTTCAAGTAAGTTTCAGTAATGTATGAGTGAGTATGATGTTGTAGACTTGTGTTTGTTTGATTTAAAAAATTTTAACTACAGTATTCATTCCTTGATTTAAATTATTGATGGATGCCTATACTTTTATGAGGTCCCAACTTGTATTTCTTTTTAAATTTCATCCAGGCTACATAGAGAGGTACCCATGGGTAAAATCATAATTCTGTGTTTAAATTTGTATTCAAGTTTGTAAACAAACATCATGGCTGGCATTGGATTATGGTCATCATTATGCAATAGCAATGTCTGCTGTGGAATTTCTGTTTGTGTAATTTAAAAGTTTTTCATTTTTTTAAGCCAATAGCTGACCCTAGTACTCCATGTAGTTAGTGTGTAGGCATGTTTGAGTTCATTGTAATAACTTTCTGTGGTTGGCCTGGCCATGTGTTGTTGGCGGCCATTTTATGTTTCCCAGCCACTTTGCTCTTGCCATAGGCCTCCAAACTTGTGGCCTACTCTGCCAGTAGGCCAGAGGTACTAGTCATAGGGTCATGAAAGTTAATCAACTGTTTTTCTGGTGTACCTCTAATTAGAAAATCATGGATGGACTGGTTTGATTTAGAAAATATTATGTTTATGTGTGGGGTATGTCAGGTTTTGGGTGTCTGTCAATTTCTGCCATTAGGTAACCCTAGGAATACAGCTCGGGTAGTTTTGGTAACGTCGCACCGTGTGAGAACGCGACCTTACCTTTTTTGTCTTGTTCGCGCGCTCAATGTACTGGCTCGGGAACGCGATAACGACTTTTCATTCGATTCGCGTTGCCGAACACGCCGATTTTGCAATCTCGCGAACAATATGTCCCGAGTTGCATAAAAGTTCCTCGAAAATGTTTAATGTGTCCCCTGTGCTACAAAAAGTCCTCATTTATGTGTTATTTGGTTGTAGTTTTGTCTTCCTGGAGCATGGGCCACTCCCATTTCCTTTCTGTCCTCTATGTAATGATTTCTTGTTTATGGTTGGGGTGACCAATTTGGGCGGTGGTGTGTCCATTTTGTGAAGCTAAGCATTGTCCCTTTGGCATAGACATTTATTGTCTGTCTTCTCTTTCTTTTCATGTAGTGGTAAGGGCCATTTTGTGTGTACTTACTTCCTTTGTGATGATTCTGCTATGTTGTTGTTGGTGGGCAGGCCATGTGGTGGCGGCCATTTTGTGTATGCTTCCTTTGTGACTGATTTTGCCATGTTGTTGGTGGCCATGCCATGTGGTGGAGGCCATTTTGGGTGCATCCTTTTTCCATGTTGTTTTTGGGTGTCCCTGTCCTCCTGGCCCTATGGAGGCGGCCATTTTCTGTGTCCTTCCCTGGTTCTCTTCTTTTGCCATAGCCATCCAAGGCTTTTGTAGGTACTACTACTCACAGCCATAGGTGCATTCAAGTTAATCAACAATTTTTGTGGTATACCTTTAATTACACCGTGTATGGCTTTGGATTGCTTCACATTTTTTGTAATGGTGGTACTTTCAGCTTTTGGTTGCTTGTGTGTAACTAATATGGCACTCCCTGCCAGTAGGTAACCCTAGGAATACTGCTCGCGTACTTTTGGTAACGTCGCACTGTGTGAGAACGCGACCTTACCTTTTTTGTCTTGTGTTCGCGCTCAATGTACTGGCTCGGGAACGCGATAACGACTTTTCATTCGATTCGCGTTGCCAAACACGCCGATTTTGCAATCTCGCGAACAATATGTCCCGAGTTGCATAAAAGTTCCTCGAAAATGTTTAATGTGTCCCCTGTGCTACAAAAAGTCCTCATTTATGTGTTATTTGGTTGTAGTTTTGTCTTCCTGGAGCATGGGCCACTCCCAGTTCCTTTCTGTCTTCTATGTAATGATTTCTTGTTTATGGTTGGGGTGACCAATTTGGGCGGTGGTGTGTCCATTTTGTGAAGCTAAGCATTGTCCCTTTGGCATAGGCATTTATTGTCTGTCTTCTCTTTCTTTTCATGTAGTGGTGAGGGCCATTTTGTGTGTACTTACTTCCTTTGTGATGATTCTGCTATGTTGTTGTTGGTGGGCAGGCCATGTGGTGGCGGCCATTTTGTGTATGCTTCCTTTGTGACTGATTTTGCCATGTTGTTGGTGGCCATGCCATGTGGTGGAGGCCATTTTGGGTGCATCCTTTTTCCATGTTGTTTTTGGGTGTCCCTGTCCTCCTGGCCCTATGGAGGCGGCCATTTTCTGTGTCCTTCCCTGGTTCTCTTCTTTGCCATAGCCATCCAAGGCTTTTGTAGGTACTACTACTCACAGCCATAGGTGCATTCAAGTTAATCAACAATTTTTGTGGTGTACCTTTAATTACACCGTGTATGGCTTTGGATTGCTTCACATTTTTTGTAATGGTGGTACTTTCAGCTTTTGGTTGCTTGTGTGTAACTAATATGGCACACCCTGCCAGTAGGTAACCCTAGGAATACTACTCGCGTACTTTTGGTAACGTCGCACTGTGTGAGAACGCGACCTTACCTTTTTTGTCTTGTTCGCGCGCTCAATGTACCGGCTCGGGAACGCGATAACGACTTTTCATTCGATTCGCGTTGCCGAACACGCCGATTTTGCAATCTCGCGAACAATATGTCCCGAGTTGCATAAAAGTTCCTCGAAAATGTTTAATGTGTCCCCTGTGCTACAAAAAGTCCTCATTTATGTGTTATTTGGTTGTAGTTTTGTCTTCCTGGAGCATGGGCCACTCCCAGTTCCTTTCTGTCCTCTATGTAATGATTTCTTGTTTAGGGTTGGGGTGACCAATTTGGGCGGTGGTGTGTCCATTTTGAGAAGCTAAGCATTGTCCCTTTGGCATAGGCATTTATTGTCTGTCTTCTCTTTCTTTTCATGTAGTGGTGAGGGCCATTTTGTGTGTACTTACTTCCTTTGTGATGATTCTGCTATGTTGTTGTTGGTGGGCAGGCCATGTGGTAGCGGCCATTTTGTGTATGCTTCCTTTGTGACTGATTTTGCCATGTTGTTGGTGGCCATGCCATGTGGTGGAGGCCATTTTGGGTGCATCCTTTTTCCATGTTGTTTTTTGGCTGTCCCTGTCCTCCTGGCCCTATGGAGGCGGCCATTTTCTGTGTCCTTCCCTGGTTCTCTTCTTTTGCCATAGCCATCCAAGGCTTTTGTAGGTACTACTACTCACAGCCATAGGTGCATTCAAGTTAATCAACAATTTTTGTGGTGTACCTTTAATTACACCGTGTATGGCTTTGGATTGCTTCACATTTTTTGTAATGGTGGTACTTTCAGCTTTTGGTTGCTTGTGTGTAACTAATATGGCATTCCCTGCCAGTAGGTAACCCTAGGAATACTGCTCGCGTACTTTTGGTAACGTCGCACTGTGTGAGAACGCGACCTTACCTTTTTTGTCTTGTTCGCGCGCTCAATGTACCGGCTTGGGAACGCGATAACGACTTTTCATTCGATTCGCGTTGCCGAACACGCCGATTTTGCAATCTCGCGAACAATATGTCCCGAGTTGCATAAAAGTTCCTCGAAAATGTTTAATGTGTCCCCTGTGCTACAAAAAGTCCTCATTTATGTGTTATTTAGTTGTAGTTTTGTCTTCCTGGAGCATGGGCCACTCCCAGTTCCTTTCTGTCCTCTATGTAATGATTTCTTGTTTATTGTTGGGGTGACCAATTTGGGCGGTGGTGTGTTAATTTTGTGAAGCTAAGCATTGTCCCTTTGGCATAGGCATTTATTGTCTGTCTTCTCTTTCTTTTCATGTAGTGGTGAGGGCCATTTTGTGTGTACTTACTTCCTTTGTGATGATTCTGCTATGTTGTTGTTGGTGGGCAGGCCATGTGGTGGCGGCCATTTTCTGTATGCTTCCTTTGTGACTGATTTTGCCATGTTGTTGGTGGCCATGCCATGTGGTGGAGGCCATTTTGGGTGCATCCTTTTTCCATGTTGTTTTTGGGTGTCCCTGTCCTCCTGGCCCTATGGAGGCGGCCATTTTCTGTGTCCTTCCCTGGTTCTCTTCTTTTGCCATAGCCATCCAAGGCTTTTGTAGGTACTACTACTCACAGCCATAGGTGCATTCAAGTTAATCAACAATTTTTGTAGTGTACCTTTAATTACACCGTGTATGGCTTTGGATTGCTTCACATTTTTTGTAATGGTGGTACTTTCAGCTTTTGGTTGCTTGTGTGTAACTAATATGGCACTCCCTGCCAGTAGGTAACCCTAGGAATACTGCTCGCGTACTTTTGGTAACGTCGCACTGTGTGAGAACGCGACCTTACCTTTTTTGTCTTGTTCGCGCGCTCAATGTACTGGCTCGGGAACGCGATAACGACTTTTCATTCGATTCGCGTTGCCGAACACGCCGATTTTGCAATCTCGCGAACAATATGTCCTGAGTTGCATAAAAGTTCCTCGAAAATGTTTAATGTGTCCCCTGTGCTACAAAAAGTCCTCATTTATGTGTTATTTGGTTGTAGTTTTGTCTTCCTGGACAGGCCATGTGGTGGCGGCCATTTTGTAGGTACTTCCTTTGTGCATTTATCATTGGCCTCCCTGCTTTTTGTCTGATCTGATAGTAGGCCAGAGTCCCAGAGGTGGTAGTTACTAGTTAGCGGGGCTGCTTTATGTAGCTGTTTCTATTTGGTCTATTTAATTACCATCATTAGGGCATGTGTGTATGCCATTGCATTTCCAAGTTTGTTGTCTGGGCAGGGGGGTAGGTAACTTTTTTGTGTGTGTAATAATTTTATGGCTTGTATGTGTTTTTGCAGTGAAGTTTTCCAAACTCTTAGCCATGGGGTATTTTGATTTTCATTGCATTAACCTGTCATGACTCACGTGTAGCAGGCATCCTCCTTTTTCTGTCCATATTGGTATATGATAGGCCTGCTTGACTTTATTATTGGTTCTTTCTGGACTTCATGTGGCTGGGAGCTGTGGTGCTGGTAGTATTAGTCTTCTTTTTTGTGTTTTATACATTGGCCTGTGTGTCTTTCAATTGTTCATGTGTTGGCTTACTGCTTGTTTGACTGACGTGTTCTGTCTTCTTTGCTTGTAGGTGCACAGAAAAAGACTGAGGAGGTGCTGGTTGTTTTCATCCATCGCCCGTTCAACTGCCAGACGGACGTCCATCAATTGTACGCCACGTGTGGTGTGTGACTCATCTGACCACACATCTCTGCAATTTGTGCTACTGAGTGCTGCTGTGTGCTGACATCAGAAGAAGATGGGCCCTAAGAGAGCAGGTACCAGGTCCTCCACCACCAAGAAAGTTGCTGAGAAGAAGGGACAGAAGAAGGAAGTGTCACTTAAGGCTGGTATGGACCCCCAAACCTTTTTTGGGCCCCCAAAAGGTACGCCTGCAGCAGCGGTGTCCGTGGTGCAAGCTGGGCCCAGCACATCCGCATTAGCGGGGGCAAGCCACCAACCCAGGGCCAAGCACATGAGGGTCGAAGAGGTAGCCAGACTAGTGTTACAAAGCAGTGATACTGAGCCTGAACTTAACTTATCGCTGTCTCAAAGTAGCACACAATCCACGCAAGATGAAAGTGCTCAACAACCGCCGCCAGCAGTAGATGTTCAACAACCACAACCACTTCCCGCAATAGTTGTTGAAAAACCACAACCACCGCCCGCAATAGTTGTTCAACAACAACAACCAAATCCCACAATAGTAGTTGTTGAAGAACCACAGCACGCTATAGTACTTCCTCAAGAACAACAACCACCGTCTCCGCACGCAATAGTAGAAGTTGTTCCTCCCGATGTCGGGGCAGTTCAGGAAGTAGAGCCTCATTCCGAGCAAGAAGAAGAGGAAGCCACTTCTGGAGGTGATCTACTGTCTTTAAATTTACGAAAGGAAAGGAGGGTTAGTGGCAGTGCATCGAGTTCTTCGCATAGCATCCCTTCAGATGACCTTGATAAGGAATGGCATCCACGACGAAGAACTGAGCATTCAATGGAGAGACATCCTAAGACCATGCTGGGAAAAAGGAAGGATCCGTCAAGGCTTGAACTTCTGGAGTTCGATGTAGGTGAGCAGGATACTGATGGTGATAAAGACGGGTCTGACACTGACAATGTCATCATCACAAGCGTTATTCCTGGTGCAGAGGATGTAGAGACCAGCATTTTCACCCTATCCAGAAGGGCTGCGATTAGTGATGAGCAGGTAGCACGTGTAACTCCTACACACTCAGCACCCAAAGTAACACCAGCTCCCATTTTTGCATCAGCGAAGGCCCGGCAGCGTGCGACATCCAGCGCAAGCGCCACCTCAACAGAAGGAGGTAGTGGCAGTACTAGTACTGAACTGTCACATAGGGAAATTCAACAAAAAGGCTCCAGTTCATCCGGCATTGGAAGTGGGTCCTCCTCTTCCTATGGCAGGAGACAAAAGTTTAGCTCCCCAGTCTGGGATTTTTTTACGGTTCACCCACATCAGGAGAACATTGCTATATGCACCATTTGTCATACCAATGTTAGTCGTGGTAAGATTGGTACAAACTATGGTACTGGAGGCCCAACGACCCATATGAAAAAAACACACGCAATTCAATGGGAGAACCACCTTGCAAGCTTAAAAGATGTAAGCACTGGTGTTGGTGGGGAGGATACAGTACTACAAGGTCCACTCATGGAAGAAGAGGGAGACGATGACCTTCTATCTGGGAGTGGTACACAAATGAGCCCTGTCGCCAGCACTGGAGTGGTGCAGTCCAAATCCTCAGCATCAGCAACTTCTCAGTGGCACCAGAGTCAGCCGGAGACACCAAGGACAAGGAGTGAAAAGTCTGCGTTGAAAGGTGGTCCGTCTAGCAGAACAGAAAGAATTACCAAGCAGCTTACCATTACTGGCATGTTTAGGCAGGAGGGAAAGTACGAGCGGAACCACCCAACAGCACGTTTGTACAATGCAAAACTTTCAAAAATGTTGGCACTCGACCTTCTCCCATTTTCATTTGTTGAGGCAGTGGGATTTCGGCAATTAGTGGCAACACTCGCCCCAAAATGGGACGTTCCCAGTCGCTACTATTTTGCAAGAGTTGCTATTCCAGCACTACACCACGACGTGCTGGGATTGATTGGGAAAGCCTTACAACAGAGTGTTGTCCATTGTATCCACCTGACAACCGACATGCGGAGCAGTCGCGAAGCCACAGCAGATTACATGTGCATCACCGCACACTGGATCTCTTTTGCAGGTGTGAAAGACAAGTTAACTTCAGGCCTTCTTGACGTTGCTGGGATTTTCAATGACACTCGCAAACATGCAACTGTAGCCATGTTTGGTATGGAGAAAAATCATACTGCTGACAACATTTTGTCTGACTTTAACAGCAAGGTCTTTGAATGGCTGCAACCAAGAGGCCTTAAGATTGGTTTTGTTGCCACCGACAATGGCAGTAATGTAGTGAAGGCAATGAAAGATGGACAGTATTTCAGGGTACCCTGTTTGGCACACTGCATTAACTTAGTCGTGCAAGACTTTCTGAAAAATTAACACCAAGTCAGCAACATACTGACCATCTGCAGAAGAATATGCACGCATTTTAACCATTCTTTTAAAGCGCGGAAGCTGCTACGCGTCATTCAGCGGGAGCATAATTTGCCAGTCAAAGCACTGATCCAGGTGGTCCCAACACGTTGGAACTCTACTTATTTCATGCTTGAGCGTCTCTTTGAGCAGTACATACCACTGAATGCTTATGTAATGTCAAGAAGATTAGTGGATCCTACTGTTAATCTTAAAACCCTGACCGTTGAGATGTGGCAGTGGGACATCATTAAATGCTTGACAGAGATGCTACAACCTTTTGAGGTGTTCACACGTGCAGTTAGCATGGAGGACTGTACTATGGGCCAAGCCATCCCATTGTTGTACATGCTCGAGCAACAGCTGCAGGAGGTCTGTGAAACATACGAAGGTGATGAAGAAAAAGTTGATGCATGTACCTTGGCCAAGGCCTTAGCCAACCGCTTATCTGGAAATGCAAGGCTTAAAATGATTGTGTCAGATCCAAATTACATAACTGCAACAATCTTGGATCCACGGTACAAATTGTTTGTCAGCAGTAGCGCAGTCATTCCTTTTTCAGATGGGGATGTTGCCAATTACAAAAGTTCCATAGCTGTGGAAGCTAATGATTTAGAAACTGAACGGCTGTTACTTAAAGGCCTGCCAGTGCCAGCCCAGGACAGTCAAAGTACTCCAGGCCATCCTCCTGAGGCAAGTTCATCAGAGCATGAGAGCAGTGCGTCCGCTTCCCAGCAGGCACCAACAGTACCAAAAGCAGCACCTACACGATCTGATTCAGCAGACACAACCAAAAGCATAACTGCTTTTTTTCTACAGAAGGGGATGGGTAAGTCCGTTGCTGTTGCAAAGGGGAAAGAGGAGCAGCAAAGCTGAGCACCAATGAACACTGTGCGGATTGTTCAGGCCTATCTGGATGACACAACAGAGGTGTTCATGGAGCAAAGCCCATTGGTCTATTGGTATGAAAGAAGGAGACAGTGGCCAGTGCTGAGCAGGCTGGCGATAAAGTATTTGGCTTGTCCTGTAGCCAGTGTCGCCTCTGAGCGGGTTTTCAGTGCTGCTGGTGCCATTGTGACATCGAAAAGGACCAGTCTCTCCCCCAAAAGCGTCGAGAGGCTGACAATGATAAAAATGAATCAAAACTTCATACCACCAGACCATACTGTACGTGAATCAGAGCAGGATGAAGAAAGCGAGCCCGAAGAATTCATCACTGCTGGGTTACATGACCTACTGCTGTCCGGACCCACAGAGTTTGAGGACGAGCACCTCTTCCCTGCCCAACAGGCTTTTAAATTGTTACTTTTTCCCTTCTTTTATTTGTGTTATTTATTTTCTTATTAAAAATTACTTTCTGGTGCAAAACTGCTAATCTTAAAATAAAAAGCTCAACCAAATCCATCCCCACCACTCATTCTTTTAATGTACCTACTGGAGTTGCACACCTGTGCATTTATTTTCGCTGTATCTTTTTTATTTACCTCCTGGAGTTGCACGCCTGTGCATTTATGTTCCATGTTGACTGCACTCCTCAGAGTCTTGCTCCATCTTCTTGACTCCCACTCAAGTCAATACAATTCCATCTTGGCAGCCATACATTTGATGTTGTAGATGGAGTATAGTACAATAACAAGAATGTAGCCTCTAACAGTCCCTCTATAACAAGTGAACCGTACATGACTACAGCCATCCTCTATTTCATTTGAAATCTGCAACTCATAATAACTGCCTTGCTGAGTCTTACTCTTAAGGCTACCACCTCTGTCTGCAGGCATTCAGAGACGACTCTTCTGTGTCAAAAGAAACTTGAGCAGGCATCCACAACTGAAGTCAACTTGTTGTGATTCGCATTACAAAGGCTCGGCAGCATCTGTGATCAATCATCTGACAGTGAAAGAGAAGAGCAAAACAGGTATATTAAAAAATGAATGATGCCATGCATTGCATTGGATGTATTTTTTTGCTGACTCTGAGCAAATGTGCATGGAGTTGAAGTATACTAGTAACTTCAGTTCAGACTCACGTGATAGCCAATTTTTCCATGTTATTTACTAATAATAGAAATTATTTACGCACTTGTGTTCCTACTACTACAGATGCAGTCAGGACTTAATTTATTGTAGCCACTCACTACAGACTGAGTTGCTGATGATAATGATGGTGACCACCATATCTTTGCTGTCAGGCAGTTGGATCTGAGCTGATTGATGCACGATGTTTCTTGGAGTGGAATACAAGGTAATAAATAAATACAAATAAGAGGCACAGCACAGTAGACCCAGGCTACTACATGTTTGTGCACTGTGCTGTGGTAGAGTACAATAGTGGTATGATTGATGACTGAGAATGACGCATTGATTTTGTTGATTAATTTTGTAAATGCTAGGTTGCTTTTTCAATTTCATTCACCTTTCTGTGGATAGGTGAAATTTTTAGGGAAATGCAGTTTGTATAACGGGCAAACCTGTGTCGTCGTGGGCCTGTTGTTGTGTGCTGGCTCCTGACTTTTTTTGTACTTCTAGATTAAAAATGATATGCAACTAGTAGACTTATACAAATTGTATCCAAGCCGCCTCAGTCTGAAAGTCCTCTCATACGACTACTCCTCTTGTATTTTTTTTTTTATCTTCACTGTATTACAATTTGTTTAGGTCATTCACATTCTTTTGTATTTGCCTTTTCTTTTTCAGGCTGGACGTCTTTCACCCACTGCTTTATAGTATGAGCATCAACTCTCACCCTTACCACAAATCCTCATCATCAAGCAATTGGATTGCGGGAAACCAAGAATGATATTCAGCGTGTCCTTTTCTTACATTCATTGCTTACATTCATTGGCTAGCGGATCAACATCATAAATCATCGTCTTCATTGTTTTGCTTTTGTTGTCTCCAATCTCCATGCGTACTGTTTTTCTTTCTCAAACCTTTCCCAAAACCCCTGTACCCATCCATTAAACAAACCCTAACCCTCTTCCCCCGGGCTGCGTGGTTACATTGAGGTGTGATGTTTCTTACATTAAATATACACCAACAATTTGATCACGCGCTTGCTGGGGCAGATGTGGTGAAAGCAACAATAGTGAAATGTCAACAAGGCATGGCCAGGATCTTCTGCGGCTTCCCAACTCAAGCTCTGTGTATAATGCCAAATAATTTACCATTAACATCAAACAACGAATGCATCTAATGAATTGGCGTAATTTTTTGGGTTTAAAGTTTAAAGCATTATGATTTAGAAAAGTTTGACGTTGCCTTGAGTACTACAAGTACAGTTGAACTTCTTATCTTCTCTTGCACTTAGTTTCCAGTCCCCAAAACCATTGTTTTGTTTCAGTTTAGCAGTTGCAATATTGGGTCACCCATGCAATGTACTGTACTTACTTATACTACCCCCACATTGTCTGTCACGCAAATGACTGCCTCTTTCTTTTTGTCTCTAAATGCTACTGGCAGGGTCTGTCTACTACTACTATCACAAAAGTTCTGATTCTGAACCACAGATTCTTCGCCATCGTCTTGGAAATCAAATGCAGCCCTTGCAGTGCCACACTTCATCATAAATCATCATCATCTCATCAGCAATCACAGGTAAGATAAGTTTGCAGTGAGGTATAACGCAAGACAGACTGGTCGTTCTTTCAATACTACAAATATAACTCGGTGAGGGTTTACCGCATCTATCTGTTTGCATGTTAAAGATGTGGGCAATATATTTTTTTATTAAAAAGCACTGTCCGCCGACCTGCATGGCCAAATTAAACCTTGCGAGGTTGCACAACGTACATTATTTGGTGAAACACTCCCCCCTCCAACCCCCCAAGAAACGCAAATGAACTTCAAATGTTTTCTTTTGAACATAACTTTTTGTCTCGTTTATTTTTAACATAATATAATATATAACTAAAGATGATACAAAAATAAAATATATATAAATCCTACACCAAAGCTGTCCCTACCCGCCTCCCCTAACCCCAACCAAATTCCAACGCTCAATGTAATGTAAAAAAAAAGTAAAAACCCAACACCCAATTCCCACCCACCAACAAAAGGATTGAAAAAGGGGCAAACAGGGTCCATCTCATAGCCGGCGGGCTTTTAAGTGTTGATCCACCAGGATCTTTACACGCTCCTCTATTTGTCTTTTTGTCTGACTACTTTGAGCCTCCAGCCTGGCTACCCGGAGGAGAATTTTTCTCTGGAACTGGCGGCACCTACATTGGCAGCCATGTTGTTGTGGGGGGGTGGACGATGCATGGAAAATCTGGCGGCGGGCGGCTGCCTGACCACGCCGACGTACTCCTGCAGGCTTGGGGGCCGGGGCATTGGAAGAGGCAGCAGCTGCTGCCGCCGCCTCCTCCTCCTCCTCCTCGGCCTGAGCCACCAGCCGGCGGTAGGCCTCAACGATGGCCTGCAGTTTCCGCTGACGGGCCCGGACTGCCAGCTCCTTCCTCGTTGGTTTAGAAGGAGTAACTATAAAGAAAGAGACAGAATTGTTGTAATCAAAAATCCCAGCAAATCAAGAACACAAAATGTATCCAACACATAGTGGGCGGCACAGTACAGTAGCAATAGCAAGCAAGCTGAGTACCTAAAATGTTGTTTTATCTATCTTGAACATTCTACGCCTTATATACTTCATTTGTCTGACTTTTTGGCACGGCATTATGCCTGCCCTAGTAACATAGCATGGGTGTACTTCAACGGTCACATACGAACACCTGTCTTTTTCATATCTCGTTTTTTTATATCATATACTCTGTGCTTCCGGGAAAAGTGACAGTCTCAAACTAACATTAATTAACAGTGGCCAGCTAGTACTAGTAAATGTCTACTCTAGAGACTATCATTCTTTATATCGCACAACAAACGTTGGGTGGTTTGTGTTTCGCCAGCAACGACCCGGAATGCATCCAGTCGTCCCCTCCTTCCCTTGCCTTTGGGTTTAACCAAAACACCGCTGCCGACACTAGTATCCACTATCCACTAACCACCGATATTGGCTGTATTTCCCACCCACGCAGGCAGCTGTGTTTTCCCCTTTCTATGCTTCCACAACAACCCACGCATCCAACTGCTCTCAAACACCTGCATTGCTGATTCCAAAGTATCCTTCTATATTATATGATTGGTGCTTTTTCCTTGCTCCTTTCATCATACTTAAAATCAATCTCCTGTTAATCCATTGCGGTCATGTAATGTTGTGGATAAGACTTTTTTAGTCTGCCACCAACCTTTCACAGCTGAGTTGTAGTCACATAGAAGAGGCCTGTATAACTTATTTTATCAATTCTCGCCGGTGGTAATGCTTTTGCTAAGCTTGGTAATGACAAAGGTGGCGTCATATATTGTCCAGTAGAATTCAAGTTCATTATAAATATCAGAGTACAGTGAGGAAGTTTTCCCCACCCACCAAGTAATGCGGATCACTATTGAATGTAACTTACCATCGCCCACCGTTGTTGGCTCCTCCCCCGGTGCTGCCGGTGCTGCTGTAGGTGCCTCTGGTCCTCCATTCCCCTCCGGGATCGCCTCTGCTGACGCCGTCGCAGCGCCGCAGCCCCCGTCGGCACTGGTGGATGGTACCGGTTCTGCACAAATAAAAATAAGTAATTAAGTACACCTTTTTAGATGGATGCACAGCCCCCATTGTACTTGTTCACCAAGAATGGAGTTCTGCAAAACAGTTAAGTACAACGTAATCAGTAGTAGTCCACATTGCCTAGTACAGCAGAGTAAGTAACACACTACACATATTAGCATTTATTTGGTATGGTATGGTACCCAAGCTCATCTCATCTATACTGCTACTCTAGTCCTTGGAAAGTTAGACTGAACCATGTAACCTAACCAGTTTGTACATCAATGACATGTCTACAGTTTTGCGCATGCTACCTCACAGCTTGTTGCGCAGTACGAGAAGACGCCTTTGAGGCCACATGATAGTTCAAAGCATACACCTGAAGAGTTTGGAAAATAGAAAGGCCCGTATTTACTTTTTAAATGTGGATTGTGGAATTGAGTTTGCTTACAGCCTCAGGTTACACCTTTTTTTTAGCATGACAGCTAAAAAGTTGAATAAATGTATGTAATGTTTTCATACTGTCTAACGTGCACCACTTTTGTCATTATCTTTCGGCAGATGAGAAGATTTCCTTCTACGAAGCAAAGATTTCCAGAGCTTACCAAAAAGAGGCATATGCAACCAGTATACGTTCAATGGTGAGGGGTCTCCGACATTTCCCACATTTCCCTATCGTGCACTGGTAGCTGTACAAATGTAGATTACTTTTTATTCAGCCTTTTTTAACTCTGGATTTTTTCTGGTGGCCCTGGCCTTGACGTATTTCACGGAACAACTTAAAAACATTGATGTTACTTACTTAGTTACTTCTAACAAAATAAAGGTTTTGAAGTACCACATTGACTCGGAAGTATATTTTCAGTGTCTGTTGTCTTGTAGACTTACACGAGAGAGTGAGCAAAAGGGGGTTACTTAGGTTATGGATTGTGTAATAAAAGCATTTGGCATCTTCATATTGGGGTTCTGGAAAGGGGTAATTGAATAATTGACCAATGACTGAGCCCATATAGGTTGTCGTTCATTGAATTGTGGGTTCCTCTGAGTTCTGTGACTGAGGTGTAAGACTGTGAGTAAGTAAGGTCCAACCTGCCTATCACCAACAACATCCAATTTTGTGGTGCATACATAGTTATGTATGTGACTGCATAGAAGAATACCCGCAAGAGTAGTAGTGGTATTCATTACTAACGCTTACAAAATAGTAGACCAACATCTGGATGCATACTTGGTTGGTGTCAATTGGCAAAGAAGAGACATTACAGAGGAAAAAGCATAAGACAGGAGTGGACCCTGTGCCTTCCGCTATTCTATCACAGATTTTTTGAAAAGATTAATACCTTAACTAAAGAGTGGGCAACAGGGCAAGCTTACCTACAGACAGTCTAGTAGTAGCACAGAGAGTCATAGGAGAGGCTCTTTCAAGGAACAGAAAGGCAGGGACAGATAGTAATACCCAAAATTTTGAAAACATAAAACCAAACAAGCATTTGTCAAAATTTAGTTAGGTGAAATGTCATTAATCGGTTGGAAAAAAAGCTCTGTTAGAAAGTTAGGGAAATATCATTGTTCCAAAAGAAAACACTGTTGGACTTACTGGGGACAGCAGCAGGGTCCTCAGTAGAGGAGCTCTGTGCCTGTGGTTCTTCGCTTTCACCCGCCGACTCGGTCCCAGTCTTCTGCTTGCCCCTGGGTTCTGTGGTTCATGCAAGAAATAATAATAAAGAAAGAGGAAAACATTGAGTGCTGTGAAACATAGACAGCATTTCAAAAACCACTGCTACAACATTAAAAGAAACAAATAGTGGTCTACCAAATGACTACTGCCTTGCATGATTCACTGACTAGTGTATATACTTGGAGAAAACAAATCAAATGTTCCATAAACATTCTGATTGCAGATTACTAAGTAACACAGAGGCAGTAAGACCTGAACAACACCACCGATTCAAGAATGGGGTAATCAATCAATTATCTGTAAGTAGCCATTTCTTTTTCATTTTTTGCCAGCAAAATGCATAGATCACAAGGAGGAGACATGCTTAACTTTGTGCATACTTACTAACACGAAATTGTAAGTTCATGGCATCATATTTTGTTTTGCTACTGAGTGAATGCTACTGCTGCCCTACCCACTCAATAAACAAACTACATCAGTTCTATGGAGGGCTGAGGCAGGGGCGGCTCTAGGCTCATGGTGGTCCTGGACTCCTGGCCAGGGAGCGTAGGTGGAGGGCCCGGAAGAGGAGGTCGGGGCGGAGCACGGAGGCCAGTGAAGAGGGGGGAGTCAGGGTGTTTGGAAGTGGAACAGAGCCGGAGGCACCAAATCCCTGCCATGGGCCGCCACGCAAATATGTATCCATCCTCTGAGGATTATTAAATTAAGGATATATATTGGTGGGGTGGCCCCTGGCGTTTGGTGGCCCTGAGCAGTTGCACTGCTTGAACATGCCTAAATCCGGCCCTGGCTGAG
The DNA here is from genome assembly GCF_964263255.1 of Lissotriton vulgaris. Taxonomy (NCBI): domain Eukaryota; kingdom Metazoa; phylum Chordata; class Amphibia; order Caudata; family Salamandridae; genus Lissotriton; species Lissotriton vulgaris. The sequence goes on from NW_028251522.1 coordinate 104,836, forward strand.
GTAAGAAGAACAAAGTAACTTTTGCATTCATTGCCAGAGGAGGATTCATGCAGAAGAGAAGGCCGTGAAAAAAAAATGATACAATATGCATTGCAAACACGTACAATTATCCATCAACGGCTATTTCACTGACGGACAAAGGAAGGACAAGACTATATTAATAGCATTAACTAACTTCAGTTCTCTACAATAAAGAAAATCTCACACCAATAAACAGCAAAAGCTAGCGCCAAATTGAACACGCAAGAGTCAGTGAAGATGAAGAAGCTCAGCATAGACCAGTGTCATACAATTACAGTAGATATAATAATGGAATACATCGGATATGTAACTAGGAGCACCAGTCATCGCGTTACTTATTCAGCCAAGATTTACAAAGATACAATAACAATACTTATACTACTATAGAGATATATATTATACACACACTTTTTTTTTTTGGGTAGCCACTCACCAAGACCCACGACCTCGACGCCAAGCAGGTCCAACAGGTCCTGCTCCCGGTCCAAAATGTCTGCCCAACGGTGGGTCAGCTGATGGTGGGTACGCCGGATACCGGAGCAGCGGAAGACTGCCCGGCGCACCTTCACCCACCGCCGGAGACGCTCCTCAATATGGTGGTAGCCGGAGCCGGGCCTGCCACCTGCTGCCAACATCAAGGGGAGGTAGCGCTGGATAAAAAACACCAGGGCAGCCACCTCCTCCTCCCCAAAAAGTTGTCGGGGCCTCACCCCTAGGGGGAGCATTCTGCCGCAAGGCAGCCGGGTTTTTTGGGGCACTGGCGCCTTGCCTTTTGAGCCGCCGCTGCTGCTGGCGCCCTTGACCATGGTTCTGGGTGGAGGGGAGAAGAAAAGTTCAAGACAAAAAGGTACGGGAAAGAAGAAGCAAGGTAAAAGAAGGAAGTAAAATAAAGCAATAGAAAAGTTGTAAAAGTAGAAATAAAATGAAAAATATAAACCTAGGCACAGAGAGAAATAGGTAATAACTAAAGAAAGTTTGAAAAAGTGGGTAAAAAGACAAGGATTAAAGAGATTTCAACAAGATGCAAAAGTAGGCCCAAAACCATAGCCAGAGTGTGTGATCCAAGATGGCTGCGCCCATCGCGACCGCATGGGTAGGTTCGCGCGATATTTAGCGCGATCACGCACTTTTGTAGTGCGAACGAGAAGATGAGTTCCCGAACATGTCTTGCACAATGCGACCACGTTAATTGTGACCCGGAACAGGAAATAAGGGAACGCAAGCAGGCGGGACAAACTTCTGGGGTAATTTAGCGCGCTAGCCATCCCAAGCATGCAGGCAACGCCCCGAACACGCGCACCGCGCTCCCGAAGACGAAAAACGGCGCGCGAACGGGCCCAGCAAGCAACTCCGCATGGCTGCGGAGCTACGCGTAGTTCGCGGAGTGCAACTACGTCTTCGCGGAGCTCCGCGGAGTCCGACTCCGCGAACTACGCCCAGGGTTAGTTTCTACATTCACACTTAGAAACTTTTCTCGAGCTTTTCTTCCCGAGGGCTCCAATGCTCCCAGCCTGTCCGGAGCCGGAGAGGGTTCGCCCCCTTGTCTTTCGACGAACTCCCGGTCAACTTTCCAGGAGCGGACGTTGAAAATTTTTCAAGATTGCTTCAGAGGGGCAACCCAGGAAGCCAGGTCGGCACGCAATGGAAGACAGGAGGCTTGGTGTTCGCGGTTGCTCCTGGTCACCTTTTCTACGAGCGGACTTAGGATCTTTTCTGGAGCTTTTTCTCGCGGGGTCTCTCGATGCTCTTCATGTTTTCTTCTACTCCTGGCCAATCTCTGGAAGTTGGAGCGATGGAGCTTTCAGTGGGATGAACCTGGCTGGCTTGGCCAGCTCCCGGTTGGAGTTAGGCGGCCTGGTTGGCCAGGTTGAGTCGTCCCTCTATGGAGCTTTTTTTCAAAGTTGCTCCAAAGATCTCCAAACTTCTTGAACTTGTTCCTGAAGTTCCTCAAGGGGTTCCAACGTGTCTCAAACTCACTCCAAGGGTCTGGAAGCTCCAAGATGGTCCTTGAAAGTTGAGAACGTCAGTTCCCACAATCCACTCTTACAAAACCCTTACAAATCCACTGATGCTTCTCCAAGGTGTAGATTGAGTTGGTGATTTTCCAGATGAGCTCTTTTAAAATGTAGCTTGTACGGAGTACACTCTTTAGTTCTTTTTGAGCAAGATAATCCACAGGGCTGTAGTTTCAGATGCTGCAGACTTCAGAGGCCAGACATTAGAAATCTTTGCACAGCAAAACATCTCAACAGGGCACTTCCTGCTTCAGTAAGTTTCAAGCAGCAGATCTGGAGGGCTCAGCCCCTCTCAGATACTTATTACAAGTTCCTTGTGTCAAGCTGGAGGTCACTTCTGACCAATGGGAGCAGGGTAACTCCTTTAATATATGACCACATCCTGTAGAATGTGGCATTATTTTGTCCCAGAGTGCATCAAATCTACCAAATCCATAATGACTGATTTTCCAGCAAGGAGGTAAGAGGTGGCTAAACACACCCCTGGGACGGCTAATTTACTTAAACTCTACACCCTGCATCTGCTCATACCATTCCTAATCCTTCCCTCTGCCTAAGGTGGAAAGGTCAGAGTTGTAAATGACACTGTTTTCAGCTCTCCTCTTTTAAGAACATAGTTTACAACTCCTCCCACTGGCCTGATTCCTATGGAAGAGCACACTGCCCTGCCAGCAGAGCTGGTTAACCCTAAAGGGCTCTTTATCCCCTCTTCAAGGCAGCCTGGCCAATCCACTTAACTCTGACCAATCAGGGCAGACCACTGGAAGGCTAAATTTGGACTTACAAACAAGAAAGTCTTATAACTTCTTGTATGTACACTTTAGGGGAAATTCAACAATATGATAATGTGGGATTTATTAATACCATTCTGGGTAGTCTTTGAATGGCATTTCTAACCCTCTATTAATCAAGAACTTCCTACAATATTAACCTATGTAACAGGGGATTTGCAATGGGAAAAATGACTTGGGTCATTTTTCCAGCACCAGGACTTACAAAAACATATTTTATAAGTACTTGTCACTTAACCCAGGGCTTATAAAACTCATTTTATAAGGGTGTACCTTATACATAACCGATCCCCTACCCTTGGGACACTTAGTGGAGACCCTGGGGGTACCTAATATGCCAAAACATTGTAGCATATCCATTTTTAAGTTCCCCAAACCCCACATTCGAGTTGGGACATAATTTACTTTTTAAAAGCAGTCCTGGCACCCAGGGCTGCTTTTAAACTTACCTAAGGCTTCAGCAGTGCACACTTGCAAGTGTAAAAAGAGCTGCTGGCCTCTAAACCGCCATGCCCTAGGGTACTAGGGACTTCAAGGTCGTTTTAATCCTCCTACACTATCTATTTTATACTAGGGGCCTATATGGTAGGTCATGCCAATCACAGGGGTACCCTACCATACCATTGTGTACCCTAGTGTTTCAAGGTGTTTTAACTGTATTCCAATGTGTCTATTTTAGCATAGTACTGGCCCTGGGCCTGGTTTGGCAGAGCCCATGGTCAGTCAGAGTCAGTTACCACCAGTATCAGTCAGCAAAATGTTGGGGGGTGCCAAGGCCACAGGATGACTTTGTAACAGTCCCTGTAACCTTTGTTTTTTTCTGTGAATATATATATATATATATATATATATATATATATATATATATATATATATATATATATATATATATATATATATATATATATGTATATATATATATATATATATACATATATATACACGCACACACACATATATACGCACACACACACATATATACTCACACATATATACACACACACATATAGATATGTGCGTGTGCATATATATTTATGTGTCCACAGTCACTTTTCAACTAGAGTCCAGCCCCAAAATCTGGCAGGTGTTAATAGATTTTTTCCTTGTCTCCGCTGTAAAGCTTGCAAATTCAGCAAGAAAGCTGCTTCTTACCCAGGTAGAACGGCGACTGGTGAACCTGATAGAAAAATAACTAAACTCTTAAATTGTAATTTGGATTATACAATCTACTGCCTAGTATGCCCCTGTAAAAAGCGATACATAGGGAGCATCATCAACCCCACTAAACTCAGGATCCTGGAACATATGCGAGCGATCGCAAACAAAGATAGATCTTATCCGGTCGCTCGCCATTTTTCAGAACATCATCAAAGTAATAGGGATCTTTTGAGTTACTATTGCATTGACCAAGTAACCCGGTCAGAATGTGGGGGAGACAGGTTAAAGGCACTCCGAACCTTAGAGTCCAGATACATCATCGACCTCAAAACACTGACACCTTGGGGTCTGAATAATGATGATGAGATGTGGGTTCACCTCTAATTTTATACATGGGATCATGTATAACAAAAGCCCAACCTACCTGAATAAGAGATTACAAACTTCTTAGAATATACCCATAATTTGGTTCCCTGAGATACCCAAAATGAGACAAAATAGTTCAGTCAACGATAAAGATGTAGACATTGCCCATTCAGGACAAAAATAAGCTGTTAAGAATACCCATTCAGGTCAACGAAAATTACATTAAAAACATATAATTGTGACCGTATAGAGATGAATGCATATTAATAATGTCTCTATGGAATGTACTCAAAAATGAAATGTTTGTGGTTCCAAAATTAATATTTCAAACACTGTTTGGCTGAATAAATAAAACTAGTGATCTACTACCCATGAGTGCTGTTTCCTTACTTACTGTCGGGTTTTGAGTTATATATATATATATATATATATCCAGCTCACGGTTTCCACCAGACTTCCACGAAGGAAAGAAACCACGCACTGCGGGGGTCGTGTTCAGTCAATTTATTTTCTAGTTTGCAACAGACGCGTTTCGGCGCTCCGCCTTCCTCAATGTTACAAACATTGATGGCGGGCTCCATGTTTTTAATAGCGTTCACTCGTGATCAGTGGGCGAAACAAACAAGGGACAACAAATCATTACACCATATTGGAAGGTGTTCACAGTGAACGACACGTTGTGAATTACTGTACAAAGTAAGGGCTATCCTACTTAATTAAGCCCCAGTAAATTAATTTCAAGCATATTATTGACGTTAGTGGTTTAAACAAAACTTTGATTGCGCACAAATTCACTTTCGCATTTCATGGTATTTCGCCGTGTATCGGCCTAAAGATCTCATTATGCTGGCAACCCATCAGCCATATTGAAGTGGCATGACATCATATTATTAAATCACCTAGTCAATAAATTACAAACCATTGTGCTAAGACACAACCATGCCGATTAAAAAGCATTCCGCCGTGGATCGGCAAGTCACCCTTGATTCATTTTTATGTTCCGTCCCATTACTGAACAGTAATCATCCATATCATTAAATATTCTCAAAATTCACACTGTGGAAGTTCTACAGAAAAGCAAAGTTTAAACGAAACAGAATACTAATAAGTGAACCCATAATAGGTGACTCCGAATTTTCTTAAAGAGGCTGCACAAATTCTTCTCATCTACACGACATTATCATTGTTTTCTAGCACCCACCTTGGAATAATATTTCTCATGTTACTTCTACAGATATGTTAAGCATCACAGATTCATTCATCGATTGTGGTATTTCACTACATTCATACACATATAAATTTACAGTTCGTAGTCCTTCATAGATTGTGTATTTTACAGTGGCTTCTTCATTTTACTGGCCTATATGAGAAGCCAGTTCCTCCCCCGCATTTAAACCTTTTGGGTATTTGGTCATCAAATCGATAATATATCGAGACTCCAGTCTCCTCAAACTGTGCAGTCTGTCGCCACCCCTTGGATTTTCCGGTATATAGTCTAGCCCGAAATATTGTAGTTGGTGTCTGTTACTTGAGTGTCTTTGCTGGAAGTGTCGGGCAACGGGGTATGACTGATCATTTTTGTCGATTGCTCGTAGGTGTTCTAAAATCCTCAATTTCAGGGGTTTGATTGTGCTCCCGATGTACATAAGTCCACACGGGCATTTAAGACAGTATACTGCGTAGGATGTATTGCATGTGAGGTATTTATTAATTGTCTTTACTATCCCAGTGTCCGGAATCTCATAGGTTTTTACCCTCTTACTGTGTGCGCAGGCTTTACAATGGTGACATGGGTGGAAGCCCTTCAAATCTGTCAGTCTATTAGTTTTCTTCTCAATTTTCTTTAGATGACTTTGAACTAGCATGTCTTTCAGAGATCTTGATTTCTTGAAAGTTACCAAGGGGTACTCTGGAATATCATCCTTGATACAACTGTCAGTTTTTAAAATGTGCCAGTTCTTTCTGAGCATGCGTTTTAAATAGTTTGCTTCCGCCGAATAGGGGGTTACCAGCCGGAATTTACCCTGTTCATTCATTTTTTCCCTGGAAGAATGATCTTTTTCAGTCAGTAGATTTGATCTATTTAGTGCATTCACCTTTTGTAACGCACTTTGTAGTGTTGACATTGCATATCCTCTTTTTGAGAATCTACTGATGCATGCTGATGCGGCAATCTTGAAGTCTGAATCTCTGGAACTATTTCGCCTGAGCCTAAGCAGCTCACCATAAGGTATGCTTTGTATTAATGCCGGCGGGTGATTGCTAGTGGCGTATAATATTGAATTACCCGCTGTACTCTTGCGGAAGAGTGCCGTTTCTATGCTGTTGTCAACAATGAATACTTTTAAATCCAAGTATTCTACGCAAGTGTTACTTATGGAGCCACTAAACTTGAGATTCATATCATTTGTGTTGAGGACATCGATATAGGCCTTTGCGGTGTGTTCCGATCCTTGCCAGATTATAAACAAGTCGTCAATGTAACAACACCACTTGATTACACTGCCTTTTTCGCCATCAACCTCCAGCGACCTGGGTACTTGCTCCTCCCACCAGCCCACGAATAAATTCGCGTAGCTGGGGGCAAAGCAAGTACCCATCGCAGTTCCAGACACTTGTCTGTAGTAGACATCCTCGAATAAAAAAATGTTATTTTTCAAGCAGAATTCTACAAAGATTGCTAGCATCTGATTGTGCTCCAAAAACCTCAGTTGTCGTTTTTTTAGATAATGTTCCACTGCTTTAATGCCTTTCTCGTGACTGATGCATGTATACAGGCTTGCTATATCTAATACTAGCATCCTGTAGTTGGAGTCCCATTTGATTTTATCAAGTTTGGATAAAAAATCCTTGGTGTCTTTCACATAGGAATCCAATTGCTGTACCAGTGGGTGAAGAAAATGATCTATGAAAGTTGACAGATGTTCGGTTAGACTATTTTGAGATGAAATGATAGGTCTACCCGGGGGGTTGTTGCAGTTTTTATGAATTTTTGGGATGTGATAAAAGGTTGGGATAGTTGGATTGTTGCTCCTTAGGAATAAATATTCCTCCTTGCCCAGCATATCTTTTCGGTACCACTCATAAATCATTGTATCATACTCCTGTATGCTCATCATATACAGTTCTTTCGAGGACCGTTCATAATTTACTGCATTGCTTAGTTGTTGCATTGCTTCTTTGCAGTAATTATCCCTGGTTTGAAGAACAACGTTCCCACCTTTATCTGAAGGCTTGATTATCACGTTCTTGTCCTGCATTAGATCAAGGATTGCCTTTCGTTCATCCGAGTTCATGTTGTTGCTTCCCTTATTCTTACCATCTTTACTACTTTTCATTCTAAATCTTAGTAGATCGTTGGTCATTGCCTCAGAGAATATGTCTATAGCATCCAATGTTAACTGCGGATTAAAATGTGATCTAAGTTTATAACCGCTCTCCTCCCTTTCTTGTGGGATTCCCATGGTTAATGCTCTACTTGCATCCTCCTCGGAAGTTGATGGGAGCTGGCTGCCATATTCTTCTAGGGCTAGACTCTGTGCTATTTCCACTGCTGGTAAATCTGTACCTCTTAGTGCATCAGTCACGGACGCCCTCGTTTTTGATATTGATACATTTTGCAGGGATGGTCGTGTTTTAAAATACTTGTGCAGTTTTAATCTTCGGACGAAGTTGAAAAGATCAATACGCATTTGCGTGTACTCCAGATGGCTTGTGGGGCAAAAACTAAGGCCTAGGCTTAGAACTTTATTTTCGATGTCATTGAGGACCCTTGGTGTTAAATTTATGACAGTGATGCCCTCTACTGTGCTTTCTTGCGATTCACCCAGTTTGATCTCTTGGGTCTCCCGCGTCCTCTTCCTCCTACTGCCCCCTCCTCCTCGTCTTGTTTTTCTCCTTCTTGTTCCGGGGGTTTGTTTTTTCCTCCCCGTAGCCACGTATACTGGATTACTTGGTATTCGCCCTGAAAAGGTGTCAGCTCAGATGTGCTTGCTTGGCCTCTCTCCCTCATTGTTGTTTCATCCGCGGACTCATTCTCTGTCGCGCTGGATTCAGAGGTTTCTATTCTCCGTGCCTGTGCCTGTCCTCTCTTCTTGCTTAGCTCTTTCCTCGGAGCATCGAATTTTCGAGCAAACGTGAGAACCCGACCCATGGAGTAGTCTCTTTGATCGCGGTCAAACTTTTCCTGTTTCTGCGTTCCTATTTTTTGCTCGTATTTGCCAAGTCTTATTTTCATTTGTGTACGCATAGTATCAATCGTTTCTTTACTCTCCTCCATTTTAGCCATATCTTCCTCAATGCTCCGTATCTCCGATAGCGCCTTTTCCCGGTCACTCCAGGCGTACTTGATAAGAAGACTCAGGGTTCCTTTGCAGTAGTGTGATGTCAACTCTTCCCAATCAGTCAGCAATTGGGGGTCGCAGGGACTCGAGCTGGATATATATATATATATATACATATATATATATATATATATTGCCACAGCTTCTTCCTCCTACGTTAAGTAGACCAAAGACACGGCACAGCAACAGATAGTTTTCTGCGTTTTTTATTTACACACCAGTGCAAAAAGGAACGTGCATCAAATGGACGGTCTACGCGTTTCGGCTCCTGCCTTCCACTGGACCATAGAGTCCACAGGTCTAGACCTTGCTTAAATAACGTGAACAGTGTAAGTACCCTCTACTATTTTCATGGTCATCTAGACCACCAACCCAGCATAGTAAGTGCATGGTCAGTACATGTTTATAAATATATACATTAATATGTACAATTAACATAAAGTACCAAAAGTAATCCAGAACCATACATTTAAATAAAGTATTTACACCAAATTATGTTCCGTTTTACATATCAATGTCAAAATTAATGTGAAGTACCATTGGTAACTCAGAACAGATAATTCTAAATAAAGTATTTACATAGAATATCAACAGTCAGATCCATCTAGTTATGTACAATGTTATGGTATTACATTATACCTTTCCATGTGAAGTACTGTACTAGTTTATAAACAGAAGACAAAATTAAATTAAAGTTGAAGATAACCTACGACTATATAACAATCAAAAGGTTGGGAGAAAACCAAAGTTTCAAAATTGCTGCAGTTATCTAATTAATAAAGTGTAAACCATTCATGGGAGTGGGTCTCAATAATGCATAACATCGTAAGTCAGGTCTAACACAACCTATTATTTATAATTGTATACATTACTCCGACATATGTCTCCCTGTGCAGCAAAGCATGATATACGTAAAGTACTACAATTTAACTTTTTTCCTCCTATCATCCTATTCTTTCACAATTTTTCTAAGTCATCTTCCCCCACACTCTCTATCTTCTATTTGGAATTTTTGATCTGAGTAACTAATCGGTTCTGATTCCATAGTATTATGAAACATGTACATACTCCAACTTCAAAAGCCATTTTCAAGATTCCCTATAATTCCACACATTGGAATGACAGTATCATAATGTTCTTAAGTGTCTCTATGTCAAATCACAAATGTACATACAGTTCGGCATCCAAGTTATGACCAAATGGTGCTTCAGTTCCCATGTTCAGTATCATTCTTGATTCCAAACGTCTCAATTGTTGCAATTGGTCTCCACCCCGTGCCGGGAGTTTGCACAACTTTATTCCCCAATATTTCAAAAGAGTGGGATCACTTTGATGATATTGAGCGAAATGTGTGGCCATTGGGTAGCAAGGGTCCTTGTTCTTTATCACCCTTAGATGTTGCAATATTCTCAACTTTAGTTTGTTTATAGTGCTCCCAATGTAGTACTTGCCACAAGGGCATTGGAGCCTGTAGACCACACATTTTGTGTCACAGGTGATGTGGTCATATATGGTTTCTTTTCTGCCATTTTGTAGTAAGTATTTGTTGGACAGGCCACATGAAGGGCTCGCTCCCTCCCCGCATGACAGAGCCAGGACACCGGCTCTCCAGGTGCTACCCACAGAAGCAACCCACACTCCGTCCCCTACGGGACTCCTACCCCCGGACATCTCTATATCACGGGCCCGGGCCACCGTCAGCACCATTGCCCAGCCCGGCCGCCATCTTGGACACTGCACCACGAGGCCGCATGGCCTCAGCTCGACCCCAACCCTGGGCCTGGCCAGGCCCCGACATCCCGGCACCACCATCCACCCAGGAGGTGAACGGACCACTTGGCAGGTCAATGGGAGAAAGAAGTGTCGATGGCTCTCCCCCGCCAGGTGCCGATCGCCCCCAGCCTCCCCGGGCGCTGGCTCCACCCCCCTGCTGGGTGTCTGCACTCCCTCATCCCGGACCTCCCGACCTCCAAGTGCGAGGGTCCGGACATCAAAGGCCGCCAGACCTATAACTGGGGCAGCTCCAGAGCAGGAAGGCAGTTGTATCCTGGAGTCGAGAGACACCGAGAAGAACTCATCCTTGACGGACTGCTGGCGCAGCCGCAGCCCTGCCTTGTGAACTGTCGTCCTGCCGCTGGCGCTGCCACGGCCCTCTGCAACCTTCATCCTCGTCGGGACCTGCTGGCGCTGCCGCGGCCCGTTGTAACTACCATCTTCTTCGGGACCTGCTGGCGCTGCCGCGGACCGTTGCCACCTTCGATCTCCCCGGGACCTGCTGGCGCTGCCGCGGCCCGTCCTCCAAGAACGCCGAGCTCGAGGATTGTGAGCTACCCATCATCTCATCGCAACTACCATATTGGTAATAAGACTGTCCCGCTACCCCCTTTCCCATCCAAGAGACTAGAATCGAGGGGACCCCTGAGTCCAGACCTCCTTGTACCATTCTACCGTACCTCAAGATTGCTTATAAAGAACGTTAAATCTTATCTTTGTGTGGTGTCCATCTGTGGGGGTGAAGTTACTTGTCTGTACGATCGCTGGAGATGGCTCTCCCCGGAGACCTCTCCCCTTGTCCTCGGCCGACCCTCCAGGTCCCGTCTAACATTGGTGGCCAGCGGCGCGATCCGAACCAACGCGTAATCGTATAGAAAGCAACTCACCCCACGACTAAACCACAATGCCGACCCAAGAGAGCGGGTCTACGGAGAAATTCCAAATGGACAAGCTGGAGGAGTACAACCATTGAGAATTAAAACAATTTAGATTGGAACTGGGCATTGCTACCACCGGTCTGAGCACAAAAGATGACTTTAAACAAGCCCTAGAATCATGGGCAGAAGCAAATACCGCTGGTCCCCGGGACCAACGCATCGAAGCACCAGAGACTAGCACCGCTCCTTCCGAAGAAAGGAGAATGGGTCTCTCCCGGGAAGAGATCCAAGAGCGAGAAAAAAGCAGACTGCATGAATTAGAGTTGGCACGGCTCAAAATGGATGGAGAACTAAAACTAGTGGAACAAAAATTGAACCTAGAACACTTACGGCTCTGAGAAGAGGGGGAGGAAAAACAAAGACAAAGAGAGCTTGAAGAAAAAAGACTGGCATATGAACACGAGCACAAACTAGCAGAAATAGAACTACGTAAGCAAGGCAAGGACCTGGGGGTGCCCGAGCAACCGCGCACCCCAGGAACTTCAGAACCAAAGGTCCACATTCCCAAAGATGTCGTCCAAGAGTACTACCGAAACGACGACATACAGCAGTGGTTCAAGGCCTATGAGATCGCCATGTCCTCTCACCGGATCGATCGAAGTGACTGGGGAGCCGGTCTATGGGGTAGGTTCGTCAATGAAGGCCGTGATGCCCTGTTACAGCTCCCGGATCATCAAATAACGTCCTATGATCACATGAAGGCTGCCCTCCTCACTCGAAATGGGCTGACACCCGAAATGTACCGCCAGAGGTTCCGCGACTGCACCCGAATCCCGGGTACAACTTGGGTGGAATATGTGAACTATTTCAGCCGAGCCCTTGAGGGATGGATCAAGGGGAGCAACGTAACGACCTACGAGCAGCTTTTTAACCTCGTTGTGTGGGAGCACCTCTCCAACAACTGCTTTGTCGAGCTCAGGCAGCACCTCCTCGACAGTAAATTGACTGATCCACGGCAGCTCGCCGCCGAGGCTGACCGATGGGAAAGCACCCGAGTGGGCCGGGGTGGCCCGAACGAGCAGAACAGGAACAACCAAGGCCATCACCGTCCCCGAGGAGGAGGAGGAGGCCAGGGCCGGGGAAAAGACACCGTCCCGGCCGCTCCCGCTACCAGCACCCCGCCCCCGGCCGGCCGGGGCAACCTCCCGATGCGCCCGGGGTTCAGAGCCAATGTCACGTGTCATCGGTGCCAGCGAGTCGGTCACTACGCCAATGACCCGAACTGCCCACAGAACCAGACTCCGAGGCCCCGCCAGGTAGCTGCCGCCGCCCTAGGAGAAGAGCAAGTCTCCGAAGAGCAGGAAGAATACGAACAAGAGCAACAAGAGTGGGAACCGGCCGCCATGGTCCTGGCGTGCCTAGGGGGAAGAGGCATGATCCCGCGGGCTCTCCTACCCGCCAACACCAGAAAATACAGTCAGTGGGTGAACATAAATGGGCGCAAGGCCGAAGCCCTACGTGACACGGGGGCCAGTGTGACGGCCGTCCGCTGTCACCTGGTGACCCCAGAACAAATAATACCGAACATTCTCTGCCCCGTCCGTTCAGCCGACAATTCGGAGAGCATGTGTCGGATGGCCTGCGTCCCCTTCGAGTGGGGAGGAGTATCCGGCATGCTGAAGGTGACGGTCCGCGATGATGCCCCCGTGGACTGTCTCCTGGGGAACGATCTCGAGAGTTCCCCGTGGGCCGCCGTAGAAAGAAGAGAGCACCTGGGGATGTTGGGCCTCCCGGACTGGGCGTGCGTAACCACCCGGTCCATGGCGGCCCGCGCCATCCCCCGACCAGAAGAACCCGAATGGCCAGCACCTCCTCCCCCGATTGCTCCAGTGGGGGGCGCCGACCCCACCGACCCCCCGGAACAAACCCAAGAAGAACTCGCTCAGCCCCAGGATCTCCCAGACCTGGCTCAGTGGCGTCAAGAAGGGGGACCCACCCAGGAACAATTCCGTCAAGAGCAAAAGACATGTCCCTCCCTCGAGGGACTACGACAACAAGCACTCGCCCAGAGCGCGGGAGATACCGCCGGGGCCCACTGGATCTATTAGGACAATGATCTATTGTTCAGCGAACAAAGAATCGCCGAGTTGGGGGCCAGTTGAGTGTTGGTGGTGCCCCTCTGTTTTAGAGACTTCCTGTTGAACTTGGCCCACAACGTCCCCCTGGCCGGACACTTGGGTCAGGACAAAACCTACAACCGCCTGGTGACCCACTTTTACTGGCCCAAAATGAGAAATTACGTACTCAACCACTGCCGGTCCTGTCCCACTTGTCAGGCCAGCGGGAAGAGTGGCCGCAAACTCAAGGCACCCCTGCAGCCCTTCCCGGTGGTTACCACCCCGTTCGAAAAGGTGGGAATAGACATTGTGGGGCCCCTGGACCCCCGAACAGCACAAGGGCATCGATTCATCCTGGTACTGGTGGACCACGCCACCCGCTATCCCGAGGCCATCCCCCTTCGAACTGTAACAGCACCGGTGGTCGGCCGAGCCTTAATGGGGATCTTCTCCCGGGTGGGCTTCCCCCGGGAAGTCGTCAGCGACAGAGGCACAAACTTTATTTCAAAATACATGAAATCCCTCTGGCAGCAGTGCGGGGTCACCTACCGATTCACAACCCCCTTTCACCCGCAAGGAAACGGACTGGTTGAGCGGTTCAACCGCACACTCAAGGGAATGATTATGGGGTTGGAAGAGCCCCTCCGCCGCCAGTGGGATGTGCTCCTCCCGTGCCTCCTCTTCGCCTACCGAGAAGTCCCTAAGAAGTTCCTCGGCTTCAGCCCCTTCAAACTCTTGTACGGACACCCTGTTCGAGGGCCCCTCGGCCTAGTCAAGGAAGGTTGGGAGATGGCCCCCTGAAAACCCCTCCAGACGTCTACAAGTACCTCCTGACCCTCCGCAATCAGACCAGGCGATTCCGAGAAATCGCCAAAGCCAATCTTGAAGCCAGTCAGGAGGACATGAAGAAATGGTACGATCAGAACGCCTCCTCCATAGAGTTCGTACCTGGCCAGCAAGTATGGGTGATGTCCCTCACCAAACCTTGTGCCTTGCAGGATAAGTGGACGGGGCCCTTCAAGGTGATCGAGCGCAAGAGCCCCGTCACCTATCTCATCGACATGGAATCTCCCCGGAACCCCCTCCGGGTCCTCCACGCCAACAGACTCAAACCCCACTTTGTGCGCTCGGAGCTCAGCCTACTGATGGCTACAGACAGTGGAGCGGAAGAAGACTCCGAGCCCCTGCCTGACCTACTGAGGACCCGTGAGAAAGATGGTTCAGTAGACGGGGTCCGACTGTCAGATGCCCTGACCTCGGAGCACCGCCAAGACTGTCGGGCTCTCCTGCTGCAGTTCGCAGCCCTATTTTCCCTCACCCCAGGGGTCACCCCCTGGTGCTTGCACGACGTGGACACTGGGGACAGTCCCCCCATCAGACATCGGGCGTACCGCGTGCCAGATCGGGTACGTGCCTGCATCCAAGAAGAAGTGTCAAAAATGCTCACACTCAGAGTCATCGAACCCTCGGACAGCCCATGGGCCAGCCCAGTCATGCTGGTCCCCAAAGCTGCTGCCCCCGGCACCACCCCTGAGCTCCGATTCTGCGTTGACTATCGGGGTCTGAACGCTGTCACCCGGACCGACGCTCACCCCATTCCCCGAGCCGATGAACTGATCGACCGCATGGGGGCTGCCCGCTACCTCAGCATCTTCGACCTGACAGCGGGCTACTGGCAGATCGCCCTCACCCCCAGGGCGCAAGAACGGTCCGCTTTCTCCACCCCGGATGGTCACTACCATTTTAAAGTGATGCCATTCGGCAGGAAAATTGCTCCAGCAACCTTTCAACGCCTGGTGAACCAGGTATTGGCGGGCCTCGAAGAGTTCAGCGCCGCCTACCTGGACGATATCGCGGTTTACAGCCGCCACTGGTCAGACCACCTCTGCCACCTCCGAGAGGTCCTGCAGGCCCTCCAACAGGCCGGCCTCACAATCAAGGCCAGCAAATGCCAGATTGGCCAGGAATCCGTGACCTACCTCGGACACCAAGTGGGGAGCGGTCTGGTGGCCCCCCTCCAACTCAAGATCGCTGCCATCCAGTCCTGGCAGCCACCCGTAACGCAAACCGAGGTCCGGGCCTTCTTGGGGCTCACCGGATACTACCGGCGGTTTGTGAAGGACTATGGCAGCATTGTGGGGCCCCTCACGGCACATACATCCAAGAACCAGCCAAAAAAAGTCGACTGGACTCCCGACTGTCAAGCGGCCTTCGAGAAGTTGAAGGTCGCCATGTGCACCGCCACGGTACTCCAGGCTCCCGACTACAGCCGGGAGTTCATCGTCCAGACTGATGCCTCCGACCATGGCATTGGGGCCGTCCTCTCCCAACTGAACACCGAGGGAGTCGACCAACCAGTGGCCTTAATCAGCAGACGTCTGTTGGCCCGAGAACAGCGCTGGAGCACCATCGAGAGGGAGGCCTTCGCAGTGGTATGGGCCCTCAAGAAGCTCCGACCCTACCTCTTCGGTACCCACTTTCGGGTGCAAACAGATCATCGCCCCCTGCAATGGCTAATGCAGATGCGGGGGGAAAATCCCAAACTCTTGCGATGGTCCATCTCCCTGCAGGGGATGGACTTCACTGTGGAGCACCACCCTGGCCAGGATCACGCCAACGCGGATGGCCTGTCACGCTTTTTCCGCCTCGACGAGGAGAGTCCCCAAGAAGATGGGTGACTCTCCCCGCCTTCAGCTGGGGGGGACGCATGTTGGACAGGCCACATGAAGGGCTCGCTCCCTCCCTGCATGACAGAGCCAGGACACTGGCTCTCCAGGTGCTACCCACATAAGCAACCCACACTCCGTCCCCTACGGGACTCCTACCCCCGGACATTTCTATATCACGGGCCCGGGCCACCGTCAGCACCATTGCCCAGCCCGGCCGCCATCTTGGACACTGCACCACGAGGCCGCATGGCCTCAGCTCGACCCCAACCCTGGGCCTGGCCAGGCCCCGACATCCCAGCACCACCATCCACCCAGGAGGTGAACGGACCACTTGACAGGTCAATGGGAGAAAGAAGTGTCGATGGCTCTCCCCTGCCAGGTGCCGATCGCCCCCAGCCTCCCCGGGCGCTGGCTCCACCCCCCTGCTGGGTGTCTGGACTCCCTCATCCCGGACCTCCCGACCTCCAAGTGCGAGGGTCCGGACATCAAAGGCCGCCAGACCTCTAACTGGGTTATATGTGACAAGGGTTAACCCAAAATAAGTCGCTGGGACCTGGGTAGCTATCGTTATGAATAGAGGGGTCCCAGTGAGGGAGAGCAAATTAATTAGAAAAACAATCAAGTAAATCTCATAAACAAAAATACCTCTATAATGTTTTATTCACATTATAGGAAAACAAGCATTATTGAGTATTCAGGAAATATATACAATTGTGATGGTACAGGTGCCCCAGGGGGAAGGAGGGGAAGTGATGTAGTGAAAGTAAGGTGAGGAGGGTTCTTTTGTGACAATAAAAAACACGATATTTATCCAGTAATATTGGGATACCAATGTTAAACAATATACAAAGCAAATGATTACCTAATGACAGAGTTTAAAGAAACATGCCCCCATGTCCATCATGAAAACGAATGGTGGGTTGAACGGGGCTGTCGGGGGGACGGGCGTCGACGTTTCCCTACCTTATTGCCCGTCCTGAAGAAGACCCACTCGCAAGGAATCCTATTTATCCTGCCTATTAGGGTCGAAACGTCGACGCCCGTTCCCCCGACAGCCCCGTTCAACCCACCATTCGTTTTCATGATGGACATGGGGGCATGTTTCTTTAAACTCTGTCATTAAGTAATCATTTGCTTTGTATATTGTTTAACATTGGTATCCCAATATTACTGGATAAATATCGTGTTTTTTATTGTCACAAAAGAACCCTCCTCACCTTACCTTCACTACATCACTTCCCCTCCTTCCCCCTGGGGCACCTGTACCATCACAATTGTATATATTTCCTGAATACTCAATAATGCTCGTTTTCCTATAATGTGAATAAAACATTATAGAGGTATTTTTGTTTATGAGATTTACTTGATTGTTTTTCTAATTAATTTGCTCTCCCTCACTGGGACCCCTCTATTCATAACGAGACCTATAACTGGGGCAGCTCCAGAGCAGGAAGGCAGTTGTATCCTGGAGTCGGGAGACACCGAGAAGAACTCATCCTTGACGGACTGCTGGCGCTGCCGCAGCCCTGCCTTGTGAACTGTCTTCCTGCCGCTGGCGCTGCCGCGGCCCTCTGCAACCTTCATCCTCGTCGGGACCTCTGGCGCTGCTGCGGCCCGTTGTAACTACCATCTTCGTCGGGACCTGCTGGCGCTGCCGCGGACCGTTGCCACCTTCAATCTCCCCGGGACCTGCTGGCGCTGCCGCGGCCCGTCCTCCAAGAACGCCGAGCTCGAGGATTGTGAGCTACCCATCATCTCATCGTAACTACCATATTGGTAATAAGACTGTCCCGCTACCCCCTTTCCCATCCAAGAGACTAGAATCGAGGGGACCCCTGAGTCCAGACCTCCTTGTACCATTCTACCGTACCTCAAGATTGCTTATAAAGAACGTTAAATCTTATCTTTGTGTGGTGTCCATCTGTGGGGGGGAAGTTACTTGTCTGTACGATCGCTGGAGACGGCTCTCCCCGGAGACCTCTCCCCTTGTCCTCCGCCGACCCTCCAGGTCCCGTCTAACAGTATTGTTTGATGTTTATCCCATGCTCACAGGCCTTACACTTGAGGCATTTCCAGAAGCCAGGTGTTGTTAGCCATGTCTGTTTTTTCTCCTCACGCAGTACTAGATGACTTTGCGTTAATATGTCTTTAAGGAGGAGGTTTTCCGATATGTTATGCTGGGATTTCTTGTAAGGGTCTCACTTAAAGTGTTATCCAGACGGAGGACTTGCCAGTGTTTTTTGTAGGCTTTTCTCATTTGTGTACTTTGGTTGTCATAGTCCACTATTAGTCTGGTTGTTTCGTTGCCCTGATCTGATTCTTGCTCTCGATCTCTTTTGGACTTCTTATTTTTTGGAGTTAATAACTCCTCTCTCTCTTTCAGATGCATCCGATTTTTTGCAGTAGAGATCACTTCCATTGGGTATCCTCTTTCAAGGAATCTAGTGCTCATTCTTTCTATTTCCTCATTCAGATCATCTTCTTCAGAGCAGTTTCTTTTTGCCCTTAGCATTTGGCCATAGGGGATACTCCATTTCAGTCTTATGGGGTGCCCACTATTAGCATGTAGAATGCTATTGCATGCTGTTGGCTTTCTGTGGATTTTTGAACAAAGTTTGTTGTTTTTGACAAAGATTTCCACATCTAGGAATATTAGAGAATGGGAACTAGTTGTAGACGTGAATTTTAGACTGTATCGATTGTTATTCAAAGATTCAATGAAGGCTTCCAGTGAATTTTCATTTCCGTCCCAAATGATGAACAAGTCGTCAATGAAACAACACCAAAGTTTGATTTTTGGCCCCTCAGGATCCTCTTGGTCTTTCTTTATCACGTCACTCTCCCATGCACCCATCAGAAGGTTTGCATATGTGGGTGCAAATGATGTCCCCATTGCTGTCCCCTGTTTCTGGAGATATGTCTCCCCCAAAAACAGGAAGGCATTGTGGGTCAAGCAATATCGGAGCATGTCCAGTAACATATTCGAGTGTTCTAGAAAATTTACAGATCGTGCCTTGAGGGCTTCTTTCACAGCCTCAATGCCATCCTCATGGCGTATTGAGGTGTATAGTGATGTAACATCAATTGTTGCCATTTGATACGTTGATTTCCATTCACATGTGGTTATTCTGTGCAAAAAATCCATTGTATCCCTTAGGAAAGAGGGTAGATTGGTCACATAGTTCATCAAGAAAATGTCTATGAATCTTGAGGTAGATTCTAAGAGGGACCCTATTGAGCTCACAATTGGTCTCCCTGGTGGACGGTCTAGTGACTTATGGATTTTTGGTAGGAAATATATGGTTGCCATGATCGGGTTATTCGTTTTCAGGTAGTTATATTCATCAAAATCTAATAGACCCCTATCTTTCCAGGTTAGCAACATAGAGTGGTATTCGTTTGTCCATTCTTCCATCGGGTTCATAGTTAGTTTTTCATAGTGTTCCTGGATAAGTAGTTGTCTATTTGCTTCCTCAATATAGTCTGTGACATTTTGGATAACAAGGTTACCCCCTTTATCTGAGGATTTTATGATTATGGACGTATCATTCTTTAAATCTATCATTGCCTTTTGTTCTTCCAGAGAAAGATTTTGTCTTCTAGTTTGTCCATTCTCTGTTGATTTGTCAGAAATGTTCATTATTTCCTCGACCATAAGTTCCTGAAATAGGTCCACTTTGTTGCCTGGTGGGAGTTGTGGGCAGAATTTTGAGTTTCTTTTTAATCCACTATTTCCACCTATGTTAGTGGGTAGACCAATGTTTCCACAAAAGTTTATTTCCATGTCTGAGGTGATTGTATTATCCTCTTGGCTATTAGAGGGGGTCTCCTTGATTGATGCTAGAGTTATCATAGCAGTTAGGTCCTTCTGTGTAACAGTTGATATCCTATTCATTTTGGAGGCACATGTCTTTTTGTTGTTCTGATTTCTTTCAGCAAAGTGTTTTTTAAGTTTCACCTTCCTGCAGAATTTGTACAGGTCAATGCGTGCGTTGGGTACATTCATAATTTTTGTCGGGCAAAAGGAGAGACCTTTATTTAAAAGTTTTAAATGAGGTTCCGAAAGGTGTTTGTTCGATAAATTCACCACTATGTTGGGCACGGACATTTTTTTCTTTGCTATTATTTTGGCTTTCCTTTGCCTCGCTTTGCTTTTACTTCTTTTGCCACCCCTTCTGGTTTTTGGTTTGTCGGGGGTTTCTTTGGTGGACGTTGTTCCCTTCCCCAAGCATTGGATCTGCCTCTTCCTCTTTGCCGCGTGACCATGTGCGCTAGCTTGATCTCCTCCTGAAAATCCAATGGTGTTGTGTTCGATTCTCCTTCAACCGAGCTCACTTCAGAACTATCTATTTCTTCTGTGGGATCGGTGGTTCTATCCATGTTCTTATCCATGGCAACATGGCTTCTTAAGGTATCATATTTTCTTGCGAAGGTGTAAATTCGGCCATTCATATAATCCAACCTATCTCTTGTAAACTTATTGGCCTTCCTTTTCTCTTCCTCCATCTCATGCTTAGCTACCTTCTTTTCCATGTTTTCCAATGCTTCTTTGCTCTCTTCAGATGTTGGAATGTCTGCGAGTTCTGATTCCAGAGCCACTATCGTGCTCGTAATTATTTCAAGTTTTCTCTCCGCATGAATGATTAGGGTCTTCATTAACTTATAGGAGCATTCGTTTGTGTCAGTCTGCCATAGTTTTATCAAATCAGTGTCCAGGTCATTCAAGGTTGGCATTATTAGGATCCTCAAGCCTCGAGGGACTCTTTTGAACTCAATATATTTTTCCAATGATGTTTTCTCCCACCACTTGTTGACTTCCTGGATTCGCTGATTTTGTAATTCTCGTACAATGTTGGCAATTGTTCTCTCCTTAGTTTTCTCTCCCCCATCTTTCTTAGCGTCAGAGAGTACTGTTGGTGGATTGTCGTCGTTCAGAAGCTCACTCGCCCTTAACTGGCGATTCCTTGTTTTATCTGCCATGTTTAACTATGCTGGGTTTGGTTATTGTTTCTCTTCTTTTTGATACACAGTTGCAATTTACTCGGTGTGTTGAGTGTTCGTAGTTAGTAGTTCGTAGTTAGATTTGGGATAACCAGCTCCCTTAGTCCTAAAGTATGCTGGACCCAAATACACGCGTCTGTTGCTCCCTGTGAAGCACCCTGTGTTCACACGGTTTATCCAAAAATGCTGCACTGTCCTTTTAAGGATTATCTGATCACGTCGATCTCGCCGATGACGTGGTACCTCAGTTTCCTTTCAGGGTAATTCGCTAATGCTTTCCCGTTCAAGAGAATCACTGGGTAGGAATACTCTGACACCCTATGCCTCTTGGCTATTGCAAATGCACATTTGGGTAATAAATCTACAGAAAAAAATCAAAAAAACAAGCACTGTATTTGTATTGCAGCCCTTGGGTGGGACAGGTCCGAGGGGCATATTAAAGAAATAGGAGGTCGGCTCACTGGACCCCCTCCTAGGGCTTATGAAAGCCTTAGGGGGTGCCACCTCCATGGGGGATATATGTATAAATGAATGTGGAGGCCCACATGGCTGCCATCCGGACATTGGGACTGCTGCCTGCATGGGGCACTTGAAAATATTTGAGTGGGTGGGCCCACTGGCCAGCCTTTGCCCTGGGGACCACCACATTCCCAGGGCAAATCTGTTCAAATAAATTAAGGACGGGCCAAGTGCCCTCATTAGCCCTGTGGACTAAAAATATGTATGTGGGTGGACCAACTGGGCCCACCCACGCCTCAGTGACCGCCACCTTAGAGGGCAAATTACAGGACAAGAATGTTGGAGGGACCGCATGCCTCCCCTGAAGACCCAGAAACCACACTTCCCAGGGGTTATTTATTGAAAATAAGGGGAGGTGTGGCCCTTGATGACTGCCACCTTCCCAGGGCTAAATACTACATTGGAGGGGAGCCCCTCTCATGGAGCCATGGATAGTCAAAAGACCGCGCCCTCCTTTGCCGGCTCCTGCTTTCTCCTGGGGTGCCCATTAGGGGTGGGTGGAATTTGCGTACTAGCGCTACACAATGCTCCGCAAAATGGTAAAAAATCTCTGCGAGCTCACAGAGTTCAGCGAACACGCGGAATTGCTTGTTTGGCCCTTTCGCAGTGCTTTTTTCCTGTTACTTGCAGAAAGTGGAGTTTTAATCTGTTTCCTTGCAAGCAATTATGCTTATAGGTAAACCAATTAAAACACTGCTGCCACAAGCAGTCAGCTGAAACACAGTTCCATACTTGCAGCATTAATGCTGACTCCAGCTGGAGGCAGGGAGCCGGCTTGGACCCCTGGGCCTTGAGGCTCCCCCTGAGGCCACACTGCACATCGTGGACCCTCGGGGCATGCAGGAGGTATGGCTGGGCCCCTAAGGATTGGATCCAAGGAGCCATAGTTGACCCAGGGATGGGGCCAAATGGACCCCTTTCCCCATTTGTTTATTACCCGGCGCAGGGGTATGGGGTCCCCAGGGCGTAAATCAGTCAGGGAGGGGGGATGCTCAGCTCCCCTCCTCATTGAGTTATTTCTAGGCCCCAGGAATGGTGTCCCTGAGACTGTATGAGGCCAGAGAGGGGGGCCGCACAGCCCCCTCCCACTTTATTGATTGGTTTTAGCCCCGAGGAGGTGGTGGTCTCTGGGGCCTAGGGGGTCCTCCTGGCCCTGTCACAATTTATTTAATGAAAGCCCCCACAAGGTGGTGGCCCTCAGGGCCCAGGTCGGTCCATGTGGGCCCCCCTGCAGTCATATAAATATAAGCCACAGGTAGGTGGTTGTCCATGGCGCATACAAATACCCCATGAAACACCCCTTGTTTAATTCTAAAATAAATTAACATACCCCCCCCCCGGGACCTGGCCCACCTGGGGACTTTTTCCTAAACAAGCGTGGGAGCCTTGCTGTTTTATTTTTATTTTTGCAATGACACTGAAGCAACCACTCACAGACCCACTAAGACCCTCTGGCATCCTTTCACAGACCCACACATAGACTCACAAACCCACTCCCAGGCCCACTCACATACCAACTCACACACATTGAGACTCTCATGCACTCAATCACACAACCAGTGAGACACTCATGCACTAACTCTAAAAGGCTACATGATGCATTGGGAAATTCACTTAAAAAAACAAAGGTGGGGGGGCGTGGCCAAGATGGCGGCGGAGTAGGACGCCTTTTCGTGCCTCTCCGGCGCTGATCCAGCAAAGCATCTAAAAGCACGAACTTGGGGGAGCTCACGCGCCCCAAAAGCGGCGGGGAAGACCGCCTGACGGAGCGGCAGGCTTTGGTGGGGTCGCCGAGGCGGTGTGACCCCGGGAGCGCCTCTGAGATCGAACGCACCCCGCGGCCTATGAGACCCCGGGCTCTCCGGACATCGAGGCCCGGCGCGGTCGGAGGGCGGGCCCTAGATCTGCCCTGCAGGCGTTGGGGTAGACGGAAGGCTGGAAGGAGCTGCACTTGGGCGACGGGTGTCCCGACGGCGGGACCCAGATCGTACCCCACTGCCCCTGGGGGAGGTGAAGCGCCGGCCCCTGGCACTGCTGTGGCACTCGGACGAGCAGCAATATTCTACTATCTGCACCGCCCGTCACTGCCTTCACGGGGCCAGGCTCGGCTGGCGTCTGCAGCCTGATCGGAATCTCGAGGCTCGCCATTACACCTGTCCACGAGGCGCGGGGCCCGGGCGCTGTGCAAGGCAGTGACTGCTACGAGGCAAAGGAGTGGTTCTCCCGCTGGCTGGTGGCGCAACACGTGTTGGGTGGAGGCCCGGAGGGCAAAGGCATACAGACACCGGCTCTCGGGCTTTCCCGTCTTGGGCACCGGAGGATCCCACGGATCGAGTAGTTGTGTGTGGGGGGCTGGACATACTTGGTGACACCCGTGAGCGCCCTCCCGAGCACTTGGCCCCGCTACTTTCCACAGCCACGTGGCGCCGGCTCAGGGCGCTGTGAGCCGCCATGTCTACTATGCCGCGCAAACGGGGCCAGGGGAAGGACAATGCCCTGAAATCCTCTCAACAACCGGCCTCCCCTGGAGCGAGTGGGTCGTCGAAGCACTCGGATGAAGATGCCCCAGCGACGAAGACTTTCATGTCGGAGTTGTTTGCCTCAATCAAGGAGGACATATCCGAGCTCAGGGCGCAACTCGCCTCCGACTTGAGGGAGGTGCGGAGAGACGTAGACGGCATAGGCGAAAGGGTGGCGACCCTGGAAGACAGAGATCTGAGTGTGGCTACCGACGTCCATATGCTTCAACAAGACATCATCCGCCTCACCGAGCAAAATTTGGACCTACAACTACATACGGAAGACCTTGAAAACCGCTCCCGTAGAAACAACATCCGAATACGGGCGGTGCCGTGGGACGGTGAGGCTGGGGACCTGCGGGGGTACGTCCAGGAGCTGTTCCTCCAGGTCCTCGATGAGGCAGACACGAAGGAGATACAGATGGACAGGGTACACCGGGTGGGATTGCCACGGCGCGGGGGGGGACCCCCCCTGACATTCTGGTGTGTGTCCACGATTTCCAGCTTAAGGAGAGGATTCTCCGAAAGGCCCGGACCATCGAGTTGCTGCAATTCCGGGGTCATCGACCACAGCTGTATCAGGACTTGGCTGCATCTACCTTGCAAAAGCGGAGGGAATTCCGACCGGTTACATCGTTTCTGAGAGAGAGGGGCATCGCTTACTCCTGGGGACACCCTTTCAGGATCATCTTCAGGTGGCAGAATCGCCTAGCTCAAATCCGCACGCTTCAGGCGGCAAAAGAGCTTTTGGGAATGGAGGATGTGCCATCTTCGCAGGCCGCGGCGGCCTCCCCGTCTCGGCGGCGCCGCCGTTCAAACTCATGGCACAGGGTGGGGGGTTCCCCCATCAGTTCCCCTGCCAGACAACGCCCAGACCTTTCTGCCAGCCTGCAAGAACGGGGAGCAGCAGTCGCCTCGGTGGCATCGGCCACGTTGGCCGACTCACAGCATAGCTCTGGGGCGGCGTGGTCCCCGAGGAATGGCGGATCGGCGCCGGAGAGGCTCGGGCCTTCTGGTTGAGGGCTCTGAAAGTACTCTTGTAGGAGACGACCTCGATTGTGGCCAATGGGAATAGTGTCTTCATTCCCCCGGCCTGTCTCTTGAGTGGGGGCCTCCTACAGACTTCGGCCTACTGATCTCGATGAGTATGGTTACTGCACTTTTTTTTCTGATTTTGTACAATGTTGAGTTTACATATCGTTTAGGGGGGGGGTTGGTTGGGGGTTCTTGGGGTTGGGGGGGGGGACCCGTGACGGGAGGCCATTGGGGGTGACTGTGGTGTGTATGTGGATGAGTGCGTACTTTGTTACAGAGGGTGTGGTTCAGCGACTATTCTGGAAACGCTTGGGTGTATTCTGCCGGGGGGAGGGGAGGAAGGCGGGATGGGGGCCAATTGTATTACTGAAAGCGGGGTCTGTGGTTTGTGTTTGCCATGCCAATTAGTATAGGGACATGGAATGTCAAGGGCATGAACTCTCCTCAGAAGCGACAGAAGGTCCTGAAATATGTCGTAGACCATCACCTTGATGTGGTAGGGTTGCAAGAAACTCACTTGGCGCGAAAGGATGAGATGCGGCTCCGCCATAGGGCGTACCCCATTGTATACAGGTCCTCAGCTATCACGAAGCATCGGGGGTGGCATTACTGTTCAGGGCGGCGTTGCACTTTCAACCGGTGGGGGTCTGCAGCGACAAGGAGGGACGGTGGCTGATGGTCAAGGGGCACATTCAGGGTAGGTTGTGTACGTTTGTTGTGCTCTACCTGCCCAATGCAGGTCAGAACAAGTTCCTGCAGGAGTTACTGCATAAGGTGGGGGACTTTGCAGAAGGTCTCGTGTTCCTGCTGGGCGATTATAATTTGATTTGGAACAGAGATATGGACAGCTCGGGGGGGCGGCGGGTGGACACAGGGGTCTTTTCTGATGCTACGCAGCGTGGGGTGGAGGAGCTGGGTCTAATTGATGGATGGCGGTTTTTTCACCCTGATGTGAAGGACTATACGTTCTTTTCCCATGTGCACCACTCCTACTCCCGTTTGGAACACATCTTCCTTAGTCAATCCCTTAGAGGGAACATTCTAGATGCCGCCATTCTCCCGATATCTGTGTCGGACCACAGCCTCATGGTGCTCACGCTCCGTTGGTCGCCACCTGACACCGCGAACCGGAAGTGGTACTTCCCTGCATCGGTGGTCAGGGACGAAGTATCCAATCAAGCCTTACGTTTGGCCATACGGGAATTTTTCGATTGCAATCCCCCATCGGACACTTCTCTGATGACCACGTGGGACGCCTTCAAGGCGACGATCAGGGGGACATGCCTGGGCCTCAATTCGCAATTGAACGCTTTACGTAGGAAGGAGAGGGAGGCGCTAGAGGCCGAGGTGCTCACGCTTGAGAGGGCACACAAAGCTAACCCCTCGAGGATCACCCTGCGTCCCCTGACAGCGGTTAGGGGCAAGCTGAAGGCACACTATACAAATAGGGCCGAGCTCACCCTCCTACGGCTGGGACGGCACTCCTACTCCAGTAGTAACAAGATTGGCAGACACTTGGCCCGACAAGTGAGGGACAAGAGGGAGCGTGAGTACATAGGTGGGATTAGAGACTCCGCGGGAGCGCTCCACCATTGTGACGGGCGAAGGCGGACGTCTTTGGCCGCTTCTATGCCGCTTTATACAGGGGAGAGGAGCTGGATATTGCTAAGCAGCGGGAGTTCCTGCAGCGCTTATCGCTTCCGCAGGTCTCCGGGGCCTGGAATGACTTACTCGACGCTCCGATCACGAGGGAGGAGGTCCTCTCCGCCATCAAAAACTTGAAATTGCACAAAGCCCCCGGGCCCGATGGATTCACTGCAGTTTTCTATCAGACCTATGCGACTGAGGTGTGGGACTTCCTGGTCGCCCTCTTTAATGACATGGTTGGACCTGGGGTGAATTCCGGGACCCTCGCGGAGGCAGTGATTACAGTCCTGCCGAAGCCGGGGAAGGATCCGGAGCAGTGTGCCTCATACCGCCCCATAGCCTTACTCAATATCGACGCGAAGCTATACTCGGCGATTTTGGCGAGCCGCCTCCAGGATCTGCTACCGACGATTATCCACGCAGATCAGTCCGGCTTCATCAAAGGCCGCCAGACGCACGACAATACTCGAAGGGTGATCCACCTTATTGAGAAAGCGGACAAGTTCCGCATCCCGGCGGTCTTGGTGGGTCTGGACGCGGAGAAGGCTTTCGACCGAGTGGACTGGGGCTTTCTATTCCACACATTACAGGTGTTTGGTTTCTCCGACAGATTCATCGCTATGGTGAGAGCCAACTTCTGCAGCCCACGCTCGAGGGTGGCAGTGAACGGCCACCTGTCGGCCTTCTTCCGGCACTCACAGGGCACCAGACAGGGGTGCCCCCTCTCACCCTTGTTGTTTGCGCTCAGCATTGAGCCTCTGGCGATGGCGGTCCGGGAGCATGAGGGGGTAAAGGGCATCCCATTCACGGGGGAACAGCACAAGATTTCCCTCTTTGCAGATGACGTTTTGCTTTCAGTGGCCGACCCTGCTAACTCTCTTCCGTGTGTTCGAGATATCTTGCTGGAATTTGAAGCAGTGGCCGGCTTCAAAGTTAATTACGGCAAGTCTTATGTCCTGAACCTGACTCTGTCTCAGGCCGAGGTGGCACAGGTGAGAGCGACCACGCCTCTGGCCTGGGCCTCGGGCTCCATTCTATACTTGGGAGTTCACCTCACCCCTACGGTGGGCGGTTTATTCGCGGCCAACTTCCCGCCCCTCTTGGCCAAGTCGCGGGCAGAACTGGAGAAATGGAAACCAAAATTCCTATCCTGGTTGGGTCGGGTGCACGCTATCAAAATGGTCCTTCTCCCCAAGTATCTGTACCTCTTCCAGGCCCTGCCGATCCCACTGAGCTCCTCCTTTTTTAGCCACCTTAAATCGATGATTTTAAAATTTGTCTGGCAGGGTGGTCGGGCGCGACTTTCATTTGCACTCCTGCGACGGCTGTGGACTGACGGGGGGGTCGGCCTTCTGGATTTCCACCTCTATTACAAAGCGGCCCAACTTAGGATCATGGTGGAATGGTCACAGCAATTTTCCGACAAACACTGGTTGCACATGGACCGGAGTGTGGCGGGCCGGTCCATCTGGGATCTGGCTTGGAAGCCGAAGCGGGACCGCCCAGCAAACGCGTATATTAGTACCCCCACGGGGACTACGCTGAAAGTCTGGGATACCCTGGCAGGTGATGAGAGATGGACGACCTTTCCGTCCCCGTTCACTCCATTGCATTTCAATCCGGAGTTTCCACCGGCTCTCACCGAGGGCCCCTTTGACGCCTGGAGGGAGGGGGGGTGCCGGGCGCTACTCCACCTGTTCCACAGCCCTGACCCCCTGACGTTTGGGAACTGCATGCGGGACTACCAAGTGCAGCCGGTGGAACAATACAGGCATATACAACTGCTCCACTGGGCCACGTCACCGGGTGTGCGGGAGGCTGCGACGAGACCTCCGTCCGCCTTTGAGGCCTTCCTCCTGAAGACATCCACCATGAAGGGGGCCATCTCCTTTCTCTACCAACTGCTGCTTCGTTCTGCCCTTTCCCCTAGACCGCGCTACATGGAGCAATGGGAGGAGATGGTAGGGAGGGATATCACCGACGGCGAATGGTCGGCGCTTTGGAAGGACATGACGCAATTTAATCACTCCATACTCCTGAGGGAGGCGCACTTAAAAACCCTTACGCAATGGTACATGATCCCGGCTCGACTTCATCGCATTTACCCGGCTGTCACGGATAGGTGCTGGAGGGGCTGCGGCCTCCTGGGGGACTTCCGCCACATTTGGTGGGACTGCCCGATCATCAAACCCTTCTGGGTCGAGATCTTATCCCATATTAAAGACATCCTGAAGTACCCTGTCGACGACTCCCTGGAGTTCGTGCTACTGGGTTTGAGAGACCCTGGCCTTGAGCACCAGACACGAGCTGACAAAAAGATCCTTTGGCTGTGTCTCGGCGCGGCCAAACTCACGTTGGCATCAGCCTGGAAGCGGAAAGAGGCCCCGGCGATCTCCCTTTGGCACGCTAGACTGTGGAGGCTCCTGAGTCTCGAGAGAATGGCGGACATATTCCTAGGCAACTACAAAAACTTCAAACACGTGTGGGGCCCCTTGGTGTCCTTTCTCTCTACTGGTTTGCCCTCAGCAGTTTGCCCGGCGTCATTGAGGAATTTACATTTATTTCAGCTCTAAAGTATGCCTGTCGGATGTATGGGGGATGAGTGCGGCACCGTCACAGGAGGGGGGGGGGGAGTTGTGGGGGGTTATGGTTGGGTGCTACTTTGGGACAGTTATGTCGATAAGACGAGGCTCACCTCGAGGGCATGGCGATTCTGGACTCCCTATCGGCTGCACTAACTGAGCAACCCCATGTTGGGGGATACGAGCAGGACTGCTGACACTTACGGCTGGCGAAGCCTCTTGTTCACTGACTTTCTTGTATTATAGCATTGCCTCGTCTTACACTAACGCTTTCCCACTGTGTGGGATCATCTGTGCGCCCTATGTGGCACCTTTTGTTTGATGTTTTATTCTTTCTGTCTGCAAAATAAAAAATTTTACAAAAAAAAAAACAAAGGTGACAGGCATGTTATAGTTAGGAAATAGAATTTAAAAAACCTT
Organism: Lissotriton vulgaris; assembly: GCF_964263255.1. Lineage (NCBI taxonomy): Eukaryota > Metazoa > Chordata > Amphibia > Caudata > Salamandridae > Lissotriton > Lissotriton vulgaris. The sequence continues at coordinate 134,690 of NW_028251522.1, forward strand.
TGACATTAACTTAACAAAACAAAAGGTTATAGGGATTCTATAGCCCTTAGAGATCACTTTGGTTGCAGGGCAGAGTCAAGCTCTGCCTAGGAAGGGTCAGAAAGCAGCAGGGCAGCACAGCACAAAAGCACAAAAGCAGGTCTTCCAGATGATCTCCAGATAAACATGCAAGAAGATTGTCAGTCCTTGTCACAGCAAAGCATTTCTTCTGACGGAGGTTCTTCACAGGTCCGGAATTGTTTGATATTGTGAGGTCAGAGACCGAGTACTTTAATCCAGCAGTGCCTTTGAAGTGGAGTTGACTTCAAAGAAGGGTATTTGAAGTGCACAGAAACCCTTTCTTCCCAGTTCTGCCTCCAGTCTAGCTGTAGGGTGTAATCAGCCCTTTGTGTGGGGACAGGATACTGCCTATTCAGGTGTGTCAGCTCCTCCCTCCCCTCCTGTCCATAAGGAGCCATCAGAATGCAGATGAGTATTCAGACACACCTAGCCTTTATATGTTTGTGGCGGTCTAGCCACTTCGCTGCTGTGCCTTTTCCCCCCCAGTGCTAAGCCTTTTTTTGGCTATTTGGGATAGTGCGCGCTTAGGCCCCTGTAACTTTTTGACCACATAAGGTATCCACGCCAAATTTGCGTCCTTTTTTTCCAACATCGTGACGATTCTAAAGGTACCCAGGGTTTGTGGATTCCCCTGGAGGGGTCCCTGAAATCAGCCAAAATACAGCATTTTGATTTTTTTTTAAATTGGAAAAACGGGCCGCAAATGAAAGCATCTGGATTTTTTCCTGCAAACGTTACCAAAAAAGGGTGTGATGTTTTTACACAGTTTTGGCATTTTTCTGGGACATAGCCTATTTCTGCTATTTTTAGTGCTTTCAACCTCCTTCCAGTTAATGGTAAAAATGAGTATGAAAGCATTAATGGATCCTGAAATGCTATACATTTTAGAAATGTAGACAAAATGCTAAATTCAGAAAGGGTTCATTTGTGTAGATCCACCAAGGTTTCTTTATAGAAACTAACAGTTAAATATTGGAAACATTGAACATTAGTTGGAAAAAACAGCCTTTTGTGTCAACATTTTCACATGTAACTTCTTGTAATTATTACAGCTCTTTGAAAGCAATATACCGTTACATCTGTGGGACGTTCCTGGTTGTGGGGATATATAGGACTTGTAGGTTCACCAAAAATCAGACGAACCCAGAGTCAAAAACTGAGTAGCAATTTGCAATGGCTTTTTATTATGTACCGAGTATATAGCAATTATTGTGTGAAAATGTATACATGGAAAAATCAGTATGAAAGACACCTATGTATTTCTGAAATGGGTACAAATTATAGAGTTTAGAAACAGTACATATTTGCACATTTTCAAAATTGGGAATACTCATACTAGCTTGAGAATTATTGGTCATTTTTCAAAACTTTTTTTACACAATGTCTTTCATTTAGAAGGCAGAAATGCATCACAATTCAATAGGCAATAACAGTTGCTTTGCAAATCTGAATTACCCTAAGTCTTCCGATAAAATTGGTACCTCACTTGTGTGGGTAGGTATACACAACTTGAACACACCACATTTTCACAATGAAAATGTACCCATTTTTTTGCGATGTGTGTAGCTGTCATTTCTTTAAACCTAGCTCTGCCGGCACCTTGGGAAACCTAGAAAACTTATACATTTTTGAAAACTAGACACCCTGGGAAATCCAGGATGGGGTCAAAAAAGCCAAATTTTCCCCTCATTTCTGTGGTGGAAAGTGTTGGGATCAGCGTGGATCCACACATTTCTACCCACCCTGCGTTCCCCAAAGTCTTACAAGAAAAATAGTACCTCTCTTGTGTGGGTGGGCCTAGTGCCCGCGACAGGAAACGGCGCAAAACGAAACATGGTCGCACCTCAATTTCGCAGTGAAAAAATTACCCTTTTTTGGCAAAGTGCCTAGCTGTAGTTTTTTTTACCCTAGCTCTGCTGGCACCTGGGAAAATCTATACATTTTTGAAAAGTAGACACCCAGGGGAATCTAGGATGGGGTGACTTGACTGCCTCCCACCAGGTTCTGTTACCCAGAATCCCTTGCAAACCTAAAAAAGTGTCAAAAAACACATTTTCCCTATATTTCTGAGGTGGAAAGTTTTGGAATCTGTGGGGATCCACAAATTTCCTTCCTCCCCTCTTTCCCCAAAGTCCTCTGAGAAAAATGGTATCTCTCTTGTGTGGGTGTGCCTGGTGCCTGGGAGCGGGAACGGCACAAAACTCAACATGGTCACACCTCAATTTCGCAGTGAAAATTCACCCTTTTTTTGCAAAGTGCCTAGCTGTACGTTTTGAACCCTAGCTCTGCCGGCACTTACAGAAACCTAGTAAACCTATACTTTTTTTAAAATTAGATATGCAGGGAAATCCCAGATGGGGTGACTTGACTGCCTCCCACCAGGTTATATTACCCAGAATCCCTTGCAAACCAAATTTGTTTTAAAAAAACCACATTTTCCCTACATTTCTGTGGTGGAAAGTACTGGAATTTGCGTGGATCCACAAGTTTTGTCCACCTCGTGTTCCCCAAAGTCTTCCAAGAAAAATGGTACCTCACTTGTGTGGGTCGGTCTAGTGCCTGCAACAGGAAACGGTGCAAAACGCAACATGGTCACATCTCAATTTCGCAGTGAAAAATGACGCTTTTTTTGCAAAGTGCCTAGCTATATTTTTTTAACCCTAGCTCTGCAGGCACCTAGGGAAACCTAGTAAACCTATACATTTTTTAGAACTAGACACTCAGGGGAATCCAGGATGGGGTGACTTGACTGCCTCCCACCAGGTTCTGTTACCCGGAATCCCTTGCAAACCTAAACTTTAAAAAAAAAACACATTTCCCTACATTTCTGTGGTGGAAAGCACTGGAATCTGTGTGGATCCACAAATTTTGTTCCACCCCGCATTCCCCAAAGTCTGCCGAGAAAAATGCTACCTCACTTTTGAGGGTCAGCTTAGTGCCTGCGACAGGAAACGGCGCAAAACACAACATGGTCACACCTCAATTTCGCATTGAAAAATGACCTTTTTTTTTTCAAAGTGCCTAGCTGTAGTTTTTAAACCCTAGCTCTACCAGCACCCAGGGAAACCTAGTAAACCTATACATTTTTTAAAACTAGACACGCAAGAGAATCCCTGATGGGGTGACTTTACTGCCTCCCACCAGGTTCTGTTACCCAGAATCCCTTGCAAACCTAACAAATTGTCAAAAAAACACATTTTCCCGACATTTCAGTGGTGGAAAGTACTGTAATCTGCATGGATCCACAAATTGCCTTCCACCCCGCATTCCCCAAAGTCTGCCGAGAAAAATGGTACCTCACTTGTGTGGGTCAGCCTAGTGCCTACGACAGGAAACGGTGCAAAACGCAACATGGTCCCACCTCAATTTCGCAGTGAAAAATGACCCTTTTTTTGCAAAATGCCTAGCTTTAGTTTTTGAACCCTAGCTCTGTCAGCACCTAGGAAACCTAGCAAACTTATACATTTATGAAAACTAGACATACAGGAGAATCCAGGATGGGGTGACTTGACTGCCTCCCACTAGGTTCAGTTGCCCAGAAACCCTTGCAAACCTAAACAATTGTCCAAAAAAACACATTTTCCCTATATTTCTGTGGTGGAAAGTTCTAGAATCTGCGTGCATCCACAAATTTCCTTTCCCCCCGTGTTCTTCAAAGTCTGCCGAGGAAAATGGTACCTCATTTGTGCGGGTCGGCCTAGTGCCATCAACCGGAAATGGAGCAAAACACAACGTGGTCACTCCTCAATTTCGCAGTGAAAAATGACGCTTTTTTTGCAAAGTACCTAGCTGTAGTTTTTTTAACCCTAGCTCTGCCGGCAACTAGGGAAACATAGCAAAACTATACATTTATGAAAACTAGATACCCAGGGGAATTCAGGATGGGGTGACTTGACTGCCTCCCGCCGGGTTCTGCTACCCAGAATCCCTTGCTAACCTTAAAAATTGTCCAAAAAAACATATTTTCCCCATATTTCTGTGGTGGAAAGTTCTTGAATTTGTGCGGAGCCACAAATTTCTTTCCACCCCGCTTTCCTCAAAGTGTTCTGAGAAAAATGGTACCTTCACTTGTGTTGGTCGGCCTAGTGCCTGCGACAGGAAACGATGCAAAACGCAACGTGGTCATACCTAATTTCGCAGTGAAAAATTACCCTTTTTTTGCATAGTGCCTAGCTGTAGGTTTTTAACCCTAGCTCTGCCGGAACTTCAGGTAACCTACCAATCCCACACATTGCTGTTAAGTAAACACCCAGGGGCTCCCCCAACGTTTCCTTACCCAGAATCTCTTGCAAACCTCAATTTTAGCTGAAAAAGCAGTTTTTTCATACATTTTTATGTGGGAAAGTGTGTCATCACAGGCTCACACACATTTTCGACCACCCAGCGTTCCCCCAGGACTCCCGATAAAAATGGTGCCTCACTTTTGTGGGAGGCGCAAGAACCTGCGACAGGCAAGGACCCAAAACATAGTAAAACAACATGAAATTCGCCTATCTCAAAACCACCTGCTTTCGCAAGGGTGGTCACCTGGATTTTTGGCCCCGTGCTCTACAGCCATTTAGGGAAACCTACCAAGCCCACACATTTGTGAAATGTAGACACCCGGGGGCTTACAAGGAGGTATGGCTTGCGAGGATCCCCCAACGTTTCCTTACCCAGAATCCCTTGCAAACCTCAATTTTAGCTGAAAAAACAGTTTTTTCACACATTTTTGTGTGGGAAAGTGAGGCATCACCGGGCTCACACAAATTTCCTACAACCCAGTGTTTTCCCAGGTCTCCTAATAAAAATGGTCCCTCACTTGTGTGGGAGGCGCAAGTACCCACGACATGCAAGGGCCTCAAACGTAGTGAGGCGACATCAAAATTGCCTTTCTCAAAATCACATGCTTTTGCAAGGGGGGTCACCTGGGTTTTTGGCACTGTGCTGAAGGACTGGGTTTTTCTAAGACCCAGCGGTGCCAGGGATAACACCTGAAACCTTCGTGGGTTACCTGTTCCGGCGTACAAATGACCGAGACACGGGACACTTCCTTCGGCGTCAAAGATTCGAGGTTTATTTACTGCAGGGAACACAGAAGTCACGAGAAGTACATAGCATGTAAGTTCACGGAGTCTGATTCGAATTGTATCTGTGGATCGCTCCTTTTATACAGTTTTTCATCATAGGATAACATGGCAGACAAAAGGTTACAACCCAGTTCCCACAGTAAATGTCATAGGGGGTCGCTTTCATGTATTCAGGGCCCGGAACATAATTACAGTAGCATTTGGCAGTTCCCAACTGTAAAAGTACATCTTCCCACCATTAGTGCATTCCGTTCGGCTGTAAACGAATCAAGGAAGAGACAGAAACAGGTGCAGAGGAAGACGAGGATAGTGAACAGATCGAAGAGAGTGTAAAAAGGGGTGGTATCAGGAAACACGATTGCAGGGATCAAAGGAGACGTGCCTAATGAATGCACAACTGAGACAATAGACTGGCACGGCAAGATGAGCCTCAAGCGGGGCCATCTGCCTTACAGTGTCATCCGCCTCATCATAAAGACACCCTCAAAGGAACACGTGTCTTCCGCAAGAGTTTGGGAATCCCAGGGTCACGAAGCGGACAGCGTCCGTTCGCTGGCTACTTGAGGGCAAGAAACAAAATGGATGCCATATCTAAAATGGAACCCGTGGGTTCAGATGAAGAAACCCACGAAACAAACGAACGGTTTAGGCTAGCACAGCGAAAACGCGTACACCCACTAAACTCGTCATTTGCGGTTCATAGATACCAGACTCGACCATATTCGGGCGAGCCGAAAACACCACTTACAATTGTCACGGAACCTCAGACGCTCCTTTTGCCCTCATGTAGGCAAGCACTAGTCGGAATCAGAATCGATCTCGATATTCATCAGACCATCCAGATGTTGCTGCAACATTATTCTGTCCATCAGCGCTTCCTTGGTAACAGGCGGCCCCCTTATACACGTCGTAGCACAGAGGCCACATAAGGCAGGACCACACTACACACAAAGACAACACGTGAACAGAAATGCTACAACAACCCCAATGATCATCAGAATCTTCCAACCCCATGTTGACATCAGGCCCTAAAACCACCCTAGTAGCGTCCAATCCCCTACGTCCACGTGTATGGACTCGGAGATCTTATGCAACTTCGAGATGGCTTGATAGACAGTTGGAGCGTTGTCAGGAATGAAAATGCAGCAACTCGAATGGATCACCTTACATACTCCACCTCTATCTGCTAAGACGACGACTAAAACCATACGATTTTGTAACATCATAAGCCTGTCCGCCTGAAGCTCTGCTGTGATATTGCCAAGGGCACTCGCAGTGATATTAGCAGTCGATTCCACCACTCGAGTCAACTGTCTCAGGTTCCTACTATTGATCATAGGTCCCCAAAACGGCAAGAAACCCTTAAAGAAGTCTCCTGCTTCTTGACCGGCAGTGTCCTCTTTGCTAATCACGCCTCTCACAACTCTGGTCTTGTGATAATCTGAGGCAACTGTAAAAGTCGGTGGCAGCAAATTTGCAATATAACAGGTGCCCGAGAAGTCAAGAGGCAACCATGTATATGCACGGTCGTAACAGACAAAGTACGCACCCTTGGCAGTCAGGAGAACAGGGGAAGAGAGCATTGGTAAAACATACGTCTCAGTGCAAGCACTCTCCCCAAGATGAGCTCTCGGGCTTCGACCACGACCTTTCAAACAAAAATTACCGAGGTGGGGTACGATCCAGATTGGAGATGAACTTTTGAGCTGCCTATCACCCACTAACACGCTATACTCGGCCTCGCTCAGATCCCTATAGGCTCGCACCTCTTCCTCTGGGATAAGCGATGGATCAAAAATATCTCTATCCAAATCAGCAATCGCTATTGCCAAAGACTTATGGTACGGTCCGGGACCAAAGTGTGGGGAACGTGGCTCTCGATTGGGGTAAGAATCTAGTGCGCTACGAAACATTGTTTGGAATGCTCGAGCTGAACCCTGGGAACTGTAAGGAAGGACCAAGTACGGAATTCCCTTATCTGTGGTATGTGGCATTAACCCACACACCCAACAATTGGTAGTGTTCATCACCAACTGATGCTGATGAAGGAGCTGAACGAAGGAATTGTTCATGAATTCTGCACGTCTAACCTGCTCGTGTTGGGGTAGGATGTGGAAGGAATGACGAGAAACAGTGGAGATAGGTTTAGGTTCAGAAGAAGGGGTAGGTGAAGCAGAAGGCAATAATGACTGTATCATGTAATACACTCCACCCACCAATAACGAAGAAACAGTTAGGAACAGAAGGAACACCTGAAACATGAAGCATTTAGTACGTGCAATTCTATGCAGTTCGAATCTTTGAGATTGAGTCTTTTCCAATTCCGATAGCTTCGAGAAAGCCATCCTCTAAAACCGTCCGCAACGTTCTTGACGCACTTCGTTCTGTGTAGCAATAGTCAATCCCCAGGAGTTCCTAGGAATCGACGGTCTCCAACCTAGTGTCAGGACCTACTAAACAGAGGGGTTACCTGGCATCCACACTGGTGGAACTTCGCGCATGGGATACTGACCAGGCGTTGATATCCATTCCTCATGCTCGTCTTTATATAATGCACGAGGCATGATAGTCGGACGAAAAGATAGTAGGTGCTCGACTGCACGTCGAACATTACTACCCACAAGTACACCACTCGAAAACTGAAGCTGAAGTTCAGTCAGAGCAGCCAGTGTATCATCTGCAGCATCAACTGATATCTCATCGCGTAAGAGTTTGCACATTTCTTCAAACACGAACCTTTGTGTCGGCTCATTGAATTGAGAGAACGTGTCAACAATTATACGTGGAGGATTCTTAAGGGGATACCTAATCCAATTTTTCGCCATTTTGTATAGCCTGTCACGTTCCCTACCACCAGGAAGCTGACTTCGTCTTTGGGGAGCTTCAGATTCATCGGAACCAAGAATCGGTCCAAAAGGAGAATAAAGATTAGCAACAGTATTAGGAATGCGTCGGCGAACAGACGGAGAAGGGGAGTACAGTACAGGAGCAATGACATGAGGGCTAAAGACAGGAGCAGCAGGAGCAGTAGGAGTAGCTACAAGAGCAGAAGTAGCGGGGACAATAGCTTGAGAAGGTATAGACGGAGGAGCAGTAGGAACAGGAGCAGGTAGAGGAATAGGAACAAGAGGATTCGCAATGACAGGGCCAACAACAGGCTGATTGACAGCCGCCGGAACAGCAGGTTGAGGAACAGGAGGAACCACAGGAGCTGTGGTGCCCTGTGCATATGGAGGTGGCGATTTCAGTAGATAGGACAACAAAGGGTCCTCTACTGCTTCCTCTCCCTTCTTACCCGTACCCGTTGGTAAAGCGGGGTAACCCTTATCCACTGTCATACGCTGCAATCTATCAAAAATTTCATTTTCCTTCTCTTCTTTGTCTCGCTGAAACTGCTCTGCATTTTTCATCGTAGTAACGATACCTTCTCTCCTATTACGTTTAAGCTGCTTGATTTCTTTCTGCTTGGCTTCTTTACGCCATAACCGAAAGGAATCAAACATGGCCAGCCTTGCTTTTCTTTGGAACAATTTAGCTTCAAGATTATCTAAAATCGGGGCCTCAAAACTACCATGAGGTGGCCAACTAAGGACACCGTCATCTTTAGTGTAGCGAACCCAACACTCGTTGAATGTGATTGGACCCAAACCATGTCGACTATATAATTTGTAAGTTGGAGTTCCGACCGGAGGTATCGGACACGAGTCCTCCAGCCGGGAATCCATACCACAACCTCTAAAGCAACTGAACAAAGTACTACGGCCAGGCATCGTGCACACTAACCAAGTTTCACAAACGTCAAGGGTTATTGGATTACAATGTCCCTGCAAAAGTGCAAAAACCCTTGGTTTTTGGCGACTGCAGACGTCAAATAGAACAACAAAGAACAGAATACAAAGGACCACAAATGCAATGGAACCATGCAATGACTAAGCACCCACAACAACTAAGGATTTTGGGAGTGACCCACAAATACTTAACTCAAAGAACAATGGCGTCACCAGGAAGGCCCGTCAATCGTCTCGCTGTACCAAGGTCTACGCCAGGCGCCAAAACAGGTCTACAGTCAGGGCAGCAGTCCGTCGCAGCCGTCAGGAGGCGAGGATCTTCGCGGGAAAAGTCGTCGGGCCACTTGTTTCGACAACAGGATCGATGAAGCGGGGTGCGCCTTCCCTCGGAGATTTCACACGAAGTTCCTCACGATCGTCGGGCTTTGGACCGGTACCACTGATGCAGCCCCACGTTGGGCGCCAACTGAAGGACTGGGTTATTCTAAGACCCAGCGGTGCCAGGGATAACACCTGAAACCTTTGTGGGTTACCTGTTCCGGCGTACAAATGACAGAGACACGGGACACTTCCTTCGGCGTCAAAGATTTGAGGTTTATTTACTGCAGGGAACACAGAAGTCACGAGAAGTACATAGCATGTAAGTTCACGGAGTCTGATTCGAATTGTATCTGTGAATCGCTCCTTTTATACAGTTTTTCATCATAGGATAACATGGCAGACAAAAGGTTACAACCCAGTTCCCACAGTATATGTCATAGGGGGTCGCTTTCATGTATTCAGGGCCCGGAACATAATTACAGTAGCATTTGGCAGTTCCCAACTGTAAAAGTACATCTTCCCACCATTAGTGCATTCCGTTCGGCTGTAAACGAATCAAGGAAGAGACAGAAACAGGTGCAGAGGAAGACGAGGATAGCGAACAGATCGAAGAGAGTGTAAAAAGGGGTGGTATCAGGAAACACGATTGCAGGGATCAAAGGAGACGTGCCTAATGAATGCACAACTGAGACAATAGACCGGCACGGCAAGATGAGCCTCAAGCGGGGCCATCTGCCTTACAGTGTCATCCCCCTCATCATAAAGACACCCTCAAAGGAACACGTGTCTTCCGCAAGAGTTTGGGAATCCCAGGGTCACAAAGCGGACAGCGTCCGTTCGCTGGCTACTTGAGGGCAAGAAACAAAATGGATTCCATATCTAAAATGGAACCCGTGGGTTCAGATGAAGAAACCCACGAAACAAATGAACGGTTTAGGCTAGCACAGCGAAAACACGTACACCCACTAAACTCGTCATTTGCGGTTCATAGATACCAGACTCAACCATATTCGGGCGAGTCGAAAACACCACTTACAATTGTCACGGAACCTCAGTGCTTGACGGCCATCTAGGGAAACCTACCAAGCCCACACATTTCAGAAAACCAGACACCCAGGGGCTTAAAATGAGGTATGGCTCGTGTGGATCCCCCAAAGTTCCCTTACCCAAAATCACTTGCAAACCTCAATTTTACTTGAAACAAATCAGTTTTTTCACACATTTTTGTGTGGGAACGTGTGGCATCACTGGGCTCACACAAATTTCCTACCATCCAGCATTTCCCCAGGTCTCCTGATAAAAATGGTGTCTCACTTGTGTGGGAGGCTCAAGTACCCGCAACAGGCAAGGGCCTCAAACGTAGTCAGGTGACATCAATATTGCCTATCTTAAAACCACCTGCTTTTGCAAGGGGGGTCAAGTGGGGTTTTGGCCCCGTGCTCAACGGCCATCTAGGGAAACATAACAAACCCACACATTTCTGAAAAGTTGACACCCAAAAGCAGTCATACCTCCTTAAAAGCCCCCGGGTGTCTAGTTTTCAAAAATGTGTGGGCTTGGTAGGTTTCCTTAGATGGCCGCCGAGCACGAGGCCAAAAACCCAGGTGAGCCTCCTTTCAAAAGCAGGTGGTTTTGAGATAGGCAATTTTGATGTCGCCGCACCATGTTTGGGGCCCTTGCCTGTCGCGGGTACCTGAGCCTCCCACACAAGTGAGGCACCATTTTTATCGGGAGACCTGGGGGAACGCTGGGTAGTAGGAGATTTGTGTGAGCCCAGTGATGCCAAACTTTCATACACAAAAATGTGTGAAAAAAAACAGTTTTTTCAGTTAAAATTGAGTTTGCAAGGGATTCTTGGTAAGGGAACGTTGGGAGATCCACACAAGCCATACCTCCTTGGAAGCCCCTGTGTTTCTAGTTTTCAAAAATGTGTGGGCTTGGTTGGTTTCCCTAGATGGCCGCTGAGCACGGGACCAAAAATCAAGGTGACCCCCTTGCAAAAGCAGGTGGTTTTGAGATAGGCAATATTGATGTTGCCTCACTACGTTTGGGGCCCTTGCCTGTCATGGGTACTTTGGCCTTCCACACAAGTGAGGCACCATTTTTATCGGGAGACCTGAGGGAATGCTGAGTGGTAGGAAATTTGTGTGAGCCCGGTGATGCCACACTTTCCCAACCACAAATGTGTGAAAAATGTTAATTTTTCAGCTAAAATCGAGGTTTGCAAGGGATTTCTGGGTAAGGGAACGTTGGGGGATCCACTCAAGCCATACCTCTCTGGAAGCCCCCGGGTGTCTACTTTGCATAAATGTGTGAGTTTGTAGGTTTCCCTAGATGGCCGCCAAGCACATGAACAAAAGCCCAAGTGACCCCCCTTGTAAAACCAGGTGGTTTTGAGATAGGCAATTTTGATGTTGCCTCACTATGTTTTGGGCCCTTGCCTGTCGCGGGTACTTGGGCCTCCCACACAAGTGAGGCACAATTTTCATTGGGAGACTTGGGGGAACGCTGTGTGGTAGGAAATTTGTGTGAGCCTGGTGATGACAGACTTTCCTAACCAAACATGTGTGAAAAAAGTGAATTTTTTCAGCTAAAATCGAGGTTTGCAAGGGATTTCTGGGTAAGGGAACGTTGGGGGAGCCACGCAAGCCTTACCTCCTTGGAAGCCCCTGTGTGTCTAGTTTTCAAAAATGTTTGGGTTTGGTATTTTACAAGATGGCAGACGAGCCTGGGGAATAAATCTCACGTGCCCCCCCAAACCAGGTAGTTTTGTTATGGGTAATTTTGAAGTCTCCACAGTACGATTTGGGCCATTTCCTGTTGCAGCCACTATGCCTACCCACACAAGTGAGTTACCATTTATATCGGCAGACCTGGTGGAGCACTGGGTGGGAGGAAATTTGTGGATCCACGCAGATTCCAGAACTTTCCCACACAGAAATATGAGAAAAAAGTTGCATTTTGGGCGAAATTTGTGTTTTTTAGGGGATTCTGGCTAGGAGAATGATGGGGGACCAATGCAAGCCATACCTCACTGGACTCACCCGGGTGTCTAGTTTCAAGAAATGTGTGGGTTAGGTAGGTTTCCCTAGATGGCCGCCGAGCCCCGGACCAAAAAATCATGGGTCCCCCTAGCAATATCAGGTTGGTTTGAGATGGTGTAACGGCCGGATTCTCGGACCAGATAGGATCAGCTCCTCAGAGCACCACCAACCCAGCCGAAACGCAACCACCTCCCTCCTCAGGACCCATCTGTCCAGGCACCTGGGTACCTACCTGAGGATGGGGAACTCGCAATATACAAGCTCATATCATCAGAAACACCACTAAATATATAGGGATTACTAGGAATACTCACTGATTACTAAGGACGTCCATGCCCTACACCACACTCATACCTCATAGTCTCGCGACCACATGGGCCCAGACTATTCTACCCTGGGGCAGTTCTGATTATTTACCATTACACACTGGTTACACCCAGTGCTCGCTCAAGATAGACACTGTATCCCCCCAGTGCTCTCACTATTTCATCCTGGGCCCAAGCCACAATCCTGTGGGTATACACACTGACGACAATCAGTGCTCTCACTAATGCCACTCTCTCTCTAGCAGCAATCTCACTACACACCGTGTCCCTCCAGTGCTCTCACAAGCCACAATCTTGTGGGTATACACACTGACCAAAATCAGTGCTCTCACTAACGCCACCTTCCCTAGCAGCGATCTCACTACAAACCGTATCCCCCCGGTGCTCTCATTAACGCCGCTACTCAACGACGATCACTTTCCTATGAATACCTTCAGCTCTCTCTCTCTCTATGTTGGGAAGTTTCTCTCACTATTCACTAGAGGTTCACTACTACAATAATATTATGGAATGGCCGAATTACTTAGTCTATAACTTATTCTCCCAGCTCAAGGGCTCCTCTCTCTCCCTAATTATTCAGTGGCTACTTACCTGATCAGGGGTAGCATCTGTTCTGGCTGTAACACCTGACTAGAAGAAAAGGTTACCTGTACTATAAGAACAAGAGACACACACTGTATGCAAAAGTTATTCCCTGATTTAAGCGCTCCTATTTCCTTTTGATCCATCAGTTACTATATATAGCATCTGGTTAGAAGAAAGGTTAGCTCGATCATAAGAAAAACACATGCACACTGGTTCACTAAGAACTGGGGTATCTTTATTACAATAACAATAAAATGGGAATAGACACATACAAAGATCTGCGGGGTCTCTGTAAAGCTCTATTAATATACTACATCCACATGTAACTAACAGGAACTGCAAACAGGAACTGTAAATAGACTGCACACCGCTGAAAGAAAAAGGATTAGCAATATAATAGGGGGCTTTAGCCTAGGAAATAAAAGACAAGATTAAGGTGTAAGTGTAAAGCAAACTAGTTCAGAATACCTCACCCTATTAGAAGGAATGTTTCTCTCTCTCTCTGGTGGAATCAGGGCTCTCTCTCTCTCCCTCCGTCACCACAGCTTCACTCCTCTGGCTCAACTGCTCCAGCTGGCAGCTTCAACTCCTCCATCTGACTGGTAACTGCTTTAATGCATCCTGATAAGCTGGCAGCTCCAGCTGACAGTTCCAACTTTGTTCATATGACTGCTCTCTCCAGCTTCAGCAATTATCTGCCTTATCTCTCCATTCCAGAAAACCAATTGAACTGAACTGTACTCTTCAGCTCCAGCAACCATCCTACTTCTCTCCCTCCAAGAACCAAACTGACACCCCTCCTCTCCTGCACTTTGCTAATATGGAATCCTCTCCTCTAGTGGAAAGTTCCAGCCAGTAGCCTCCTCCCACCAGGTCCATGAACCAGGCTCCTTGCTCTAGACGCTCCCACAGTGATCAGCTGCTTGTTTCGTCTAGAGACCTGAGCCCAGGGACACTTCTTGATTAGATTCAGCTCTGGCCGGTTCTCTCCGGTTCGCTTAGGATGAACAACAGCTCAAAACTAAAACATTACCATTACCCTGCAAGCATCTCAGTTCTGCAGGGATAGAAAGCAAAATGGAGTCTCTCTAGTTCTGGGCCTTGTAGGCCTGAGAAGGATGAAATAACACCTAACTCTCAGAGTACCTACACAAACCATACCAATATATAATATAAAGTCAGGACTACAGGATCCACCCTCTACTATAGGCAGGATGATGAAAGGAGTGGACACATAATGATGTCAAAGCCAATAGGCAATAGATGGATTAGAATCAAGAATAAGGGATCTATCATCATATTAAGCAGCTATCCTCTAGTTTATGCTTCTAGGTCTGGAAAAAGGGCTTAAAGGGGCCAACACAAGGTAAGAATACAGATTCAAGATGTTCGCAAGCTTAAAGTCATCATCACTCAGAAATAGAGCCAAAAACCATGTCAGAACAGAAGGGTAATTTTGATGTCGCCTCAGTAGGTTCTGGACCCTTGCCTGTCGCGGGCACGAGGCCTACCTACGCAAGTGAGGTACCATTTTTCTCTGAAGACTTTGGGGTACGTGGGGTGGGTGGAATTTTGTGGACCCACGCAGATTCTAGAACTATCACCACAGAAATGTGAGGAAAATGTATTTTTTGGTGAAATGTTTAAGTTTAGCAAGGGATTCTGGGTAACAGAACCTGGTGAAAGCCAGTCAAGTCACCCCATCCTGGATTCCCCTGGGTGTCTACTTTTAAAAAATGTATGGGTTTGCTAGCTTTCCCTATTTGCCGCTAGGACCCCAAATCCACAGGTAGGCATATTACTATAAACAACTCCATGCCTAGTCGGCTTTCTGCTCCCCGGGGGGGGGGGGTGATATCGGGGGGATTGCCCCATTATGCCCCCAAGGGTGGCAGAAAGTCTGTGGCTATTTTCCGGGGGGGGGGGTGGTTGGGGGCATTGTAATGGACAGCCACCACCCTCACGCACATAAAAAGCCAGCGGAATCGTTGGTGACTAGTGGGCTTTTTGCCCCCGAGGCAAATTGGGGGCTAAAGCCCACATCTGCTCCCCCAGGGAGCCAGAATGCCTACTAGATGCCAGGGATTTTTTGGGGCAAATTTTAATTAGTGTGGGGGCTGCCCAAAACAGCATGCCAATGCCCCCACCCTAATTAAAATTTGCAGAAATAAATCCCTGGCATCTAGTGGGCTTTCCCCCCCGGGGGCAGATTGGGGGCTACTGCTCTATCTGCCCCCGAGGGGGGGCAGGAAGTCTGTAATTTTTGCGTGGGAGGGGGTGGGGGCATCAGCATGCCTGTTTTGGGCAGCCCCCACCCTAATTAAAATTTCCCCCAAAAAAATCCCTGGCAACTAGTGATCTTTTTCCCCTCCTGGGGGTGCAGATTGGGGGATAATGCCCCCATCTGCCCCTCAGGGGGTGCAGAAAGCCTACTAGACACCAGGGATTTTTTGGGGCAAATTTTAATTAGGGTGGGGGCTGTCCAAAAGAGTATGCCAATGCCCCCACCCTAATTAAAATATGCCCAAAAATCCCTAGAGTCTAGTGGGGTCTACTGCCCCATCTGTCCCTGAGGGGAGGCAGAAAGCCCACTAGACTAGGAAGGCTGTCATTTTTGCAGGTGAGGGGGTAGGGGCATCGGCATGCCCATTTTGGGCAGCCTCCACCCTAATTGAAATTTGCCCCAAAAAATCCCTAGCGACTATAGAGCTCCCCCCCCCGGGGGTGCAGATTAGGGCTAATGCCCCCATCTGTCCCTGAGGGGGGGGCAGAAAGCCCACTAGACCCCAGGGTTTTTTGTTAAGCACATTTTAATTAGGGTGGGGGCTGCCCAAAACAGGCATGCCAATGCCCCACCCTAATTAAAATTTTCCCCAAAAAACCCTGGCCTCTAGTGGACTTTTTTTCCCCCAGGGGGGGCAGGAAGGCTGTCATTTTTGCAGGGAGGTAGTGAGGGCATGAGAATGCCTGTTTCGGGCAGCCCCCACCCTAATTCAAATCTGCCCCCCAAAAATCACTGGTGTCAAGTGGGCTTTCTACCCCTCGAAGGGGCAGATTAGGGGCAATGCCCCATCTGCCCTCCAGGGGGAGCAAAAAGACTGTAACGATTGTGTGGGTGGGGACATGGGCATGCCCGTTTTGGGCAGCCCCACCCTAATTTTTACTTTCTAAAAAAAGAACTGGTGTCTAGTGGGCTCTCCGCCCGCCGAAGGGGCAGATTAGGTGCCAATAATACCCCATCTTCCCCTCAGGGGGGGGGGGGCAGAAAGACTGTAATAAATGTGGGGGTAGGTGCGGGCATGGGCATGCCCATTTTGGGCAGCACCCACCATTATTTTGAATATATTTTATTATATCCCTGGTGTCTAGTGGGCTACTGTCTCCATCTGCCCCCCAGGGGGGGCAAAAAGACGAAATTATGCCAAATAACATTGGGGGGAGCAAAGGCCCTTGCCCAAAGGGGCGTCTCCCCCTCCCTGGTGTCTAGTGGGTGGATCCCTGCTTGGGGATCACCTTCCTCTGGCAATCCCCAAGCAGGGATTCACTGGGGAGGGGTACCATTAGAAAGGGGAGAATCTCCCCTTTCCAACGATACCTATCCGGTCTTCCTATGTGCACAGGGGGCTGAGATAGTCCCCTGAGCACGTAGAAAGGGAAACTGAAATGAGCCTCTTGGCTCATTTCAGTTTCTGTTTCACTGAAAAGTCGTCAGCGTGACAGGCGCGCTGATTGTCATTTCAGGGAAACCAGGGGGGCCTTGGGAGTGCTCTTCCCCAGGTCCCGAGGCTTTGGGGAGAAAAGGGAATCGCTCTGTTGCCCGCACCAGAGAGATTTCCGAGGGTCGGTGTGATGACGAGCTGAGCTCGTGATCAGCACACGAGCCCTGTGTACTGTTGGGATCTGAAATTTGCTATATGTGATATTGGCCTGATGTATCCAATATATGTTTTAGCCTGATGTACTTATCCATTCTTTGCAAGATATATATATATATATATATATATATATAATATATATATATAGTATTGACCTAATGTGTCTAAACCAATATGCAGTTGCAGCTTATTGTTCATGTGCTGCAACCCACTAAGCTATCTTTGTAAGGTGCAAGCTTCAGGTGTATAGAATTCTTGCTGTAAAGTGAAAGCTTTTATCTTATTCTTGCCTTCTCAGTAAAAGACCTGTTGTGGTATATTGCTTTCCTCTGGTTAGGTTTACAATATGGATATTCCTGTATACTTTGCTATAAGAAAGAGAGGCTTGTTAATGTCAGAGAGACTTCTAATGCAGACACTTGCTTTGCAGCTCCACACAGTTTGCCCCCCTCCTTCATGGAGCCTGAGCAGCTGAAAGTATACCGTCTGAGACCCAAGGACACATCTTGTTTAGTACTACGATAAACACATTCCTGCAGACACTGTTCCTGTACTCCCATGCCCGAGATAGAAAAGGAGTCACCCTTCCTGACCTCCCCGTAATGAATAGCTTGAGCTGGGTTCTAATCTATTGTGCCATATATGGGTTTTCCCCTAGGCTTCACGAGAAATAGAAACTTGCCATGTGTGGTGATTTCATGTGTTCACTGAAAATATATCTATCTGGTTTTGACTGCAAGCCAGCAGTCTTCTCCGTGCACCTCGAGGGGTGAGGATGTGAGAGGCTCCTCTGGCCAGAGTCCTTTGTATAAAAAATGATTGACCCTTCTTCACTGCCAACTGACTGATTATTGATAATTGGTAATTGGGTGGGTCTATTTGTAAGTATAGCTCCATAGCTCCATGGTAATGTAAAATGTTGTATTCCCTCAGTACCATGATGAGCTCAGCTCGTCATCAGCAGGGAAGAGGCTAGAGGGAATGCGCAAAGTGTAGCTATACTCCACCCCAAACATGGATTGGAGACAAGCTGCAGGCACACAGAGTTGTAGGAGCTTAGAAATGTCCAGTTACTTAAAGTGGAATTTCTAAAATAGTAATGTTAAGTCTACCTTTTCCAGTAAAGAGGATTTTTCATTGCCATTCCAGAGATAGAAAACATGACAGAGCAACTCATTTCTAATCGGGAGTTACAGCTTGAAATTGTATAGAGGAATTAGCCAAAGTTAACCTATGAAAAGAGTAGGCCACACAGAAGTGAAAAACGAATGTAGTTGTTTTTATTACCAGGACATGCAAAACTTGAAAGTGCATGTCCTACCTTTTACTCACAGAGTACCCTGCCCTATCGGCTACCTAGTTCCTACCTAAGGGATGATTTGGGTGTCATAAAAGGGCAAGTTCATGAGGTGGCAAAGAAATTGCAAGTCGAAGTGGCAGTAAAACTGCACACACAGGCTTGCAGTGGCAGTCCTGAGACATGTTTAAAGGGCTAAATGTGTGGGTGGCACACTGAATGCTGCAGGTCCACTAGTATCATTTAATTTACAGGCCCTGTATATATGGTATATCATTTTACAAGGGAATTACAAGTAAATTAAATATCCAATTGTATATAGACAAATGCTACCATTGTTAGAGGAGTGGCACATACACTTTAGCAATGGGTAGCGGTGAAAAAGAGCTCAAAGTAAAAAGGCCAACAGAAGGATTCAGCAAAAAGAGGAGGTAAACAGGCAAAAGATTTGGGGAAAGACTACCCTAAGGATGACAGCACTAACACTAACTTACTAAGTTACATACGTGTTCCCTCGTTCCCAAGTTCAGGACCTGTTCCCTCGATATACCTGTTTTTTTTATTGGGAAGTAAAGTACGTTTTTCTGCAGCCAGTATGAATTTGGGACAGGGAGAGTCCTTGTTTTATTGGCTTCAGCTCTAGAATTAGTTTTAGAATTTAAGTAGGTGGGGAGTAGTATTGGTGGGCATTTGTAAGGGCAATAGGAGGGGTACTCAAATCCTATTTGAGTCAAGGTGTATTTTGAGCAGTAATACTTTCACTCTTTTCTTGAAGTTAGTTAGTGTCAGGCTGGTACGTATCTCTGGTAGCAGGGAGTTCAAGATTCTCTGTGCATTGCCGGAGAACGAGCGTGCATGGGTACTTCCATTCATGAAATGGAGCAGGGGCAGTAGTAGAGTCAGTGCTTGGTAGGGTGCATGACTTCATATAAATGTTCTACTTGTTTCCTAGCACATTCCTTGTGTGTACAGTCAGTATTGCTACAGATGAATTGGCTAACATGGCTCCACAGATTTCTGTGTAACACTTTTAAAAATCACAGAAGATAGACTCAGCTTTTCATTCTTCCAAGGTCACTCTTCCATGATTGTACTGCTGAGCTTCCACACGTTTTGTGCAATATTTTTAAAAAATTTAAGGAAAGTGCAGACACTCTTCACAATCGCCTTGATAGGACAGAAAAGTCTGTTCCCTGTCAGAAAAGCCTGGCATGTGAGTGACCCTGCTAGGGGAATTATGACATGGGACAGATTTCTATATAAACTTAAAACTCAAAGGCACCACTGTGTCAAAAATGTACCACAACTTTCCTTTAAGTGAATCTATATATGGATAATAGAGTGGAATGGAGTGGATTATGAAGATAATTTTTTTGGCCGAGCAACTTCTCACTCCACTCACCTGAACAGTACAGCCTGCAGAGATTCAGAAAAAGCGCTCCCTTCCTGCATAAACTGGTTTTCATGAAAAAAAGACAGTGCCTGGTCCCGGATTTGGGTGCTGTTATTTAATTTTCAGCAACTGAGCTTATACTTAAATTATAAAGCTCATGTTTGTATTACCATGTTAACAACTTTGAAATTTTATTCAATTTTTTAGAGAACGAGGTTTCAACATCACCTTTACACGAGTGAAATAAATGTTCAAACATACAAAACACATTGTCTAAACCATAACACATTTGTTGCCTGCTGCAACTCAATATATGCATGTTACATTACATTCATATGTACTAACACTAAGAAAATGAATTCATCGGTACACCAGAAAAAATAAACAATAATCCTATGTGTCAATTTGCTTTAAGATATTCAGGATTATGAACCACCCTAGGCATTGTTCCAATAGTTAATGAGTTAGTGAGTCTGCCTTTGGTGGACTGAGATCAAGGAATGACTCCTTTGGAAAAGCCGACGCGTTTCCAAACCCGGTATGTGTTTACACGGGTTTTTCTTCAGGGCAACCTGGGTACCTGGTGTTTAAGAGAAAAACAAAAAATAAAAAATAGACTTCTTTTAGTTCCTATCCTTCCTCTATGTATTATTATGCGGCTTCTTGCCAAGAGGAACATGCAATTACCTTTATGTTCCTGCGTTGTGCAGTCAAATTTGATTGATTGGAATATTAATTCTAACCTGTTGTCGAGAAAGAGAACATTGTTGTATTGTATTTAAAAATTGGAACGAGGGCATGTTGTCTGTACCCGGTTTTGGGCTGAGACTTACTTGTGACATGTAATTTCTAATGCTTGAGGCTTAGCTTGGCTCCATTGCGGTGTTTTTTCATTGTATAACCCCAACTGTTGAAAAGAGAACTGGATTTTAATCTATTGTGGTTCGAAAATTATGGAAGGTTGAAATTCATGAAAAGGAATCTGGCTTACTTGTAAGGGCGTTGTCTGTGAGTGCGGTGCTTCTCTTCTATTTACTCGTTCCGCTCTGCTACAGAAGGCTTGGAGCGCGGTGCTTCTCTCCTATTTAATTGCTACCGCGGGGCTCCGCTCTGCTCTGTTACAAAATAATTGAAAAGCGGAAACTAAGTATCACTGTGTCTACACTGTTTCCAGTCGAAAGCGGCACAGCTTGTTCTTTGCTCACCTCAATTGAGACACAACTCCGCTTCCTAATTCTGGCTCTTGTTCAGTCGACTGCTCGGAAAAATCTGCGATGAGTCACTGGGGAACCGGCCAAAGTCACATGTTTTGTATGGGGCTCAGAATTCTGGGATTTGTAGTCCTATTAGGGGCCAAGCTATTTTTACAAGGTAATGATTTATAAATTTGACTATGCCTGTGGGCTGCGGTGTGACCCCTGCCCATCAGGTAGCAAAAGTGAAGGTGGTGTTGATGGGATTCAGCTTATATTTCTATGTAGTTCAGTCAGTTCGTTCATCCCATCCACCACGCAATTGTACTTAAGTATTAAATATGCTTCTCTTTGAATGAGCAATGTTTCAACATCCCCACCACGATTTGGGATTTTGATTGCTGATAGCACTGTCCATTTGAAATCTTTTTCAGTGTGGCCGCTCTGCTGGAAGTGGTGTACCATCGGAGCTGTGACAATGTTTTGTTTGATGCGGGATCGATGTTGGGCTATTCGTTGGTTTATTTGTTGTGATGTTTTTCCTATGTAGAGTTTGGGGCAGGGGCAGATGATAGCGTAAACCAAATTACGACTTTTGCAGTTCGTAAATTCCTTGTGTGTCCATTTTATATTATTGTGAAGGAATTCAGTGCCTTCCATTGTACTCGGACATGACACACATGTGCCGCACTTATGGTGCCCTTCTATAGGTTTGAGTCTCCAAAGGGTCCGTAAGTCAGATTTAACTTGGCTTGTACCTAAGTCTGCCCGGACCAACTGTTGCCCTATGCTCCTGTTTTTCTTTAGTGCAAAAAGGGGTTTCTCAAATGGAATGTCCAGTTCTGACAATAGGTGCCAGTTTTTGAGAATAATGTTTTTGAACTTGTTAGTATGTGGTCCGAATGTTGTTACGCATACCAATTTTTCCAAGGGTGTATGCTGTTTTTTAACTAATAGTTCTTCCCTCGGGGTGTTCCATGCCCTTTTTTTGGATTGTGTCAACAGTTTCCTCGGATAGCCTCTTTCGGTCAATTGTTTATTCAAGATTTCTGCATGGGCTTCAAAGTCCTCTTTTCTGGAGCAGTTTCTCCTTATCCTCAGCATTTGGCTGTAGGGGAGATTGGCTTTCAAATTTTGGGGATGATAGCTCCTGTAATGGAGGAGCGTGTTCTTATCCGTCTCTTTGCGGTGCAGCGTGGTGGTGAGGGTTTGATTCAAAGGTTTAACTTCCACATCCAAGAATGTGAGAAGCACATTGCTCGAGGAGATGGTGAATTTGATGTCCGGATGCCTCATATTCAGCCAGTTATGGAATTGATTCAACGTGTCAGTGGTGCCATTCCATTGGCACCAAATATCGTCAATATAACGATACCACGTGAGTATGTGGGTTCGGTACGGGTTGTTGTGGTACACAAACCGCTCTTCATACAGGGCCATGAACAGGACCGCCATTTCTGGGGCATAAGGACACCCCATGGCGGTCCCCTTCACCTGCATGTAGAATTTGTCTTGGAATCGGAAATAGGTTTTTTTCAAGGCAATTCTTGCCAAGGCCATCAAATGTTTGATGATTCCCAACATTTAATGGTGTCCTTCGATGTGATCTCCCTGTATACCCAGATTCCCCAAGATGAGGGTCTAGAGGCCCTTGAATTTTTTCTGGAAACACGACCCAAACCACAAAGAGTCCCAACAGAATTCATACTGGCCTTGGCAAGAATTGCCTTGAAAAAAAAACTATTTCCGATTCCAAGACAAATTCTACATGCAGGTGAAGGGGACCGCCATGGGGTGTCCTTATGCCCCAGAAATGGCGGTCCTGTTCATGGCCCTGTATGAAGAGCGGTTTGTGTACCACAACAACCCGTACCGAACCCACATACTCACGTGGTATCGTTATATTGACGATATTTGGTGCCAATGGAATGGCACAACTGACACGTTGAATCAATTCCATAACTGGCTGAATATGAGGCATCCGGACATCAAATTCACCATCTCCTCGAGCAATGTGCTTCTCACATTCTTGGATGTGGAAGTTAAACCTTTGAATCAAACCCTCACCACCACGCTGCACCGCAAAGAGACGGATAAGAACACGCTCCTCCATTACAGGAGCTATCATCCCCAAAATTTGAAAGCCAATCTCCCCTACAGCCAAATGCTGAGGATAAGGAGAAACTGCTCCAGAAAAGAGGACTTTGAAGCCCATGCAGAAATCTTATAAACAATTGACCGAAAGAGGCTATCCGAGGAAACTGTTGACACAATCCAAAAAAAGGGCATGGAACACCCCGAGGGAAGAACTATTAGTTAAAAAACAGCATACACCCTTGGAAAAATTGGTATGCGTAACAACATTCGGACCACATACTAACAAGTTCAAAAACATTATTCTCAAAAACTGGCACCTATTGTCAGAACTGGACATTCCATTTGAGAAACCCCTTTTTGCACTAAAGAAAAACAGGAGCATAGGGCAACAGTTGGTCCAGGCAGACTTGGGTACAAGCCAAGTTAAATCTGACTTACGGACCCTTTGGAGACTCAAACCTATAGAAGGGCACCATAAGTGCGGCACATGTGTGTCATGTCCGAGTACAATGGAAGGCACTGAATTCCTTCACAATAATATAAAATGGACACACAAGGAATTTACGAACTGCAAAAGTCGTAATTTGGTTTACGCTATCATCTGCCCCTGCCACAAACTCTACATAGGAAAAACATCACAACAAATAAACCAACGAATAGCCCAACATCGATCCCGCATCAAACAAAACATTGTCACAGCTCCGATGGTACACCACTTCCAGCAGAGCGGCCACACTGAAAAAGATTTCAAATGGACAGTGCTATCAGCAATCAAAATCCCAAATCGTGGTGGGGATGTTGAAACATTGCTCATTCAAAGAGAAGCATATTTAATACTTAAGTACAATTGCGTGGTGGATGGGATGAACGAACTGACTGAACTACATAGAAATATAAGCTGAATCCCATCAACACCACCTTCACTTTTGCTACCTGATGGGCAGGGGTCACACCGCAGCCCACAGGCATAGTCAAATTTATAAATCATTACCTTGTAAAAATAGCTTGGCCCCTAATAGGACTACAAATCCCAGAATTCTGAGCCCCATACAAAACATGTGACTTTGGCCGGTTCCCCAGTGACTCATCGCAGATTTTTCCGAGCAGTCGACTGAACAAGAGCCAGAATTAGGAAGCGGAGTTGTGTCTCAATTGAGGTGAGCAAAGAACAAGCTGTGCCGCTTTCGACTGGAAACAGTGTAGACACAGTGATACTTAGTTTCCGCTTTTCAATTATTTTGTAACAGAGCAGAGCGGAGCCCCGCGGTAGCAATTAAATAGGAGAGAAGCACCGCGCTCCAAGCCTTCTGTAGCAGAGCGGAACGAGTAAATAGAAGAGAAGCACCGCACTCACAGACAACGCCCTTACAAGTAAGCCAGCTTCCTTTTCATGAATTTCAACCTTCCATAATTTTCGAACCACAATAGATTAAAATCCAGTTCTCTTTTCAACAGTTGGGGTTATACAATGAAAAAACACAGCAATGGAGCCAAGCTAAGCCTCAAGCATTAGAAATTACATGTCACAAGTAAGTCTCAGCCCAAAACCGGGTACAGACAACATGCCCTCGTTCCAATTTTTAAATACAATACAACAATGTTCTCTTTCTCGACAACAGGTTAGAATTAATATTCCAATCAATCAAATTTGACTGCACAACGCAGGAAGATAAAGGTAATTGCATGTTCCTCTTGGCGAGAAGCCGCATAATAATACATAAAGGAAGGATAGGAACTAAAAGAAGTCTATTTTTTATTTTTTGTTTTTCTCTTAAACACCAGGTACCCAGGTTGCCCTGAAGAAAAACCCGTGTAAACACATACCGGGTTTGGAAACGCGTCGGCTTTTCCAAAGGAGTCATTCCTTGATCTCAGTCCACCAAAGGCAGACTCACTAACTCATTAACTATTGGAACAATGCCTAGGGTGGTTCATAATCCTGAATATCTTAAAGCAAATTGACACATAGGATTATTGTTTATTTTTTCTGGTGTACCGATGAATTCATTTTCTTAGTGTTAGTACATATGAATGTAATGTAACGTGCATATATTGAGTTGCAGCAGGCAACAAATGTGTTATGGTTTAGACAATGTGTTTTGTATGTTTGAACATTTATTTCACTCGTGTAAAGGTGATGTTGAAACCTCGTTCTCTAACAAATTGAATAAAATTTCAAAGTTGTTAACATGGTAATACAAACATGAGCTTTATAATTTAAGTATAAGCTCAGTTGCTGAAAATTAAATAACAGCACCCAAATCCGGGACCAGGCACTGTCTTTTTTTCATGAATTTAGTGTCCAGCCTGGCCACGTAGGACAAAACCCTTCTGCTTACACTAAACTGGTTTTCAGGCATTAGGAATGGACTAGGGAAGAGTCACATTCCACCTAGATTGCACAGAAGCATAGGCATTGTGATGTTCTCCTTTTAGAAAATCAGAACCTGCTTCAACATGATTTCACCTCACAAGAGGGAGGCGGGTAAATGGAAAGATTGAGCCTGTCTCCTAAGGATTCAGATAACTTCTTTTAATGAAATCAGACTGCAAAGGTCATTGGAAATTTGCTTATAATGATTTTTAATTACAGCAGAAGCCTGAATTGCTCTTGTTCAATTAGTTAACTTTCTTGTTTTTTTGTGCAAAATTACTCAAACCAACTTAGAAGGAAATGTATTTCCAGCCACTTGATGTGAATGTGGAGTAGTAACCAACCCAATGAGGCACTCACAGGAGCTGCGGCGTACGTGCAGCAAATAGACTCCTGTTGTTGTAATCTGCTTGCCATTTGATGAATAACCTATATACAGTATCAATATATTCCGCATCATGAACGAATACCTTATTAGATAGAAGCATGATGCTTGTTAACAAGAACCTTCTTAATTAAAAAACAGATTGTTCTGGAAGCCACCTAGCTCGGTTCAAGCTGGAGTGTTCTTAGCTTTTCACGTCTCCTAAATTTTAGAGAAAAGGAACTTCAGGGGTCTGTAAACACTGGTCGTTTGGTGTACAATTTCAAGCAAAATTAGGCTTTTCAAAAAAGTTCTTCCATTTCCACTTACATTTTTAGGTGGTGTCCCATCATATTCCCGCTCCAGGGACACTGGTTTTATCTACCCCACTCATTCACAGAAAGCTCTCCCTACATCTCGTCCACTTCCACCTGTAATGTCCTGTAAGGCTCGCATGCAAATGTTCTTAACATGTACCTACAAATGATGTGAATTTATCTGCATGATCCACTCTGTGCGCTTTACTCAGAGGACGTTTGTTATTGTTTGTTTATAACTTTTAGTGTTTCTATAAAGTTGGAGCTGTCTCAATCAGAATTTTCTGCTAACTATTGAAGATGTACTTTGATTGCAAGTCAAAAATGGATTGAACAATACGTTTCTGATTTTTTGTCACACACTCCTGTTTATTCTCCTTTGTCCCGAGAAGCTAGCATATAAACTATTGATGACTCAAAATAGTTTGTACAGTAGACAAGTTAAAGCTAGAACACAGTATGTTTGTTTTATGGGGCTCACTGTAAGTGTAAAGGTCCTGCAGATAGTAATGTATGCCATTGTGCACTACACTTTTTTGGAGGAACAAGGGGAACCCAATAAATGGCCTGGGACCTTGGGTATCAAGTATTTTGAGGAAAACAAGTGGTCCCCAGCATAAAGAGATAGAATTAAAGATAATATATAGACCACAATGGGCTGCTATATAGTACATAAAATCCCTTGCCCAGCCGGGCAGGGAATGTTTATTCAAGAAATAGGTTGTCTCAATGCATAAGTAAAACAGGTAACCAAAGACATGAAGGTTACTGAAAGGCACAGTCCTGTGCCGTACGTGAGAAAGGAAGTGAAGAAGACAGTGAGTGCAAACAATATCAGGCAAACAAAAGTGAGCTAACAGGCCACTGACACAAATTCAAATCAACAGTGTGTCCTGGAGTGAATCATCCATACATTAATAAAACTGATTCTAAGTATGGGACACTCTAAATGCAGTCCACGGGCGTTTCGATCCCAAGCTCAATTATAGGGGGATCATCTTCAGGACTTTTGAAATAAAATTTTTTGCCTGAATGTAACCTTTTAACATAACAGGAATACAATCAATAGTTAAAAAGACATGTACAGTTTTTGCTCTCCAGTTACTGTATTCGGAATCGCAGTGATTGGTGCATCTATAGATGCATGTGCAATCCATGCAGTTCATGCGAAAAAACCTTTTTGGACCGACTTAAGGTGTCTCGAGGTGTTTCTCTTTTAGTTAGACCTATACATCAAATGGTACACAGACAAAATATCGATTTTTAAATATCGATATACAAATATATCGAAGTTTAAATATCGATGGGACAAAATATCGAAGGTAAGTAATATCGACAGTCTTAATATCGATATTGGTATGATATCAGTAATATCGAAGTTGTAAATATCAATGTCAATAATATCGAAATTAATAACTTTGATGTTACTAATATCAATTTTTAAATAAATTTAGTGTATATTATATTGTATTTATTATGTTTTAATATTTATTTTTAATGTAATTTAATTAAATATTGTCTTTTACTACTGTAGCGGGTTGTGGGTTTATAGGGGAATAGGGTGGGAAGTAATTTAATTATGTTAAATTAATTATTAATTAGTAGGAATTATTAATTAATTAATTGAGAAATAATTTTTAATTATTTTTAATTAATTGATTAATTGATAAATATGTTCTGTAGCGGGTTATGGGTTTATAGGGGAATAGGGTGGGAAGTAATTTAATAATAATTAATTAATTGATATATGTTTGTACATATTTTAATTAATAATTAATTGGTAATTAATTTCTATTAATTAGTTAATTACATTAATTATAGTAATGTTTTTATATATAATTTATTGTTATTCTTAATTAATTGGGAAAAATAATATTAATTAATAAATTAAATTAATTACAGCAAATGTGCTAATATATTTACTTTATTGTTATTGTTAATTAATAATTAATTGGTAATTAAATAATATTAATTAATCTTGGGTAAAGGAGTATTTTTAGGGTTCAGGGTCAGTTTTCAGTTTTTGGGTAAAGGGGTATTTTTAGGGTTCTGGGTCAGTTTTCAGTTTTTGGGTAAAGGAGTATTTTTAGGGTTCAGGGTCAGTTTTCAGTTCATGGGTAAAGGGGTATTTTTAGGGTTCAGGGTCAGTTTTCAGTTTTTGGGTAAAGGGGTATTTTTAGGGTTCTGGGTCAGTTTTCAGTTTTTGGGTAAAGGGGTATTTTTAGGGTTCTGGGTCAGTTTTCAGTTTTTGGGTAAAGGGGTATTTTTAGGGTTCTGGGTCAGTTTTCAGTTCATGGGTAAAGGGGTATTTTTAGGGTTCAGGGTCAGTTTTCAGTTTTTGGGTAAAGGGGTATTTTTAGGGATAAGGGTCAGTTTTCAGTTTTTGGGTAAAGGGGTATTTTTAGGTTTCAGGGTCAGTTTTGGGTTTTTGGGGTACAGGGATATTTTTAGGGTTCAGGGTCAGTTTTGGGTTTTTGAGTTACAGGCGTACAGGGTAAAAAAAAAATACATTAAATCAAATAAATTACATGAAAAAATTTAAATTACTTTACATTATTAAGTGTTTTATTTATTTTAAATGTATATGTATTAGTTTTAATTTTGTTTTAATATTTTTATTTAATAGTTGTAAAATTATATGTATTTTAAATTTATTTTTACATTATTATTAATACATTTAAAAAAACAATATTTTTGATTCCGATATTTTTGTACTTCGATATTATTTTTTCGATATTTTTGTACTTACCTTAATGAAGATAGGATTCCGATATTTTTGCTGTCGATATTTTTGCTCCGATATTTTTGCATATTGATATTCTGTCTGTCGATATTATGTCAGACATTCAAATCAAATGACTGAGGTGTGCTTGAGGTGATGGCATATTGGCCGTGTTGGAAAGTGGCCACGAGTGAATTGTGGATATTTCTTAAAAAGGCGATGGGAGTGTGGAATACTAAGGGAGGTGTCTAGAACAAGCACTATAGGAAACGTACCAGACTTTTGTCTGTTAGTGGGGTTTTAATCCTGTTGGATGTCTTCACTGGTTACGGTAATAGCCCGACATCCTGTTTGCAGAGAAAGGGGGAAACCTTGCTTTAATACTGATTTTAATATGGCAGGTATAACATGGAATGGCATATGGATCCATAATTTACCATTTTAGAAATTGAATTCTGAGCCCAACTTCAAGGTTATGCAGCAGGGATGAG
Source organism: Lissotriton vulgaris (assembly GCF_964263255.1). Classification (NCBI taxonomy): domain Eukaryota; kingdom Metazoa; phylum Chordata; class Amphibia; order Caudata; family Salamandridae; genus Lissotriton; species Lissotriton vulgaris. The sequence continues at coordinate 164,006 of NW_028251522.1, forward strand.
TTTCAGGTTGTGCAATGCTTTATCAAATCTGGTCAGACTGTGAGGACAAGAAAAAAAACAAAGTAAGGGGGTCTAGTTTCTCTTATATAGGATTGTTGGTGATAGCGCTATTTCTGTGGAATTTTACCTTAGAATATATTCCTTGAGATATAAAATAATTGTCCCAATTTCATGCGCTTTTAAGAAATTTGTAAGAGATTTTCTGCACCAAAATTGCTTCTATAAAACGGTCTAGAGAAGGAAGCATAGGGTTAATGACCAGTTCTAAGTTACAGCGCAAATGGATTAAGTTTAGGTAAATAAAGAAGGCAACGTGGGTTGAAGTCTAATTGATGATATCAAGTGTGCCCATTTGGTCAATGCCGGTCTCCGTTTTAATTGTAGGCTCTCAGTCTAAATCTGGGCAGGAGAGGCGTTTTAAGAGGCAATGTTTAGTATGTACTAAATATTAGGGCATGAAACTAGTTGCTACATATGAAAGCATACTTAGCTGCAGTAGGTGCTGTTCGTACTGCGGTTAGGACGTTAGGGCTGATGGCTTCCGAAGCGGCCAGGAATCTAAAGGTCCGCTATGGTAGAAAAGGTATAGTATTTTAAGCGTGGTCTCCGTGAAATATTTCTATCTGAAGGGAGATTTAAAGCGGGGGCTTACCTCGAGGTACCGGTGGCTGTAGATGAGCCGATGGCGCGTTGGGATCAGCAGGATCGCTTCCGGTATGGAAGGCAGGTCACTGCTTATTGGGCACTAGGGGAATCACGTGTGTGTGGATTCTCTATCACGTGACAGGGTACTGACGGGCTTCAAGGCTTTCTTCGGTCGCCATGTTGGAGCGGTTTCTTTTTCAAATATTGTAACTTTATGGCAATTATTGCATAAAACGTTACCGTTATTCTTTTTTCAGCAGCGTTTCTATCGCTAAGTGATTTCAGGCAATCTGTACATTGCCCAAAATGAAAATACCTCAGAGTAAGGAATTGTGCAACTGACATTAGGGTGGGTGGGAGACTGATTTGTGATTTGTGATACATTACAGTCGGAAAAAGTGGTCCACAAGTGGTGCATTCTGTGTTTCACATCTGATACATCTGATACGGCTCTGATGCTGACATATCCGGGTCTTTGCTTTTTGGGTGGTCTTTTCTGAACTAGGACACTCTGCAGATGACATCAAATGGATAATCTTGAAGACAGTTAAACTTTCACCAAGAGGTGGTAATCTGGCACAACTTCTCAACCGCGAAGAACTAAAGAGCATCATTCAATTTGATACGATCCACAATGGACTAAATAGGAATGAGGACTGGACCACCCTTCTGTAACCCAGAGGGTACATAAACATTGCACTGCCTTCCTTGCTCACTTTAAGGAAATATGAACTTGAACTAGACCAAAAAGTAAAACCTTGAAAGTTTATGTTTTTTTCCGACCGTAATGTATCACACCATGGCTCATAATGCACTGATGTATATAACAGCAATTTTGTTTACTGAAACTACAAATCAGAAGTGTTTCAAAATAATTGTCTATGAACATATGTCACTGTGGGTGTTCACAAACCATTCTTTCATTCATTCTAATGTTACTGGGGGTTTTCTCACAAATCAGTCTCTCACCCACCCTAATGTCAGTTGCACAATTCCTTACTCTGAAGTATTTTCATTTTGGGCAATGTACAGATTGCCCGAAATCACTTAGCGATAGAAACGCTGCTGAAAAAAGAATAACGGTAACGTTTTAGGCAATAATTGCCATAAAGTTAAAATATTTGAAAAAGAAACCGCTCCAACATGGCGACCGAAGAAAGCCTTGAAGCCCGTCAGTACCCTGTCACGTGATAGAGAATCCACACACACGTGATTCCCCTAGTGCCCAATAAGCAGTGACCTGCCTTCCATACCGGAAGCGATCCTGCGGATCCCAACGCGCCATCGGCTCATCTACAGCCACCGGTACCTCGAGGTAAGCCCCCGCTTTAAATCTCTCTTCAGATAGAAATATTTCGCGGAGACCACGCTTAAAATACTATACCTTTTCTACCATAGCGGACCTTTAGATTCCTGGCCGCTTCAGAAGCCATCAGCCCTAACGTCCTAACCGCAGTACGAACAGCACCTACTGCAGCTAAGTATGCTTTCATATGTAGCAACTAGTTTTATGCCCTAATATTTAGTACATACTAAACATTGCCTCTTAAAACGCCTCTTCTGCCCAGATTTAGACTGAGAGCCTACAATTAAAACGGAGACCGGCATTGACCAAATGGGCACACTTGATATCATCAATTAGACTTCAACCCAGGTTGCCTTCTTTATTACCTAAACTTAATCCATTCGCTCTGTAACTTAGAACTGGTTATTAACCCTATGCTTCCTTCTCTAGACCGTTTTATAGAAGCAATTTTGGTGCAGAAAATCTCTTACAAATTTCTTAAAAGCACATGAAATTGGGACAATTATTTTATATCTCAAGGAATATATTCTAAGGTAAAATTCCACAGAAATAGCGCTATCACCAACAATCCTATATAAGAAAAACTAGACCCCCTTACTTTGTTTTTTTTCTTGTCCTCACAGTCTGACCAGATTTGATAAAGCATTGCACAACCTGAAACTCATCCCTGCTGCATAACCTTGAAGTTGGGCTCAGAATTCAATTTCTAAAATGGTAAATTATGGATCCATATGCCATTCCATGTTATAACTGCCATATTAAAATCAGTATTAAAGCAAGGTTTCCCCCTTTCTCTGCAAACAGGATGTTGGGCTATTACCGTAACCAGTGAAGACATCCAACAGGATTAAAACCCCACTAACAGACAAAAGTCTGGTACGTTTCATATAGTGCTTGTTCTAGACACCTCCCTTAGTATTCCACACTCCCATCGCCTTTTTAAGAAATATCCACAATTCACTCGTGGCCACTTTCCAACACGGCCAATATGCCATCACCTCAAGCACACCTCAGTCATTTGATGTATAGGTCTAACTAAAAGAGAAACACCTCGAGACACCTTAAGTCGGTCCAAAAAGGTTTTTTCGCATGAACTGCATGGAATGCACACGCATTTATGGATGCACCAATCACTGCGATTCCGAATACAGTAACTGGAGAGCAAAAACTGTACATGTCATTTTAACTATTGATTGTATTCCTGTTTTGTTTTTTCCTTTTCATTTCTCCACAACAGGCGGTTTTATGTTAAAAGGTTACATTCAGGCAAAAGTTTTTATTTCAAAAGTCCTGAAGATGATCCCCCTATAATTGAGCTTGGGATCGAAACGCCCGTCGACTGCATTTAGAGTGTCCCATACTTAGAATCAGTTTTATTAATGTATGGATGATTCACTCCAGGACACACTGTTGATTTGAATTTGTGTCAGTGGCCTGTTAGCTCACTTTTGATTGCCTGTTATTGTTTGCACTCACTGTCTTCTTCACTTCCTTTCTCACGTACGGCACAGGACTGTGCCCTACAGTAACCTTCACTTCTTTGGTTACCTGTTTTACTTATGCATTGAGACAACCTATTTCTTGAATAAACATTCCCTGCCCGGCCGGGCAAGGGATTTTTTGTACTATATAGCAGCCCATTGTGGTCTATATATTATCTTCAATTGTGCACTACACAACATCACCTTTTAAACTACATGATTCAGAGAGCCTGTGGCTGGAATTTGTGACTGACATGCACTAGAAAGCAAGAAAAATAAAATGGTACACCTGGAGTGATGTAGTTTTCGTACTGTTGTGGCTACTATTGACCTACACAAACCAACTCACATTTCAGGGCTAGATCAAGATGTCCCTGTTTGCAGTGTGCATATTTGCAAAAAACACTTCCTGCAATGGTCTGGTTTCAAAGACTTAGGTGTAATTTGGCAGTCTTCCCCCCTCCACCTAATTTGCTATTCTACCTGTCTATCACAGATATAGGAATAACTTTTTTGAGCTTAATCTTTAAAATGTATTTTCCCAATGAAAGCAAAAGGCTATTGAATGCTTAAATATTTCCCGGAAGTACAACATTTGCATATCTGAATGCAGAGAGCAAATCTGACTGATGTGTTCTTTCTGGGAAGGTTTGACTTTAAGACAATCCAAATCGTAAGGGTATTTTCCATGAAGCCTATCTGGCATTTATAAAAAAAAACACTTATGTGGTATGCCCACCAGGCTACATTTTCAGGCTAATGTGTGTGCCAAATTCATGTACAGTGAACTTCTTGTGAATATTTTGGCAATGTACAGTCAATATTTGGCAGGAGAGGGTTTCTCATGCAGTCAGCAGACTGGTGACTCATTTGTGAAAGCCTTAATAATGTTACCATAACGCATGTTGTATAAATATCAAGGGCCAATGCACACACAAGTTTGGAGACATGTTTGCACCTCACTAAGGGCCTGATTACAAGTCTGGCTGTCCATGGACCGCCAGACTCATGGGGGCGCAGCGTTGGTGGTCTCCTGACTGCCCTATTAGGAATCAGGCAGTCAGGCCGCCACAGCCCTGCAGCAGCCGCAAGGAAACCACCAATCTCCGGTAGTGTTGTGGCAGTGTAGTAGCATCAATATGCTTGGCGGGACCATTGCGGTCCCGCCAAGCATATTAGGAGTTTCCTCTGTACATGGGTTTTTATGGCAGTTCATCCTCCTTGAAATCCCTGGCAGAGAGGAAAAAAACGGGGACATTCAGGGCTAGTGGGTGCCTCTGTGCCCTGTGGATGCACATGTGGGAGGGAGGCACAACATGTGCCCCACTGTGTGCATTCACCCCAGTTCCTGCATGGCATGGTCTAAACCGTCCATGCCATTTAGGAACTGTTTTTGACCTTCCCATTGCGGTACCCATTTTTAGAGGCACTGCCGTGGGAAAGCAAAAGAAAATTCCCACCAGACAGAAGGAAACTCCTGATATGGCAAGTGGCCTGAACACAGCTTTGGCGATGTGTCGGTGGGGCAGACGTGGCTCCACACCTCCAAAGTTTTAATCGGGTCCTAAGAGTTGATTGTAGAAGATAACAGGTTAGTGGTGTAGGTTTAAGCCGTGGACTGCATCGCGAATTCCGCTGCGTGAGCTATAATGAGTGGGTAGAGTTTGGACGGCCCCTGGCCGTGCTCCGCACAGACCCACTGTGACATCAGATGGCCGGGGCTGTCCGACGCATCGAATGGGTTAAGAGGCCTTCTCATTGCTCTGTTTTTCAGTCAAATGCCAGAGGTCTGCCAAATAAAGATTTTGTACTAAGGAAAGAGGATTTATATTCTGAGATGCTCATTGTTGGCTTATTACAGGCCAGTGTCACAGTCTCATGTGCTTTGCCTTGAGACTCCAAGAAAGAACCGGGCTAATATATGTATTTTTATTCCTGTCTGAATTGTGCATATTTCTGCTCTACATATATACATGTGAATTTGATTGCTGTCAGTCCCAAAAAGATCAAGGTACTCCGCTATTTGGTCGATGGACCATATAGTAGGAATCAGTTGATGGCAATTAAGTCCAGCTCGATCACAATTTAAACCTTCAGCATTTATTTATCATGACATTCATTCTAATAACCACAGACTCGAGTTTATATTTTCATAAGATTTTATCTAAATTCATTTAACAAGAAATTTTGAAATTAAGAAGATTTATTAGGCAAACACATTAAGCATTATTTCAAACATTTTAAGCAAAGAAAATTAGAGAATGGAAAATACTTATTACCACTTGGCCATAGGGCAATGATGAGAATGGTTCATCAGAAAAATGAACTGCAGATCACAGGATAAGTGCCGAAGCTGACTGTCTGTCACTCTAACCTCCTTGGACGTATCCCTCCCGAGACAGTATTGTCGCAACAGCTCGTTCCTTTTCCCCATCAGAATTCAAAGTCCAAAATGTTCAAAGTCTCTTGCACCATAAAGAAGAAATTCGTCTCAACTGAAAGCATGTCATGCTAAGCAAAGGTGCGAAAAGTAAGCCACACTTCATCATTAGCACAGGCTCCTTTTATACCCCTTCACTAACTTTCCATACCCAAATTGAAACTTTTAGAGGCTACATTCATTTCTGATTGCTCAATTGGAGGGGTTGTGATGGTCACCTCTTGGTCTTACTAGCTCAAACCAGTTTGCAAAGTCCTGAATCATGCTAGAGTTTCACATGACTTCATTAATTTTTCTTTCGCATTTTGTTAATGTGTTTGGCTTGGACTTATTCATCCTCTGTAGCTCAACTCTCCCATCCGTTCTCAGGCTTTTACAATAGTCTCTTTGGCACTATTCCTACTACAGCCCAGGCTGGCCTTGACATCTCTCACTCCCGGCATAGCTCATACTCTTGTGAATGAACATCCATTCTGATCATGCACGGGGGGTCATCTTTATTTTCTATGCGCCGTCGCATTTAACAGCAGTCATTTTCAGGCAAGGCCCTTCAGGCCCGAATCGGAACAAATACGAAAGTACACACAACAGAAATTAGATATAGAAAATAATCCCTTCTGTTTACCGCCCACCATTATAATTTCCCGTGTTAGGTATTACCTAGCAAAAGCAACCTTCAAAGCTGTTTACTTACCATATGTATTCTTTGCCATGATATAATTCCACTACAAACATAAATACATGCAATCTACTCTTCTTCTCTATATATTCACAAACCTAAATTCATTTGATTCCCATTTTATTAATACATTTGATTTTTGCAAATAGCAGTTAGTTTCCACGTGTAACATCTAAATAAAAGGTGGATTTGTTGATTAATTCACATGCTTCACACGGTTAATATTATTAAAGTTATGAAGTCATTAACTTTGAAGGGGGTACAAAAATGTTTGTATTTCCCCTTGGTCCATCAACTCCTCCCTTTCGTGATTTTTAAACACCACCTCAAAACCTTTTCTACAAAATTTATCTGAATCATGTTTCTTGTCCTTTTTCATTTTTTCATTTTGTTTACTTCATACAATTTTATCTTCCACATTTTGTCTCTTAAATTTGTGGTACATTGTTCCTTTAAACTCTTCTAGTTCAATTTCTCCCATTTCTCGTTCTCTTTGTTTTTCTCAATTTGCAGTGGAGCAATTTCTTTATGCAATTCAGTAATATTCTTAATATACCTTTGTATATTTTGACTTTTGTCAGGAATGTACGTACAACAATGTTGCACTTTCAACACTCCACAGACTCCTCCTTCTTTTACCAAAAGAATATCAAAAGCAAGTCGATTTTGCATCACCATAGCTATCATAGCAACCATTTCGGTATTTACTATTAAGAACCCTCTTGCAGTATTCGTTGATAAACTATCTACTATGGTTGACAGTTTCCGAATCTTATTTGCATTTAATGATGTACCTTCTGCTGGTATTAGTGGTCTAAAAATATCACCTATTATTTCTGAGAAACTTTTCCTTCTTCTACGTGTTAGTGGTTTACCTATCTTGTGAGTTACTTTAGTCTCCCTATCTACATGAAATATATTTGGAAAGACCAGGCCTAGGTAGCATGTTCCGTTCCAATGGTCCGGCAACCTATTATAAGCTTTGTTTCCACATATAAAAGAGATCCCTGGAAATACTGGATCTTTCACTCCTTTGAAACCCCATCCCCCTGTAATTCTGTATGTGTCTTTGCATTCACTGGCACCCCTGAAATAGTTGCTGTACATAGTGTTATCTCTATGTATACACAATTTTCTTTGCTGTGGCAAGTCTAGTCCTATTGCTATATTAATATCACTCTTGTCATAATTTCCTTCCTCAAAAACCCCATGGTGGTGTTTTCATCTTTTCTGCGGTTGCTTTCTTTTGAAATTTAACCCTTCTATCTTCCACCATATCTAAAAATACTTCTTGTTCTTTTCTTAATTTACAGGTAAGATTGTATCTTAATGCATATTCTAGGGTTAATTCTTTTTTTCTAAGAAAAATTCTCCAAAAACTTTGCGAGGTTTCACTTTGTATTTTTATTGCAGCCCTCGGGTGGTCAGGTTCCAAGTGGCATATTAAAGAAATAGGAGGTGGGCTCACTGGACCACCCCAAAGGCTTATGAGAGCCTCAGGGGATGCCTCCTACCTGGGGCAAATATGTATAAATGAATGTGGATGCCCACATGGCTGCCATGTAGCCATGGGGACTGCCACTGCATGGGGCACTTGAAAATATGTGAGTTGGTGGGCCCACTGGCCCGCCTCTCCCCTGGGACCAACACCTTCCAGGAGCAAATCTGTTAAAATAAATTAGGGAAGGTCCATGTGTCCCCATTAGCCCTGGGGACTACCCCCAGTGCACTTAAAAATATGTATGTGGGCGGACCCACTGGGCCCACCCACGCCCCAGGGACCGCCACCTCAGAGGGAAAATTACATGACAAGAATCTTGGAGGGCCTGCATGCCTCCCCTGAGGCCCCGGGAACCACTCCTCCCAGAGGGTATTTATTGAAAATAAGGGGAGATGTGGCCCTCGATGACTGCCACCTCCCCAGGGCTAAATACTACAATGGAGGGGGGCCCCTCTCATGGAGCCATGTATAGTCACAAGACCGTGCCTCCAGTGCTGGCTCCTGCTACCTCCTGAGGTGCCCATTAGGAGTGGGAGGAATTTGCGTACTCGCGCTACGCAAAGCTCGGCGAAACGGTAAAAAATCTCCACAAGCATGCAGAGTTCCGCAAACACGCGGAAATGCTTGTTCAACCCATTTGCGATGCTTTTTTCGTGTTAATGAACATTGTCTAGGTGTTCGGGGAGAAATATCTTGCAAACACGCATTTTGAAAGCGTGAACAAGCAAAACATTTTTGGCAATTGCACATTCTCTGCAGAACGCTAAATTACCCAAATTCCACAAAGTCTGCAAGCAGAACAGAATTTACTGCCCAGACCTAGTGCCCATCCTCAGGAGGTAGTTGTTCGCTCTGGCTTGGAGGTAGCTGACAGCTCCCATAAAGCAAAGCTAACATATCTCCTCTTTCTACAAGCAGTAGCTGTAAAACAGCTTCTGCTTGCAGAAAGCGGAATTTTAATCTGTTTCCTTGTACGCAATTATGCTTATAGGGAAATTGATGAAAACACTTCTGCCACAAGCAGGCAGCTGCTATGCAACACAGTTCCATGCTTGCAGCATTAATGCTGGCTCCAGCTGGAGGCGGGGATCCAGCTGGGACCACAGGGCCTTGAGGCTCCCCCTGAGGCCCCACTGCACATCATGGGCCCTCGGGGCATGCAGGAGGTATGGCTGAGCTCCTAAGGATGGGGTCCAAGGAGCCATATTTGACCCAGGGATGGGGCCGCATGGACCCCTTTTCCCATTTGTTCATGGCCTTGCCCAGGGGTATGGGGTCCCCGGGGCTTAAATGAGCCCAGGGAGGGGTGCTGCTCATCTCCCCTCACAATTTATTTGTTGCTAGGCCCCAGGAATGGAGTCCCTGAGAGCGTATGAGGCCAGAGAGGGGGGCGCACAGCACTTTATTGATTGTATTTGGCCCCGTGGAGGTGGTGGTCTCCGGGGCCTAGGGGGTCCATCTGGCCCGTCACAATTTATTGAATAAAAGCTCCTGCAAGGTGGTGGCCCTTGGGGCCCAGGTCGGTCCATGTGGACCCCCCCAGCATTCAGATAAATATAAACTCCAGGGAGGTGGTTGTCCCTGAGGCATACAAATGCCCGTGCAGCACCCCTTGTTTAATTTTGAAATAAATGGACATACCCCCAGGACCTGGCCCACCTGGGGACTTTTTCCTAAACAAGCATGAGAGTCTTGCTGTTTTATTTTTAGTTTTGCAATTACACTCAAGCACACACTCACAGACCCACCGAGACACTCATGCATCCTTTCACAGACCCACACAGAGACTCACAAACCCACTCCCAGGCCCACTAAGACACTCACACACCACCTCACACACATTGAGACACTCATGCACTCAGTCACACACCCAGTGAGACACTCACACACTCACTCTGAAAGCCTACAGGATGCATTAGAAAATTCACTTAAAAAAACAAAGGTGAAAGGTATGTTATAGTAAGGAAATAGAATTTAAAACACTTAGGGGCCTATTAGGATGGCGGGCGGATTGCCTCCGCCAGGGTAGCGGTGGCCACCCCCACCCTGGCGGAGGCAATCCGCCCGCCATCCTTCCCTGCATCCCCCCGCCATATTACGATGGCGGAGGGGACCGCAGCGGTGGGAAACACCGCCCGCCTGTTTTCCGCCCCGTTTGCCTAGCGGCCGGGTCGGAAAACCTGTAACATGGTGACGGTGTCTTGTAGACACCGCCCGCCATATTACAATGTGCAGTACACAGTGCATTTCCGTGGCGGCAATGCCGCCACGGAAAGGCATGCGGAGACTCCCTGCGGGGGCCCCTTTCGGGCCCCCTGGGAGTCCGTGGCTTGGGGGGTGCACATGGGGGGTACCTATGGTACCCCCGCATATCAGAGTGCAACATGGCAGGCACCGCGCGGTGCCTGTCGTGTTGCGCATTGCCAAGCAAAACGTGCACTTTTACCATTGCGGCGGGTGGAGATTCCTGCTCCGCCCGCCGCAATGGTAGACATACAGGATGCGCCCGCCTGTGTGGCGGGCGCATCCTAATACAAATGTCGGGACCCCCGCACTGTTAGCGGGCGGTCCTCTTCTCCGTTAGGGTGGCGGGCGGGCAAAGCCCGCCCGCCATCCTAATGGACCCCTTAGACATTAACCTAAAAAAACGAAAGGTTACAGGGATGCTATAGCCCTTAGAGATAACTTTGGTTGCAGGGCAGAGTCAAGCTCTGCTAGGAAGGGTCAGAAAGCAGCAGGGCACACAGCACAAAATCGGCTCTTCCAGGTAATCTCCAGATAAACATGCAAGAAGCCTGTCAGTCCTTGTCACAGCACAGCATTTCTTCTGACAGAGGTTCTTTACAGGTCCAGAATTGTTTGATGTTGTGAGGTCAGAGACTAAGTACTTTAACCCAGTTGTGCCTTTGTAGTGTGGGTGACTTCAAAGAAGGGTCTTTTAAGTGCACAGAAACCCTTTCTTCCCAGTTCTGCCTCCTGACTACCTGTAGGGTATAATCAGCCCTTTGTGTGGGGACAGGACACTGCCTATTCAGGTATCACCTCCTCTCTCCCTTCTTGTCCAGATGGAGCCATCAGAATGCAGATTAGTACTCATACACACCTAGCATTTCTATGTTTGTGGCTGTCTAGAGGGAATGCGCAATGTGTAGCTATACTCTACCCAGACATGGCTTGGAGACAAGCTGCAGGCACACAGAGTTGTAAGAGCTTAAAAATGTCCACTCTCTAAAAGTAGAATTTCTAAAATAGTAATGTTAAGTCCAACTTTTCCAGTAAAGAGAATTTTTCATTACCATTTCAAAATTAGAAAACATGACAGAGCAACTCCTTTCTAATCAGGAGTTACAGCTTAAAAGTGTATTTTAAGGAATTTCCAAAGTTAACCTATGAAAAGAATAGTCCTCACAGTAGTGAAAAACGAATGTAGGTGTTTTTTACTACCAGGACATGCAAAACTAGAAAGTGTATATCTTACCTTTTATTTACAGAGTACCCTGTCCTATTGGCTACCTAGGTCCTACCTTTGGGATGATTTGGGTGTAATAAAAGGGGCGGTTTCAGGCGGGCAAAGAAATTGTTAGTCGAAGTGGCAGTAAAACTGCACACACAGGCTTGCAGTGGCAGACCATGTTTAAAGGGCTACTTGTGTGGGTGGCACACTGAATGCTGCAGGCCCACTAGTATCATTTAATTTACAGGCCCTGGATATATGGTATATCATTTTATAAGGGAATTACAAGTAAATTAAATATGCCAATTGGATATACACCAATGCTACCATGGTTGGGGGAGAAGCACATAAACTTTAGCACTGGGTAGCAGTGAAAACGAGCTCATAGTACAAAGGCCAACAAAAAGATTCAGCAAAAAGAAGAGGTAAGCAGGCAAAAGATTTGGGGGAAGACAGCTCTAACACTAACTTACTAAGTTACATACTTGTTCCCTCATTCCCAAGTTCAGCACATGTTCCCTCGGCTGAGATATAGCTGGTATATTATTTGTAGAAGATGCAATGTTTAATACAAATCTGATTTTCCCAGTAGGTAGTCCTCGGATGTTATCAGCAATTTTGATTATTGGGAAGAAAAGTATGTTTTTCTGCAGCCAGTATGAATTTGGGACAGGAAGATTCCTTGTTTTGTTGGCTTCAGCTCTAGAATTAGTTTTAGAACTTAAGTAGGTGGAGAGTGGTATTGGTGGGGATTTGTTAGGGCACTAGGAGGAGTACTCAAATCCCATTTGTGTCAAGGTGCATTTGAGCAGTAATACTTTCACTCTTTTCTTGAAGTTAGTTATTGACAGGATGGTACGTATCTCTGGTAGCAGGGAGTTCAAGATTCTCTGTGCATTGCCGGAGAACGAGCGTGCATGGGTACTTCCATTCGTGAAATGGGTCAGGGCCATTAGTAGCGAGCTAAAGCTTGGTAGGGTGCATGACTTCTTATCAATGTTCTACTTGTTTCCTAGCACATTATATGTGTGTACAGTTAGTATTGCTATGGCTGAATTGGCTAACATGACTCCACAGATTTCTGTGTACCACTTTTAAAAATGACAGAAGATATACTTAGCTTCTCATTCTTCCAAGGTGGCTGTTCCATGATTGTACTTCTGAGCTTTCACACGTTTTGTGCAATATTTTAAAATTAGTTTAAGGAAAGTGCAGACACTCTTTACAATCTCCTTGATAGGACAATCGTCTGTTCCCTGTCAGAAAAGCCTGGCTTGTGAGTGACCCTGATAGAGGCAATTATGAGATAGGACAGCTTTATATATAGTCTTAAAACTCAGAGGCACCACTGTGTCAAAAATCTACCACAACTTTCCTTTAAGTGAACCAAGCTATGAATAATAGAGTGGAATGGAGTGGATTATGAAGATCATTTTTTTGGGCCAAGCAACTTCTCACCCCCGCTCACCTGAACAGTACAATGTAGCACCTGCAGAGATTCAGAAAAAGCTCCACTTTCTGCATAAACTGGTTGTCAGGCATTAGGAAAGGACTAAGAAAGAGTCACATTCCACTTCGATTGCACCAAAGCATAGGTATCGTGGTGTTCTTTTAGATAATCAGAACCTGCTTCAACATGGGTTCACTTCACAAGAGGGAGGCAGGTAAATGGAAAGATTGAGCCTGTCTCCTAAGGATTCAAATAACTTCTTTTAATGAAATCAGACTGCAAAGGTCATTGGAAATTTGCTTATAATGATTTTTAATTACAGCTGAAGCCTGAATTGCTCCTGTTCAATTAGTTCACTTTTATGTTTTTTTTGTGCAAAATTACTCAAACCAACTTAGAAGGAAATAGATTTCCAACCACTTGATGTGAATGTGGAGTAGTAACCAACCCAATGCGGCTATCATAGGAGCTGCGGCGTACGTGCAGCAAATGGACTCCTGTTGTTGTAATCTGCTTGCCATTTGATAAATAACCTATGTACAGTATCAATATATTCAGCATCATGAACGAATACCTTATTAGATAGAAGCATGATGCATGTTAACAAGAACCTTCTTAATTAAAAAACAGATTGTTCTGGAAGCCACCTAGCTCGGTTCAAGCTGGAGTGTTCTTAGCTTTTCACGTCTCCTAAATTTTAGAGAAAAGGAACTTCAGGGGTCTGTAAACACTGGTCGTTTGGTGTACAATTTCAAGCAAAATTAGGCTTTTCAAAAAAGTTCTTCCATTTCCACTTACATTTTTAGGTGGTGTCCCATCATATTCCCGCTCCAGGGACACTGGTTTTATCTACCCCACTCATTCACAGAAAGCTCTCCCTACATCTCGTCCACTTCCACCTGTAATGTCCTGTAAGGTTCGCATGCAAATGTTCTTAACACGTACTTTCAACTGATGTGAATTTATCTGCATGATCCACTCTGTGTGCTTTACTCAGTGGATGTTTATTATTGTTTGTTTATACTTTTTAGGGGCAGATTTACAATAACTGGCGCATCCCTGCATATCAGTGGGGATGCACCAGTTATTGTGCGTCAGGGCTCCGCCACCATGGGTGCGCCGCATTTACAATGCGGCACACCAAGGGGCAAAAACGGACAGATGCGTGACGTATCTGTGCCGAAAAGGCTGCGTATTGCTGGAGTTGCATCGCAAGCACGACCCAGCTCCAGCAAGGCTCCGGGGTGGGGTGCCCTATATGTACAATGCTGCGTCAATCCTTACGCCTGCTTCAAGCAGGCGCAGGGTTTTGACACACCATGGGCTGAAAAGTGACTGAGTGAAATCTTGTAGATTTCACTCCGCCCCAGGAATGCCCTCCCCCCCCCCTGCGCCGAAACGCCTATTTCTAGCACAGGGCTTTACAACGTGATGCATCTCCCAGATGTGTCACATTGTAAATACCCCGCACCATTGCATTGCGCCTCTTTTGCCCCACCGCTGCATCCCAAAAGTGACTCAATGGTGGTGTAAAAGAGGCACAAGGGGTTTGTCAATCTGCCCCTTAGTTTTTCTATAAAGTTGGAGCTGTCTCAATCAGAATTTTCTGCCCACTATTTAAGATGTACTTTGATTGCAAGTCAAAAATGGATTGAACAGTAAGTTTCTGATTTTATGTCACACACTCTTGTTTATTCTCCTTTGTCCCGAGAAGCTAGCATATAAACTGTTGCTGACTCAAAATAGTTTGTACAGTAGACAAGTTAAAGCTAGAACACAATATGTTTGTTTTATGGGGCTCACTGTCAGTGTAACGGTGCTACGGATAGTAATGTGTGCTATTGTGCACTACACAACATCACCTTTTAAACTATATGATACAGAGAGCCTGTGGCTGGATTTTGTGACTGACATGCACTAGAAAGCATGAAAAATAAAATGGTACACCTGGAGTGATGCAGTATGAGTACTGTTGTAGCTACTATTGACCTACCCAGCCCCACTCACATTTCAGGGCTATATCAAGAGGTCCCTGTTTGCAGTGTGCCTTTTTGCAAAAAACAATTCCTTCGATGGTCTGGTTTCAAAGATTTAGGGCTAATTTGGGATTCTTCCCACCTACACCTAAATTGCTTTTCTACCTGTCTATCACAGATATAGGATGAACCTTTTTGTACTCAATCTTTAAAATTTATATTTCCCAATGAAATCAAAAGGCTATTGAATGCTTAAATATTTCCCGGAAGTACAACATTTGCATATCTGAATGCAGAGAGGAAATCTGACTGATGTGTTCTTTCTGGGAAGGTTTAACTTTAAGACAATCCAAATTGTAAGGGTATTTTCAATGAAGCCTATCTGGCATTTATAAAAAACGCTTCTGTGGTATTCCGACCAGGCTACATTTTCGGGCTAATGTGTGTGCCAAGTCCATGTAAAGTGAACTTCTGGTGAATATTGTGGCAATGTATAGTCAATATTTGGCAGCAGAGGGTTTCTCATGCAGTCAGCAGAATGGTGACTTGTTTGTGAAAACCATAATACGTCACCATAAAGCATGTTGAATAAATATCAAGGGCCAATGCACAAACAAGTTTGTAGATATGTTTG
The DNA here is from genome assembly GCF_964263255.1 of Lissotriton vulgaris. NCBI lineage: Eukaryota > Metazoa > Chordata > Amphibia > Caudata > Salamandridae > Lissotriton > Lissotriton vulgaris. The sequence goes on from NW_028251522.1 coordinate 179,572, forward strand.
CACCTCACTAAGGGCCTGATTACGAGTCTGGCGGTCCATGGACCGCCAGACTCATGGGGGTGCAGCGGTGGTGGTCTCCTGAGTGCATTATTAGGAGTCAGGCAGTCAGGCCACCACAGCCCTGCAGCAGACGCCATGGAACCACCAATCTCGGGTAGTATTGCTGCAGTGTAGAGGCATCAATATGCTTGGCGGATCCATCGTGGTCCCGCCAAGCACATTAGGAGTTTCCTCTGCACATAGATTTTCATGGCAGTTCATCCTCCATGAATTCCCTGGCAGAGAGGAAAGAAACAGAGATATGCAGGGTCAGCTGGTGCCTCTGCGCCCTGTGGATGCACACGTGGGGGGGAGGCACAACATGTGCTCCCCTGTGTGCTTGCACACCAGTTCCTGCATGGCATGGTCTTAACCATTAATGCCATTTAGGAACTGTTTTTGGCCTGACCATTGTGGTGCCCATTTTTAGAGGCACTGTCGTGGGAAAGCAACAAAAAAAAAGCCCACCAGACAGGAGGAAATTCCTAATCTGGCAGGCGGCCTGACCACAGCTTTGGAGTTGTGGTAGCGGGGCAGACGTTGCTCCACACAGCTAAAGTCGTAATCGGGTTCTAAGAAGTGATTGTAGAAGAGAATAGGTTATTGGTGTGGGTTTAGCCCATTGACCGCCTCGCGTATTCTGCCCCAGGAGATATATTGAGTGCGTGGAATTCAGATGGCACCCGGCCATCCTCCGCACACATCCACTGTGACGTCAGACGACCTGGGGCCGTCCGATACATCGGACAGGTTATGATGCCTTCTCACTGCTCTGTTTTTCAGACAAATGCCAGAGGTCTGCGAAATAAAGATTTTCCACTAAGGAAATAAGATTTTTATTCAGAGATGCTCATTATTGGCTTATTACAGGCCAGTTTCACAGTTTCATGTGCTTTGCCTTAAGACACCAAGAAAAAAAACTGCTAACATATGTATTTTTATTCCTGTCTGATCTGTGCCTAGTTCTGCTCTACATAGTGATAGTGATTCAGCGGGTCAAACATACAACCCTTTCCCTTATGTCACTAACCCAGTAAAAACTCTTACCATTTGTTCATCGGTGGGGCCCATAACACCGCCATCACACACACACTCGCACTGTTGTTTGGATAAGTAAAAGTAGACGAGCTTCAAGAAAAGCGGGGTACCTTATCAAACTATACAGTAACTATATACATTATATACATTTGAATTTGATTGCTGTCAGTCCCAAAAACATCAAGGTACTCCGCTATTTGGTCGATGGACCAACTAGTAGGAATCAGTTGATGGCTAGCTCAATCACAATTTAAACCTTCAGCATTTATTTATCATGACTTTTATTCTAATACCCACAGACTCGAGTTTATATTTTCATAAGATTTTTTCTAAATTCATTTAAAGAGAAAATGTGAAATTAAGTAAGATTTATTAGGCAAACACATTAAGCATTATTTCAAACATTTTAAGCAAAGAAAATTAGAGAACAGAAAATACTCATTACCCCTTGGCCATAGGGCAATGATGACAATGGTTCACCAGAAAAATGAACCGCAGATCACAGGATAGGTGTCCAAGCTGGCTGTCTGTCCCTCTAACCGCCTCGGTCTCTTGCTCCATAAAGAAGAAAATTGTCTCAACTGAAAGCATTTCGTGATGAGCAAAGGTACAAAAAGTAAGCCATATTTCATCATTAGCACAGGCTCCTTTTATACCCTTTCACTAACCTTCTATACCCAAATTGAAACTTTTAGAGGCTGTTCATTTCTGATTGGTCAATTGGAGGGGTGCTGATGGTCCCCTCATGGTTCTCCTAGCTCAAACCAGTTTGCAAAGTCCTGAATCATGCTAGAGTTTCACATGACTTCATACATTTTTCTTTCGCATTTTGTTAATTTGTTTGTAACATTCTTTTGTAGGCATGGACGTATTCATCCTTTGTAGCTCAATTCTCCCATCCGTTCCCAGGCTTTTAGAATAGTCTCTTTGGCACTGTTCCTACTGCAAGCCAGGCTTGCCTTGACATCTCTCATTCCAGGCATAGGCCATACTCTCGTGACTAAACATTCTGATCATGCGTGGGGGCGATCTTTATTTTGTATGCGCCGTCGCCTTTAACAGCAGTCATTTTCGGGCAAGGCCTATCAGGCCCGAATCGGAACTAATACGAAAGCAAACATAACAGAAATTAGATATAGAAAATAAGCCCTTCCGTTTACTGCCCACCATTCTAATTCCCCGTGTTAGGTATTACCTAGCAAAAGCGACCTTCAAAGCCATTTTACTTACCATCTGCATCCCTTGCCATGATATAATTCTACTAAAAAGATAAATACATGCAATTTACTCTTCTTCTCTACATAATCACAAACCTATATTAATTCGATTGACATTTTATTAATAAATTAGATTTTTGCAAATAGCACTTAGTTTCCCAAGTGTGATGTCTAAATAAAAGGTGCATTTGTTGATTCACACGGTTAATAATATTAAAGTTATGAGGTCATTAACTTCGATGGGGGTACAAATATTTTTTGTATTTCCCCAGCTCCATTAATAGCAGAGAAGTCTTCTAAGGAAATAATATGCATATTATTGGTTTTAGGGTGTTTAGTATCAGCAAATTGTGCTGCGCATGAAGAAGCATCTGATGTATAAAATACATTTAATGACCAAGAGAGGCCTTGGGTTATTTGCTTTTGAATTTCACACTGTGAATAAAGATTATTTTACATTGTTGGGTAATGTCAGTGGGATTTTGTGTTCATTTGAAAGTCATCACAAAGGTCTCTGAGCATCGATTTGTACTAAGCTTGTGAGAGGGCCTGTGATCATTTGAAAGTAGTGCAGGGACTGTCTGCGGAAATGGTGCAATGATTTCACAAAGCACTTTACCTTTGTGTTCTGACCAGTGTGCACCTTTCTGGTACATATTATTTGTTGGGAAAAAGAACAATAGCTGTTCAATATGTCACTAATAAATGTGGTTGCAGTGGTTTATAGGAAGATTGGCAGGAATTAAGCTTTTCTTAAGAACTATGACTTCTAGCTTCATTATGACATGTGTTGCAAATGGGTCCCACCCTTTTAGTGTACCAGGATTATTTTTTACTTTTTGTTCATCCGGTTCCTAACTTCTATGGCGGATGAGTCTCCCTAACTGAGTCTCACTCACATGAATGTCCTGGTAAATTGCACCACACATATTTAATGCCAGTGTCCACCTTTTAAGATAGAGCCATAGAATTGCCGCTAGGGTAAGGGTCACTGGGATGGTTAAACGTAAGCATGTGTGCACACAGGTACAAGATGCATGTTAGTTACTACCATTGAGCGCAGCCATACAGGTAAGATGCCCGAGGTAGTTTTAAACTGCAACTTCAACCCCTCATAATACCCCTTTGGACTGGCCTAAACATTACTTTCAAATATTAATGTCACCAATATGTAGGCCTTATTGCCAATTAAGGCAGGTTACAGATGTTTTACGGTAGGGCATGTGGAAATTAATGTTGAACATGCCCTGTGCAAGTTGCTAGTTTGCTTTACTCTGACAAGGGCAGCATTCCATGTGTGTTGCAGTGGTTTTTCCCAAGCAACACCCATGGATGTTGACGCTTTCCCAGATTTACTTAATCACATAAACCTGTCACAGTGCCAAAACTGTGGAGTCTCCCCAAAGAAGGTATAATGAGTGTTCAATGTGTGCTGCATATTACTGCACACATTGAAAGAGGAAAAAACATATCTGGATTGTTTTTGTGCAGACAAACCAGCTTTTCAACGTCCATCCCACCTCACCAACAGAAGAGGTTAACCCAGGAGGTGGAAGTGGAAGGGGGATGTACCAAGATTGTTCCTAGTCCCTCCCCATCCTATTCCCATTTGCACCAGCAAACAGCCAGACACTGTTTTGATATTTTTTAAACCAAGAATAAATCCTTACTGTATTTTTTTGGTACAGACGGTCAGTTCTGTGCCTTAGCAAGGTGCGAGGCACTGTTTAGATATTTTACTATCCAAAGAAAAAATGTAGACAGGGCCTCCCTCCATTCCCGGACACAGATTCATTTCTGACCCCGGAAATGACACAGATGCTGTTTGTATTTTTTATTTTAGCATAATTAGAAACCAAATATCACCTGGCTGCTTTCTGTGAAACAGACAACAGTGTTCACCACTGAGGAGCTGATACTCCTCTTTTAGGCTAGGACAAGAAAACAGGCAGTGGCTAGCTCTGTGCCTGAACACCAATACATAGATCGGTATCCCAGTAAGGAGACAGACACGGTTAGGCGTTTTTTTAGGCTAAGAAAAAATTCAATGAGCCTCTGGCTATATGATCAGGAACAGAAATATGAATGGGTGCCACAGAAAGCTGCTAGATGCTGTTTGGATTCTATATTAGGCAAAAAAATCCAATCATCATCATTTCCTTGCTGTGTCATGGAAACACATGCATGTGCTCCAGTGAGGAGCCAGACACTCTTTGAATTTTTTGTTTTACCCTAAACAAAAATCATATCAGGATCAGTCTCCTTGCTGTGACATTGAATTACACATTTTACCAAATCCTAGAGGTAAGGAGTCCCCAGGAAAGTGGTACAACTGCTTTTCCCCAATTAGAGAAAGGGTGGGAGTAGCTGCAATTCTGTATTTGCTAGTGAAAAATGTCCCATGAAGCTAGTTGGCCCCCAAAGGCATATAAGGATTGTAAACCTCTCTTTCCCTGCATCTGTGTGTCAGAGAACAGCCAATCTACAAAAGTAGATGAGTGCAGAGGCAGGTTGTGAACCAGCCTACACCATACATTTCAGGAAGTGCTCATTCCTTTTAGACTGTAAGGGTGTCACAGGAAAGAGGCAGGGGTACCCATGGCTAGTCTGGCAGGCAGTCAGTATATGAGTTTGGCAGTGTGGGAGTAGGGCGCTGGAATGGCAGCTCGCTCCCACATTGCTGGAACTCCTATTCAGGCCCTTAATTTTGATCTAGAACTTGATTCTTGTGTGGTCCAAGTTCCTAAAAAGGCTACTACTCTGCTAAATCTGTGTGATTGAAGGAGAGGGTGGTATTTTGCCACTAGTTCAATGAGATGGGCTACAGAGTTTAAATGCCTAAGAGAAATATTGGGGGTTTGCAATATTGGAATTCAAGAAATTATTGGAGTTTTGTTCCCACAAAACCACCCTCTCTCTCACAAGCCCCCTTCCATGCCTTCACGTTAAACAGTTACACTGCTTGTGATGTGTTTCCTTCTTTTGGTGCTATTGTCTTAGTCTGTCCATATGGGGTAGCACCATTAGTGTTCCTCCCACATGAAGTCCACCTGTCACAACCTGCTTCATCACAAACATCCTTCCTCCTCATAGCGTTATATAGCAGAATCATTCTGGTTATTGTCATTCTTCTTAGCGGTACCAATGTCGCTATCCTCTGTCACCGTTTCTGCTATCAGTGTCCCCTTAGATTTTGTGATCTTCTGAGTGGTATTGCAGTAAATGAATCTCTGCTAGCAGTACCACTATTAAAGTGTTCTCACATGCAATTTCACTGTCCCCGTCCTCATTCACTGTCATCAAATTAAATAGTTGAATCTCTCTGGTTCTTTTCTTGTATGTGGTATGACAGACTGTGTGACAATGGTCGTGCAATTGGTAGTATGATGAGCTATCAACCAAATTAATATTGTGGTACAAAAGTATAATTGTCAAAATATCAATATCCAGAATATAAAGTTTACATACATACAATGAACAGTACAAGATTATCGACAAGAAAAATATTGTCGACCAAAATATCAACATTTCACTGATAATTTAGAGCATTTAGATGGAATTAACATTATTGTAATGCAAAAAAGCTAAATATTTTTTTATGTAATGCATTTAGAAAAATAGGTCACATAAACAATAGCATAAACAATAATTTATTATCTTTAAAAAATGTCATTCTTAAAAATATATGCAACTTTCAAATAAATGTAATATAAAAATATAACACAGATGTTAATTTACATTACATAATAAAACATAAAATAAACATGTATTATGATTATTATTTGTAAACCTTCAAATATAGTTTATGTGTATTATGCAATTAAAATAAATGGCATAGATATATTTAAAAAACTAATATTTGTAAACACTAAATAACACAATTAAATATATTTAAAATCCTAATGAATAAATAATCAAAAGAAGTAAAATAAATGGAATATATATACTTTTAAATTAAATACTTTCAAAAGGATTGGCAGAAACTCCAGAATGAACTAAAAAATAGTAATCTAATTCCAATGTAAAAAAATTGGGAAACAATTGTCAAAACAAGCCTGTAAGTTTATAGATGAAGGGATCACATTTACTATTCTAACTCCAGCCCAACAAGCGTTTTGTTAAAGTGCATTCACAGTGCAGATGTGGGAAGTTCAAAATATTATTCTAACTCCAGTGCAAGAAACATTGGGAAAAATGCATAACTGGGGGTTTAGATTCACTGCACATAAATATTATGACCACTCAATAACATTATTCAACAAAATGCATTAAAAACTAAAAAAACTATAAATCATTAAAATATTGAACAATTGAGAAAGAAACTTACTGAAATATTTTTTTTAGAATTCAAATTTAGCAGAATTATTGAGAATAAATCTTAGAACATTTTAAATAGAAAAGTTCCATAAAACTCACATATAAAACATACAACCCAGCAATTCAATTTTTTTAAATTTCGAATATTCTATTATTGTATTATTAATAAATTATTCATTTAAATGGTCCACCCCTTTTTCAGTATAATGCATGCACAGCCTGTTAAAAAGGTTATTAAAATGTACTGAAAATATATGAATAAATATACTTTTTTTTAAAGTGTATATTAAATACATCACTTTATATATAATATTAAAAAAAGAAAAATCCACACAACAATTCAAAGGTCTGCATAACTCAAAATGAAAATGTAAATGTTAATTCAAAATATGAAAATTGTAGACAAATAAAATACAATTGCATATCTATAATCATTAACATATTGATAAATTATTAATTAATTAATATGTATATCAATACAACCACCAACAACATAATCCCCGAATAAACTCCTCAACCCAAAATACAAATGTACGTGATAAACAAAAATATTAAACTTTAAAAAAAAGATTATCAAATTACAATTTCAAAATAAATAACATATCACTTAGTTAACATTTATTTACCCCCAGCGTTGCAAATTATTCCTGGGCTGATGGGAGGAGCAGGGGCCACCAATGAACCCTGGAAGCCACATGTAACTATGTGGCTTAGATACATAGATAATCTTTTTTTAATTTGGGATGGCAAGTAGGAACATAAAGATTTGAATCTAATTTTCACATATGGGGTTGAGAAGAATGCAATGGATTATTTTGATGTCTTTCTGAAGATGGGCGATGATCGGTTATCTATTACGCTGTATAGGAAAATAGTCACTGGTAACAGCATATTACATGCTGAGGTTATCACCCATTGAAACTAAAAATGAGCATCGCTTATGAGGAATTGTTTAGAGCTGGCATAATTGAAATAATGAAGGATTGTATTGTTGTACAGCTTCTATTTTCTCATTAAAACTGTGCATTTGTTGGACAACATAAATGTCAAAGTTGTTCAAGACTGATTCTACGCACACCATTGTGGCCTTAGTCCTGCTAGTGCTTAGTTCACCATCTGTACCCGTAGCATGGAAAAGTAGCAGATGGAATGTGCAACCTTAGAACATGACAATCTTCACTCCCCAAGGAAATTGTTGGTAATGGATCTATAACTCTTTTGTTTGGTAACTCATGCATACCCAAAGAGATACACAAGATATACACCACATGGTGTTTCAATATTTATTGAAGTATTATGATTCGTGTGCTGCAATATTCAAGAGAATGAAACAGAACAGTGTGTTCTGCATGACAAGAGTGGTGAAGAAGATTAACAAATCCAACATTGTGCTGTTATATATATGAGCATATAAGCAGTTATATTTTGTACTCCTACCTAGCGCTACTTATCCTAGTGTGCCTAGGGTGGGTAAATCTGCCAGAATCCCTGTAGGATAATCTAACTTTCCTGTTAATTGTGAGTAAGTGTCATCAGGGAGCCCATCTTGGTGGAGAGCTGGGTGTCATTGCTCGCAGGAGGAAAAAATGAATCAGCTGGACTGGAATACCTGCGTAGGGCAACCTGATAGCACCAGCAAAATGCTCCTCTAACAAAGGAGTGACTTTGTTTATATAATAAACATCACCCATGTTGCCATGTCTAAGACCCAGTTAGACTGCCAGTATTGATTCTACCCTGCCAAAGCTGTTGCTGAGCAAAAAATAGTGAACAACATATTTTGCGCAGGGAAGTTTAGCTTTCATACAGAATGTTCAAGGCGCTGATGATGTTCCTGTGAAGATGTGTGAAGGTAAGCAAACTTATTTTGTGGAACTTTTCCCGTACAAGAAGCACTTGTTAGAAATGGGTGTCTTTAGTTGGTATGCACCCTGTCCAAGGAGGGACCCTTCCTTATAGTCAGGATGAGTAAAGTACTCCTACGTTTGCCTTTGCTCACCCGCTGGTAGCTTGGCAACGAACACTCAGGCTAAACTACAGAGGCAATGTGTAAAGCATTTGTACATAACCCACAGCAACACAGTGAAAACACCACAAATGGACACCACACCAGTTTAGAAAATAAAGTTTCTTCATCTAAACCAAACAATACCAAAACGTCATTAATCCAACATACACAACTCAAAATATCACTTGTAAAAGGATTCTTGCAAAAATATATCTGTTTGAAGACAATAGCTCCAACTGGGGCTAACTCGATGTCATGACAGGTAAAAATCTAAAGTATTCCGCTGACCGCGAGGTGCGTGGGCTGGCCACGGATTGATGTGGACCCCCGGAGAAACAGTACCTTTTGTGATGATCCAGACAACAGCATTGCATGGTGTCGGGGAGGTAAGGCAGTGCCTGAGATGGGCAGTGTCAGTTCCCTACTGCCACAGGGGAGGTGAGGTTTTGGTTCCTTACTGCCACGGGGGGTTATATGTCGGTTCCGTACGGCTATGCAGGGTACGTGAAGCATTGGTTCCTAACTGTTGTAGTGGAGGCGTTATCAACTCTGCAATGTTGGACAGGAGTAGTTGGCATCGGTCGGCGTCAGGTGGTGCTTTGTACTTTCCACAAGCGGTGCCCTTGGCCCAGGTGCAGGCAATGGCCTCAATGACGGTTCTGGAGTCAATGCGGGATGGCATCGGCAGGCATTAGAGTTGTGGTATAAGCGTGGTCGGTGCTGCGCTTACCCAGTGAGTGTTGACCATGGCGTTTGTGCAGGCAGTTGTGTTGGAGATGATGTCGGGCATCTTCTTCTTGAGGTCTGCAGCCCATCGAACATCTCCTGGGGTCTAGAACTAGAAGGGGCACCATTAGGCAGGTCAAAACCAATGTTCGCTCTAATTGTTTTCCTCTGTGTGTGGCAGTGTAAGGTCTATGTGCGCTTCAGTCAAAGCTGTGTGAGCCGGTAACCAGACCATGCGTATGGGTGCAGCGCCAAATATCACTCCAAACTTTTGCTTAAAACAGTGAAAAGACGTTGCATTTCCTTACATACAGATCAACGTGAACGGTGTTAAGGCAAGTTTGAAACCGTCCCACATAGCAATTTGAAACCTTGGCAGCTATGTTTTTCTTAATAGAGCTGGGCTGTGGGGTGATTGTGTGCATTTTTTAAAGCTTTCATGTTAATTTCAGCTCATGACGGGCACTGTGATTAACATGAAAACTTTAACAAACGGTCTCTTTGAGCAGGAAAAATAAAATTATAATAACTTAGTTATTATAATTTTCTTTTTTGCAGTTTCAGGGCTGGGTTAGAGTAGGGCTCCATCAGGCATTAGACTATTGCATTTTAATGCTAGTGTCCGCATCTCGGTACAAAAGGAGGTGGTGATGGACGGAGCATCTGAATCAATCAAACACTCACACCCAGTCAAAAGATCTGGGTTTAATCCATCACCGTTCTTTAGCCCACTCTGCCACCCCAGTTCAGACATGGCTATATGCAAATCAGTCTGACCCTGTGCCTCATGGGAATAGTCCAACCCGAACTGCCAAGCCATGTCTTTCCTGGACCGGAAACAAGCTTCCGAGGACCAGTTTCTGGGATTCCAGCCGTCTTCAGCCCGGCTTGCTTGAATCCAGTGGCAAAGTGAGCAAGGGACTCACGTCTGAGCATACCCTGCCACACTTATGGTGGCCAAAAGCGGATCAGCATAAAAATGCATTAGATAAGCATTCTAGCGCCCCTCTGACAATACTGCAATTGAGGCGCACTGCCATTGAGGCGGCACCAGCACGCTACAATTGTCTAACATATATCATGCAACTGCGTCTTTAAATTTAAAATGCTATGCATCAGAGATAGAATATTCATGAACAGCGTTGAGCAGGCAGACCAGAGTTTAACAGATCAATTAGCCATGCCCCAACCAGCCTTCCCGTGAGTCTACTCTGGGAGTACCAGCCATCACGTGGGTGATCCATGGGGCGGGTCTTACCTGCTCTTTTCCCACAATCACACCATGCTTTTGGTGACCAGAAGCACACACATGCTTCAAAGTGTGGAGACACTGGTGGGTGGTAGCTTTGCTTTTCCTTCCCGCACCCGCCATCAGAGAAGTCATATTATCTAAGCCTCTTGTGTAGGATGTTAAAGTTTTACAGCCTGCTGGGCCCATTCCCTCCTAAGTCCCCGCATCAGCCTGGACAGAGATTTTTGACAAAACAGTAAACTTCTCAGCCCTTGCCATGAATTCTGGACATGTGTACTTTTGTGAACCGGGGACACAGTATTGGTCTTGTCACTTCATCGGACGACTTGATGTCATCAAAGCAACACACAAGTGTTTAAGTGTGACCGGCAGAGGTAGGAGGCATTTTAAAAAACAAGCATATAATCCATTTTTTCAAACATTCTGTTTGCATGATCTTGGATTAAAGGAATAATCGCTTATATACTTCAAAACACTTTGTTTTGGAAATAATCTGCTTTGCTACACTTTTTGAATCATCGCCATTTAACTAGTGCCATTGTCAATAAACCTTGCTTTACCTCCCCCAACATCTTTTTTTCTTGGAAAATGGACTTCGTGAGATTCAGGTCATTACCCAACCCTTACCTCAGCAACCACCATCTCCCCAAAGATGGGGTGCTGCATTGTTACTGCCTTGTCACACAGTAGCTGCTGTTAAGTGCACATCATTTCAAGGGTCAAGAGTTAGGTTTTCAGAGAAAGGGAATGGGAATGGGGATTCCAAAGGTACGTGATTTGGGACCCCAAGAGTAAAAAGTAGAGCTTTCATTAGACTACTTTGCATGCTGCACAGAGAAGGGAATTAAACAACTTTCAGCAAAAAAATGAAAATGCATCCTTGCCGGAGTTTTCTCCCCTCACTGCCAAACAAACTATGTCCATTGGATTCCCTTTCTTTTCCGGTTCCAAGCACAAATATTTTTTTGTAGTGACTCTGTCCAATCATGTTGATTCACCTCATGCACTCTAGCTTAGCCACACTAGTAGAAAGACGATCATTAACCCTCGAAGTAGTCCGCTTGCTTCCTAAAGGCACCACACATGCAATAGTCAAAGTGGGCAGGATCGGTAGGTCACGGCGTGCCCCTAGTCCTTTAATTTATTAGATCACGTTCCCCTGCTTTTTCATTTTAAGCATGCGTCCTAGGATGGCAGTAATAGCCAAGGCCCACAGATAAGGCTCGGCGTAGGGTGGGCACAGAAGGAAAAGGTCTCTGGGCCAGATGTACAGCCCACCAATTTGCAACACGCAAATTGCGTCACATTTGCGACTTGCACATTTGGATGTACAGCTGTGTCTCAGACACTGTTTGCGATTCCAAATGGGGTCGCAAATTGCATGCCTCATGAATATTAATGAGGTTGTCGCAATTTGCAAACCCATTAGGAATGGCTAGCACTCCCAGGGATGGTGGTCAGCAGACCACCATGTCTGGGACTGCTTTAAAATTAAGCAGTATTTTTTTTTAAATGAAGCCCGTTTTCCTTAAAGGAAAATGGGATGCATTTAAAAAAAAAATACACTTTTCAGGTTACATTTTTTTAACGCCAGGCAGTGGATCCTGGGAACACTGCCTGCTCTCAAAAATATATTCTCACATACTCACAAGGGGGAAGGGGTCTCCTGGGGACTCCTTCCCATTTGTGAATGGTTTACCAACTACTTGAAGTAGGTGGTAATCTGCAAGTGTTTTGCATCTGCAAATGCAGTTGCAAAACAATTGAACACGGCATGGTGACTGGCTATTAGGAAGGAACACCCCTTCCTAATTGCGGAAGTTGCAAATGCTATTTTGCGAGTCAGTGACTCGCAAAATAGCAGTTGTACATGCCATTATCCTTTTTTGCGGTTGCAAACGGGAAGACTCCCATTTGCAGCCGCAAAAAAGGGTTGTAGATCTGGCACCAAGGGGCACATTAGGATAACGGGTGGATCGCCACCGCCCGTATGGTGGTGGTGATCTACCTGCCAAAAACCTCCACCTGCTACCAATTTCCCCCGCCACATTACCATGGCGGGGGGGACCCCAACGGGCAGCGAAGACCGTCCACTGGTTTTTCGTCGGTAGGTAATCTGCCCGATTGCTTACCGGGTGGAAAAGCAGTTTATATGGTGGCGTTGTCTGTTAGACACCGCCAGCCATATTACTATGTGGGCGGTAGCATGCCACAGAAAGGCATGCAGTAATTGCTTGTGGGGGCTTGTTGCGGGCCCCCAGGGACTCTTGCTGGTGGGGGGTGCATATGGGGTACCTAATGGTACCCCCTGCAGTTCTATGCACAACATGGCAGGCACAGCGCGGTGCCCACCATATTGTGCATGGAAGTGCACAACATGCCTTCCTGGCATTGTGGCAGGCGGTGCTGAGTGCACCGCCCGCCACAATGTTAGGAATGCAGGATGCGCCCGCTACTGTGGCGGGCACATCCTAATGGCACCCACGGGACCCCCACCCTTGTGGCGAGCAGTCCCTTTTTATGAAAGGATGGCGGTCGGTCAAAGTCCGCTGGCCATCCTAATGTGCCCCTAAGTCTCTTCCTTCTTGCCCAGAGAAGACAAGGACAGTGTCCACTTCTACTCTGCTACTGGCAAAAGCACTTGCTGATTTTTTAATAATGAGTGTAAAAGCGTTAAGGTAACCATGTTGTTACTGCTTACATTTCACATGCTTTACTTAAACTTGCATTCCCAATGAGTGTTTGCTTTTTCCAGGATGTTGTTACTTTTTTTTAAGCAGCATATTACTCTCGTCTAATGCATAATTTAAATTGTCACATCCAGGTGTTTATAGCAGGGCACAATTTGGTTATAGCTGAAGGCAGTGCAAGTTTCTCTCAGTGGGGCAGTATGGTGTTAGGTGGCGGTGAGGTTGTGGCACTATGGTCAGTGCTGCCGGATATGGAACTGGGAACCAGGCTCAGCCTTCATGACCAGTCCACCAGACCACTCTCCTGAGGGAGCACATTCTCTTGATTGCCCATAAAATGACCCCACTAGACATTAGAAGCCCTGGTGTCTTAGCACCAGCATGTGGACCCTAGCGGTGGCAATTGTAGGTTAACCTGAAAGGCCTGTCAACTACAATTCATACTGAAGTTCACGTCCAGTCTTATGGCAGGCCTATGAAGCAGCACACCCTGGCGCGACAGTGACTGTCACTGAGGTGACAGGATCGTTGAGCAGGGTGGCTCTAGGGCGGTGCGATCACACCGGACGCTGACATCGGGTGGGGTGTCATGCTTGCAAGTATATTATGTTTCTAAAAGCACTTGCTGCCTCCTTCCTGGTCTCCGGCAATTTTAGGCAACAAAACAGTTTCATGGTAACTTCGGTGATTATGTTCTTCTTAGAGAGAAATAGAGTTTTGTCAAGTGAAAGTTTTGACTCATGGAAAGGTTGCGCAGAAGGCTAATTTGCCTGCTGCAAAGAACATGTACCATCCAGATCCCAAAGTACACATAATGGACATGCGTCAGTGGGTTACTGCTTTTGTCAGTGAGATCCTTTTGTTACTTGCAGTTTATAAGTCAAAATCCTAACATAGAAAAGTGAGCTATTGACTGGCATCCAAGAGCTGCATGTTTTTTCCGCAGTCAAATCATCCTAAAGTTGCGAAAGGGTTCATTTGAATTGAAATTAAATCTGCTATTAAAGAGAACCCCCGAATCCTGGTTATATGTTCTAAATTCAGGGTATGTTTTTCTCCAGACCAATCACTTTTAAACTATACTGCCTACTAGTATGGATGTCACGTGACTCCTACACATTGGGCCCGATTCACAGAATGAACTTAAGACTCAATCCTAAATTTACTACTATTTTGGTATTCACAGAATGCACTTACTACTTTTGGCATTCACAGAATGCACTTACTACTTTTGGCATTCACAGAATGAACTTACTACTTTTGGTATTCACAAAAGTTAGGATTTTGTCTTAAGTTTGTCTTAAGACAGACTTAAGTCAGACTTAAGACAAACTTAAGACAGACTTAAGACAGACTTAAGACAAAATCCTAACTTCTGTGAATACCAAAAGTAGTAAGTTCATTCTGTGAATACCAAAAGTAGTAAGTGCATTCTGTGAATGCCAAAAGTAGTAAGTGCATTCTGTGAATACCAAAATAGTAGTAAGTTTAGGATTGAGTCTTAAGTTCATTCTGTGAATCGGGCCCCTTGTATTCCTTTGTCTTATGTAACATTTCCTATACAGAGATTTACACACATATGATTAATTGTGTGTGTGTAATGAGTGTGGTGCAGAGTGCTCTGACACCCTACACTGGTGCCTCTGGTGCTGTAAATCAAGGTAAATTAATTTGAGCAAGAGTGTGGTTATGGAGACTTGAGGGACACTAGAAAAAGGTGTTAGTGAGGGAATCAGTGACAAAGGGAGTCATGGGGGGGCACCAACAAACATTGTCGCACAGGGCTTGATCAGTGCTAAAGCTGGCCCTGCCCTTGAGACCAGGCCGCCTCAAGCATTGTTCCCTCCATTGGCCTTGTTTCAGCAGTAGTAGCTGTAACTCACCAGGGGTCTGCAATGCAAGATTTGCAAGCACACCAAACTAACTTCACAAATGTCACGGCCTCCCTGCTACATGCACCAGCACTTTTGACATGTGCTGCATGCCCTAGGGCCACTGGAATTATGCAGCAATGGAGGACAAAATGATGGTGCAGTGTTGACTAAATTATGCAACAAACAAAAGGCTGCAGCGTAATGCAGTATATTTTCTGATACTTAATTATTTGTACATATGGTACGGTCTCTGGAAAGATTATGCCTTATTGGTACCAGTGTAACATACAAATCCAGCAGTGAGAAAGGTGATCAGTCAACCTTTGCAAAAGGTGTCCACTTCGCAGAAACACAAGTCACATTGTTTAGTAACTTTTGATCCGTTTGAGCTACAAACAATTTATTAGTTAAAATCGTGAAATTATGCTGCAGATGATGCATTATGCAGCAAACAATGCAGAACCAGAATTATATAGAAAATATTTGCAAAACTATGATGTTTTGCCATTCATACTTGAACTGCTCTTGTGGAAAAAGGGAGGAGAAGTGCTGATGACAGAAGCTGCTTAATTCAGAGACAAATGGTTTGTGCTTCCACTTTTAAGCGTATTTCACCTGAATGTACATTCTGTGTTGGGAGGCTTGCTGCATTTCTTCCCTTAATAAAGTTCCGCTGCGGGGTGATAGTGTGCCTTTGTTAACATTTTCATGTTAATCGCCTCACCAGTCATGACCTGCAATTAACATGAAAACTTTTAAAAAGGCATACAATCACACCACAGCCTTATTAAGACAAGGAATGCAGGAAGTCTACAAACACAGCATGGGTTTTCAGGTGATTCTGAAAGCACCCACTGTGTTTGGTGCAGCATTTCCTTTGTTTTCTAGAGTGCTGCTGTGGGACAGATTGTGTGCTTTTGTTTAAAGTATTCATGTTAATCCTAGCTTGTGGCGGGCGCTACAATTCACACGAATACTTAAACAAAAGCACACAATGAGCCCCGCAGCCGCAACTCTAGAAAACAAAAGAAATTTAGCATGTGTTCCCTCCTTGATCCTACCGGCTGCCTCTTCCTCTGCAACCTGGAAATGCCAGTGTTTCATGCTATTCACCTTTTCAAATCAGCCGTGCAAATTGTCTTGGGGAATGTGTCTGTGTGCCACACACATGGCACAGTGCGCTCAGGGGCACCGAGGTGCGTGCGAGCACACCTTAAAGGGAACACTGGTCAGAACTCCCAGCACTGGAGTTCAGGGATACTGCAAGTAAAGTCTTTGTGTCACTGAGACTTCAGAACAGGAGGCAAGCTCTACTTCAATCCCTTTCAGATCTTCCCAAGCAAGATTCACAGCAAAGTTCAGTCTTTGTCCTCTTTCAAATAGAATCAGGCAACTGTAGGCCAACCCAGCTAATCAACACACAGTAAAGTGGTAGTACTCCTCACAACTCTTCAGCCCTTCTCCTTGGCAGATGTAATCTAATGTTCTGGGGTATTAGGTCTACTACTCATACCCAAAGTCAAAGTCAAAGTCAAAAAGTTTTATTTGTATTGGTACTCGACAGAGGACCACAAATATACAGTTTACAGAAATAAAAGATAATTTCACATTTATTCAATACAATGATAAAAAAGATTTTAAAAATGTATAGAAATTATAGCAAACAAATTCATTTGGTGGCTGTTTACACAACTCTAATAGTTCACTCACTCGAATAATGTAGGTTAATACGGGTAGGATACCCAATCTTAACATAGTGATTGACCTCCTTGCGCCATGAGTCAAGGAAAACCCGATGTATGGGTGAGTATGATGGTATTCCAGAGAGTCTACGTAAGATTTATATGTTGACAATTTTTTACAATGTTCGTAGTCTAGTTCATAGCTTAACTTCGGAGTGTAGCATTTTAAAAAGAGTTTCATTTGGGCTGCTGACCAGCTAAGCAAGATTTCCGGGCTAATTTTTGCCATTTGAAATATAGCCGTCATATTGTTTAAAAAAGTCTGATTTTTTGCTTCATCGTCGAAGGTTTCTTTTTTCAGTAAGTATCTTAAGGTGCCCTCCTTTGCATGGAGAAGATTGTAGGTCCACCTTATTACATTGGCTACCGCTGTGGCGTAGGAACTTGTAATGGAGAATTCCAATCGCAGAGCTTGGACTGGTGTGGAATCAGAGACCTTCATTATTCTTTTTAAGATTTTCCCCTCTTTACGATCCATATAGGTCCACTGTTTTATTGGAATATACTCTATTGCGTATGATAGCACAGGAGGAATTTTTACTTTATATATTTTTATCAGAGAAGAAAAATGCCGGTTCCCAGTAGAACGATAAAGTCTTAGGAGGGCCTCAGCGTGTACTTCAGATTTCCTCATTAAGTTTTCTATCTGTTTTACATTTAATATGTTCTTGGATAGAATCCTGCCTAGATAAGGATATTCGTTGACTATTTCTATTTTTTCTCCGCCTAGGCTCCAACTGTATTTAACACTAGATTTCTTCCTCGAAAAGACCACAATTTTTGTTTTCTTTAAATTCGGAATTAAAAAGTTTGCTTTTGAGTAATTGTAAAGAATGTCCAGTGATTTTTGCAAACCGAAGGGAGTGAGATCAAGCATCACTATATCGTCAGCATAGAGTAGTACTTCTATGCTTTGCTTAGCGATTTTTGGGGGTAAACTTGAGCCCTGCTGTAACTGTTTGGGCAAATCGCTAAGGTATAGGGAGAATAATATCGGGGCCAAGAGACACCCTTGCTTTAGTCCGTTAGCTGTATTTATCCTTTTTGTTAAACCTTTCCCCCCCCCCCATTTGTACTTGGCACCAGGTGCTGGTGTGAAGATTTACTATAGTTTGGAGCAGTTGTTCTGGGATTCCAAGTCCCCTGAGTTTATGCCATAGAGTTGGTCGATCAACACGATCAAACGCAGTCGAGTAATCTATAAACACTGCGTATACTGCCTGAGATTTTCCCGTTACATATTTGTCTAATATTGTTTGGATGACAGCAATATTATCTGTAACAGAATGTTTTGGCCTGAAACCAGCTTGGAACATTGGAATTTTATCCAGTGAAAAAGCCCAATCCTTTAATCTTTGTAAAACCTCTGCTGCAAAGATTTTTCCTACAGCATCCATTAGTGCGATTTGTCGATAATTTCCTGCAATGATCTTGCTCCCCTTTTTGTGTATTGGGATGATAATACTCTCCTGCCAGGATTTTGGAATTTGTCCAGTGTTAAAGATATGGTTAAATAGATTCGACAACAACTTGCTCCATTCCTTTGAGTTTGCTTGATAAATCTTTATAGGAATCTGGCCTGGGCCAGAGGCACCTGTTTTTCTTGCTTTTCTGATATTCCATTCCACTGAGGTTGCTGTGATTCTGAATATTTGTGAGTCATCTTTTCCCTTATTTTTTTCTGGACTTTTCCCATCCGAGCTATTCGGGTTTGCTTTATACAAGTCAGTCAGGTAAGTTTCCCAATCCTTCGGTGGAACAGGTATTGTTTGGAGTTTCTTTTTCGTCCCTGTTAATTTGGCTATGAGGGACCAATATTTGCGTTGATTATAATCTTTTGCAGCTAATTGGATGTCAACCCAATTACTATCTTGTATTGCTTTTTTATTTCTTTGCTTCTCTCTCTTGAGTTTATTTTTTAATTTATTGATTTCTTTCTCAGTAGACAGAGAAGAGTTCATGTATTGGGCACGTACAAGTTTGTTCAATTTTTTCTTCGTAATAGAATTTTGGGTATTTTGGGTATTGTTTTTGTTATGATTTTGATTATTCCACCTGTTAACTCCTGAAGTATCATGATGTAGTTTATCTAGTAGAAAATTTTTGAGCTCCTTAATTATATGTTCAAAATTTTCTATTGGGTCTTCCGAGATTGTTTTTGCTAGGAGTTGAGTATGCTCAATCAATGTGGATATTCTGTCCAGGGTTTTAGAGCTCCAGAAAATTCGTCTCTGTTCTCTATTTATCAAGACAGAACTTCTATGAAAAATTATCTGCCTATCAGATGCTGTCTGAGGCCTCCATTCAGTAGTTAGAATCATCAACGCATGGTCACTCTCTTGACTTAGCTTTACTTGTAAGTATGTGGCAGTCTCCAATAGATTCATGCTGCAGATGATGTAGTCAATGATAGATAAGCTTCCGTTGCCCCGTCTGGTGTATGATGCCGGAATGTCACCTTCTATATTACCATTCAGAATTACTCCATTTAGAGTAGGTAATGTTGACAGTAATAGTTTGCCTCTTTTATCGGTTTTTGAGCCTTTAGGGAATTGTGGGGTTGAAAATTCGACAGATTCCTCATTATATAGTTGAACCCATTTGCTAATTTCGAGATTAGAGATTTTGCCATTTAGATCACCTGTTATTATGTATGGTATGTGTAATTGGTCTTCTACTATCTGTATAATGGTTTCCATGATCTCCAGAAATATGCTATCTTGTTTCTTACCGGGAGGGGCATATACATTGAAAAGCAAGATCGCCTTGTTGGATGCTGCATTATGTATTTTTAAGAAAACCTTAATGCATTGCAGGTTGTATGATTTAGTCTGAATAACTTCCTGGGCCCACATGTATTCCTCCCTCAGAAGAATAGCTAGACCACCTTTTGCGTGGCCCGATTGGTGGCTTTGGCTGGGATATCGTAAACATAATAGCTTTTCTGGGAAAATGATTCAGTTGCCCAGGTTTCTTGCAGCATCAGGATATCTGGATGATTACTTATGGCTTCCGACAATTTAATCTTAGTTTTTCCCGCCATATTCCACGATATTATTTATAAACCATTGTTAAACAGATTGTCCTGGGCGTATGGAAAATTTATTACTATTCAAGGTCTCAGATACCCAGGACCACGACTTTATACATTCGCTGTAATCTTTTTCCTTTGAGTCTTGATGCCATACTGCCCTTTCTCCATTTTCCACCTTTATTTTTAGTATGTCTTTCCCTAAATGATTAATTCCTGAGTTCGTCGCTCCAATCACGTCAGTGACTCTTGGACGATTTTTGTATTGAGAATTAGAGATTGATCGTATTTGGTCATCGTACCATGAGGGGATTTTGTTTTCTTTTGGATCCATTCTTTCGATGACATCGTATCCATGTTTGTGTAATGTCTCTTTTTCATTAAGTATGATCCCGGGAATAACAGATGACCAGAAGGTTACTGTTACTATTTTATTATTGTTTTGTTGCGGGAAAATTACTAAATCTATTTCATTACTATTCAGGGATTTAAGAGACTTTATATAGTGAAGGAGGTTGATGACCCTTCTTCTATTAAGAGGAACCGTATCCGTTGGAAAGAGTTCTTCAAGTTGTAGTGTTTTGGAATATGGCATTCCCGCTTCATGTTGGTTTTTTTCTTCATTATTTCTTTCACATGTGTTTTGGTATACTGTTTTTTCAAAGAGCTTATGTGGATGAAATTCTTTTGCTGCCGGATCCAATAGTTGTAATTTCTCTTCTTTTTTTCTGTAACTGGTTTCCATTTTTTCAATAGGTTGAGACTTTATGGTTTCAGCTACTGGTACTTCTTGTGTTTTATTGACAGTGAAAAGCTTTTGGAATTTCAACTTTCGATTTTTCTTTTTGTGGATAAGTCTTAATGGCTTTTTCCACTTTCTTTTTCCTTCAACTTGTTCTGTTTCCGTTTTTTTGTTGGTTATTTCACTCTTTTCACTTTCTGATGTTTTGTTAAGGCTGGCTTCATGAGTATTTTCAACAGTATCATCATTTTTTTGTGTATTTGTTTTTATTGGTTTTGTGAAAATTGAATATTGCCTTTCATTTTGGGGTATTTCTTTAAATAATTTTTTTAAGGAGAATATTGATGTTTCATGTTGGCTTTCTAACTTTCCCTTTTTTCGTTTTAGTACATCTGATGTCTGAGTACCACAGTCACGTGTTAATGTCTCCTTTTCAGTGTTGTGGGTACTTGTATTATTCTTTTGTAGTTCATTATTGTTGAGTATCAATTGTCTTTTTTCTATTTCAGGGAGTTCTTTTCTTTTCTTCTTTTCCTCTACTAAGTGCTTTAGGATTCCAATTTGAACGTCCAAGGTTTGGTCCGAATTTTCTAATATATTTCCCAAAAAGGAAAGGACCGACTCTAGTATTTCATGTAGCGAAAAGAGGGCTTTTGACATTGGTGTGACAATGTTAGCTGAATTGTTGGTTTTTATATTGAGAGGGTCCGTTGATGATTCAAGTGTAAAAGGTTGTTCTGGATTTTTTAGCAAAGGAGAATTATTAGTTAATTTAAACTCTGATTGATTTTCTAATATCTTTGATTTATTAGCACAATGTTCTTCTAGTTGGCATGTATTTCCAAAGCTTTTTTTGGGTGTGGAGGATATTAGATGAATCTCTTCTTGATCCTGGGATTGTAGATTTTTGGAGGAATTTATGGATTTTTGTATGTTGTCAGATACCAGATTGCTCAAATTTAGATTTGATTCAGCTTTAATTTCAGTGCATACTTCTGCCCCTGAGTATATTAATGAATTGGTGATCGTTTCTGTCTCCGATATTTTCTTGACTGTTTCGTCTTTAGATGTTAGGGCAGAGAAATATTCACTGATAGCCGGGGTCCGTGTTATGCAACCTTGTTTTATTGATTTGTCTGTAATTTTCCGTACCGCCTCCTCTGTGCCCATACGTTTCATAAAAATAGTACGTGATCGTAATTTTTTGAGCCCCATTTCCTTTTTGTTTACTTCTGTTGTTACAATCAAGCTTCAGAACTATCCTCTATTCACCCGCACTTAGGCAGCGAAATTTGTAGCAATGTATTGTTACGATTTAGCTTTGCTTTTCAGGAGCAGATGTTGGTGGGGTGGCCCGTCCCGTCCTTGTACGTCCTCTGACGGCCACAGACGGCCCGCCCTTGGCCCGGGCTTAGCTCCGCGCTTAGTCCCGCGCGCGTCCCGCGTCACGGTAGGCTTGATGTTATTTTTATACGTTTCGCCGGTGGGCGTGTCCGTGGGCGTGTCGCCTGGGGGAAGAGGAACCAGCTGATCCAAGCAGGGTTTGCTGGTCCTCGCAGTCCCCCGGGCTGGGCGTGTAGTTCCGCCCTGACCTCTTACCCTATGGACTCCAGCTGGGAGCGTTGGACAGAGCCTGCCGACTGCAGCTCTCGCTCACACCAGCGAGTCCTCGGGGAGGCAGCACCTCGGAGCACGGTGAGTTGATTAATCCTTCCTCGCACGAAAATAGCAGCGCAGGCAGCAGGCAACAGTGAGTGACTTCCTCACACAATACCGCCAATACTAGAACAGGAAACAGCAAATCCAAGTGAGTGGCGCCCGCAAAGCGGGTGTCACGAATTTTAACTCCAAGATCGCCGGTGGGCGTGTCCGTGGGCGTGTAGCCTGGGGGAAGAGGAACCAGCTGATCCAAGCAGGGGTTGCTGGTCCTCGCAGTCCCCCGGGCTGGGCGTGTAGTTCCGCCCTGACCTCTTACCCTATGGACTCCAGCTGGGAGCGTTGGACAGAGCCTGCCGACTGCAGCTCTCGCTCACACCAGCGAGTCCTCGGGGAGGCAGCACCTCGGAGCATGGTGAGTTGATTAATCCTTCCTCGCACGAAAATAGCAGCGCAGGCAGCAGGCAACAGTGAGTGACTTCCTCACACAATACCGCCAATACTAGAACAGGAAACAGCAAATCCAAGTGAGTGGCGCCCGCAAAGCGGGTGTCACGAATTTTAACTCCAAGATCGCTGGTGGGCGTGTCCGTGGGCGTGTCGCCTGGGGGAAGAGGAACTGTGGGGTCTCTTGAATTTAAACATCACACAATACCGCCAATACTGCTAGTACGTTGTCTCCACGAGGTGCCGGATGTCTCCTAGAACCGGCACTACTCATACCCATTTTCCCTTTGAAGTCTTAGTTCAGAAAGTCTCTCTTTCTCAGTAAAATCTGTTATGTCTTCCCTGGCCCAGCTTCACTACAGGAGGTGGAGATGGCATTGTGCTGAGAAGACACAACCCATTCCAGTGCTAGTGAAAACTAATCCCGCTACTTTAAATGCAGAAAGGTCTATTCAGCCTGGCTTTGAGTCACCCAAGAAAGGCAGGATACACCTCAACCCCCTTTGTGACTGTCTAGATTGAATGCATATCCCCAGCCCCTGTCACACCAAAATCAGACACGGGGACTACACAAACAGGCAGAGGCCCCCAAGATGGTTACACCAGAAAGGGCTCACTTTCTAAAAGTGGCATTTCCAAACACACAATGTAAAACCCACCTTTACTAAAATGTGTGTTATTACATTCTGAGTTCAGAGAGCCTAAACTCCAAATCTCTAGCTTTTCCCAAGTGAAAATTACACTTTTTAATGTAACAAGGCAGTTTCAATGATAGCCTACGGGAGAGGTAGTCCTTGCAATGGTGGGTGAAAAAACTGAAAAAACACTGTATTTCAATATTAGGACATGTAATGCACACCAGTAAATGCCCTACCTTTAACATACACTGCACCCTGCCCATGGGGATACCTTGGACCTACCTTAAGAGTGACTTACAAATAAGAAAAGGGAAGGTTAGGGTCTGGCAAGTGGGTCCACTTGCCAGGTTGACATGGCAGTTAAACTCTGTGCATGCATACACTGCAGTGTGAAGTCTGAGACACATTTGAAAGACTACTTGTGTGGGTGGCACAATCAGTGCTGCAGGCCCACTATTAGCTTTTCATTTACGGGCCCTGGACATACACAGTGCACTTTACTTGGGACGTACCACTAAATCAAATAGGCCAATCATGGATAACCAATCATAATCACTAAGCATGGGCTGAAAATTCGTTCCGCTGGCGGAATTTGCGAATTTTTGGCAATTTCGCGATCCACGAATCACGTGAAATTGCCAAACAATTCGCAATTTGTGAGTTGGTGATTTTTTTTTGCTTGTTTGTGCTTCTAAAATACAATCTTGTGCGCGCCGAGTTGTTTTCCTCCCTGTTTGCGTGCGCTGCGACATTTTGGATCTGGCTGCGTGATCGCGCGAGACTTTTCGACAGCGAGTATGTCATGGAGTCCCGCCATCTTGCACTGCGAGACTTTCAGAATGTGAATACTTCATAAGGGCCCGCAATCACATATCGCGAGAGTAAACAATAGCGAATACGTAGATGCAAGGCGCTGCTGACATCCTGCGGGAGATTTGAACAGCTCGCTTTCCCGAAGTCGCAAAAATTGCAATACTGCACAGGAAATCTATCGCAGGCAGCATAAACCTTCTGAAAATGATGATTTGGATCAGAATAACTCCTCAGATTGACATTTGGATGCCCTTTTTTGTGCAAGGAGTCCATTTTTGGGGGGTGGAGGAAGGAAGTGCCCCAGAGTCCTCAACTTCCTGTTCCTGTCCAGCAGGCTCCTCCCAGTGCTTTGTCCATGTCCTGGTCACTTTTTATTTGGATCTGGAGCTGGAAGGATTACTCTTTGCGGCTGCTGCTGGATATTTGTATTTGAGGACTTTTTGTTTGGATCACTTTTGGATTTGAGATTTTACAAGTAAGTTGGTGTTGTTTGTTTGGGGCATTGCAGTTGCTGCAACTAAAATTTATAAACCTTTTCACAACTTTAAAAAAAATATATTGTGAGTAGCCACAGTATCCAGTAGGCCCAGGGTTAGTCATGGGTGCATGATACAACTGTTTCTTTGAGTTTTGTTAAACTTAAATATCATTTACGGCATGGATGGCATGGAATTGAATAGCTCACTGTTATATGTGGAAGTTTTTTTTAATTTTGGGGTGTGTGTTAAAGCCACACTAGCCAGTAGGCCCAGGGGTAGTCAGTGGCGCATGGACCAAGTCTTTCTGTGGGGTCTCTTGAATTTAAACATCATTTAGGGCATCGATGGCATTGGATTGAGGTGATTTTTGTGTGTATTTTGATTTTTGGGGTGTTGTTTGGGCCTGGTCCAGGGCCTGGTCATGTGGGTGGGGGCCATTTTGAGGCCTGGTCCAGGGCCTGACCATGTAGGTGGGGATCAAGGGGCCATTTTGAAGCCAGGCAGTGTGCTTTGTGCCATAGGCCTGCACCCAGTCTGCCTTGCTTTCATCCATTATGCCCAGGGGTAGTCAGTGGTGCATGGACCAAGTCTTTCTGTGGGGTCTCTTGAATTTAAACATCATTTAGGGCATGGATGGCATTGGATTGAGGTGATTTTTGTGTGTATTTCGGTTTTTTGGGTGTTGTTGGGGCCTGGTCCAGGGCCTGGCCATGTGGGTGGGGTTCTAGGGGCCATTTTGAAGCCAGGCAGTGTGCTTTGTGCCATAGGCCTGCACCCAGTCTGCCTTGCTTTCATTCATTATGCCCGGTGGTTGTCAGTGGTGCATGGACCAAGTCTTTCTGTGGGGTCTCTTGAATTTAAACATCATTTAGGGCATGGATGGCATTGGATTGATGTGATTTGTGTGTGTATTTCAATGTTGTGGGTGCTGTTGGGGCTTGGTCCAGGGCCAGGCCATGTGGGTGGGGGTCTAGGGGCCATTTTGAAGCCAGGCAGTGTGCTTTGTGCCATAGGCCTGCACCCAGTCTGCCCTGCTTTCATCCTTTATGCCGAGGGGTAGTCAGTGGTGCATGGACCAAGTCTTTCCGTGGGGTCTCTTGAATTTAAACATAATTTAGGGCATGGATGGCTTTGGATTGAGGTGATTTGTGTGCGTATGTCGATTTTTTGGGTGTTGTTGGGGCCTGGTCCAGGGCCTGGCCATGTTGGTGGGGGTCTAGGGGCCATTTTGAAGCCAGGCAGTGTGCTTTGTGCCATAGGCCTGCACCCAATCTGCCTTGCTTTCATTCATTATGCCGGGGGGTTGTCAGTGGTGCATGGACCAAGTCTTTCTGTGGGGTCTCTTGAATGTAAACATCATTGAGGGCATGGATGGCATTGGATTGAGGTGATTTATGTGTGTATTTCAATTTTGTGGGTGTTGTTGGGGCTTGGTCCAGGGCCAGGCCATGTGGGTGGGGGTCTCTGGGCCATTTTGAAGACAGGCAGTGTGCTTTGTGCCACAGGCCTACACCCAGTCTGCCTTGCTTTCATCCTTTATGCCCAGGGGTAGTCAGTGGTGGATGGATCAAGTCTTTCTGTGGGGTCTCTTGAATTTAAACATAATTTAGGGCATGGATGGCTTTAGATTGAGGGGATTTGTGTGTGTATGTCGATTTTTTGGGTGTTGTTGGGGCCTGGTCCAGGGCCTGGCCATGTGGGTGGGGGTCTAGGGGCCATTTTGAAGCCAGGCAGTGTGCTTTGTGCCATAGGCCTGCACCCAGTCTGCCTTGCTTTCATTCATTATGCCCGGTGGTTGTCAGTGGTGCATGGACCAAGTCTTTCTGTGGGGTCTCTTGAATTTAAACATCATTTAGGGCATGGATGGCATTGGATTGATGTGATTTATGTGTGTATTTCAATGTTGTGGGTGTTGTTGGGGCTTGGTCCAGGGCCAGGCCATGTGGGTGGGGGTCTAGGGGCCATTTTGAAGCCAGGCAGTGTGCTTTGTGCCATAGGCCTGCACCCAGTCTGCCCTGCTTTCATCCTTTATGCCGAGGGGTAGTCAGTGGTGCATGGACCAAGTCTTTCCGTGGGGTCTCTTGAATTTAAACATAATTTAGGGCATGGATGGCTTTGGATTGAGGTGATTTGTGTGCGTATGTCGATTTTTTGGGTGTTGTTGGGGCCTGGTCCAGGGCCTGGCCATGTTGGTGGGGGTCTAGGGGCCATTTTGAAGCCAGGCAGTGTGCTTTGTGCCATAGGCCTGCACCCAATCTGCCTTGCTTTCATTCATTATGCTGGGGGGTTGTCAGTGGTGCATGGACCAAGTCTTTCTGTGGGGTCTCTTGAATTTAAACATCATTGAGGGCATGGATGGCATTGGATTGAGGTGATTTATGTGTGTATTTCAATTTTGTGGGTGTTGTTGGGGCTTGGTCCAGGGCCAGGCCATGTGGGTGGGGGTCTCTGGGCCATTTTGAAGCCAGGCAGTGTGCTTTGTGCCACAGGCCTACACCCAGTCTGCCTTGCTTTCATCCTTTATGCCCAGGGGTAGTCAGTGGTGCATGGATCAAGTCTTTCTGTGGGGTCTCTTGAATTTAAACATAATTTAGGGCATGAATGGCTTTAGATTGAGGGGATTTGTGTGTGTATGTCGATTTTTTGGGTGTTGTTGGGGCCTGGTCCAGGGCCTGGCCATGTGGGTGGGGGTCTAGGGGCCATTTTGAAGCCAGGCAGTGTGCTTTGTGCCATAGGCCTGCACCCAGTCTGCCTTGCTTTCATCCATTATGCCCAGGGGTAGTCAGTGGTGCATGGATCAAGTCTTTCTGTGGGGTCTCTTGAATTTAAACATAATTTAGGGCATGGATGGCTTTAGATTGAGGGGATTTGTGTGTGTATGTCGATTTTTTGGGTGTTGTTGGGGCCTGGTCCAGGGCCTGGCCATGTGGGTGGGGGTCTAGGGGCCATTTTGAAGCCAGGCAGTGTGCTTTGTGCCATAGGCCTGCACCCAGTCTGCCTTGCTTTCATCCATTATGCCCAGGGGTAGTCAGTGGTGCATGGACCAAGTCTTTCTGTGGGGTCTCTTGAATTTAAACATCTTTTAGGGCATGAATGGCATTGGATTGAGGTGATTTTTGTGTGTATTTCGATTGTTTGGGTGTTGTTCGGGCCTGGTCCAAGGCCTGGCCATGCAGGTGGGGGCCATTTTGAGGCCTGGTCCAGGGCCTGGCCATGTGGGTAGGGGTCTAGGGGCCATTTTGAAGACAGGCAGTGTGCTTTCTGCCATAGGCCTGCACCCAGTCTGCCTTGCTTTCATCCATTATGCCAAGGGGTAGTCAGTGGTGCATGAACCAAGTCTTTCTGTGGGGTCTCTTGAATTTAAACATCATTTAGGGCATGGATGGCATTGGATTGAGGTGATTTTGGTGTGTATTTCGATTTGTTGGTGTTTTTTTTGGCCTAGCCTTCTTGTAGTTGTTGTTGGCCTAGCCATGTGGGGGGGGGGCATATTGAGGCCAGGCAATTTTAGCCATAGGTTGGCAAGCTTGCGGGCCAGTAGGCCTAGGGTTATAAATAGGTGCATGAAACAATTCTCTCTGTGTGGTCTCTCTTCTATTAATTTAAAAATCCATTTTTGATTAGAAATTCCGTTTTTGGGTGTATTGTGTTAATAATAATAAATGCCTAGTGGCAATAGTATTAATTGAAGCACGACATATGCAACATTTATTTAACTGATGTTCCTCTGGCTTCTTTGCTTTTAGGTGCATAAAGACTGAGATCCAGGAATTATCCTCATCATCATCACTTGTTGTTGTGCCAGGAAGAAGTCCTGCTGCGGTGTGTGCACGTCACGTGACATCACATGTGGCCACAGCCAACTCTGCAACTCATGCAACTGCGTCCTGATGTTCCGACATCTGAAGAAGATGGGCCCAAAGAAAGATAGCCGTAGCTCCTTTACCAAGAAAGTTGCCAGTGCCACTGCCAGTAAGAAGGAGCAGAAGAAGCAAGTGGCGGCACTTACCAAGGAGACTGGTGTGCCGACCACCACTTTTTTGGGGGGGAAAAAAACTACGCCTGCAGCAGCGTTGTCCGCCGGGGACCAAGCTGAAAGCAGCACCTCCGCATCATTGGTCTCAGTGCCACTACGCCTAGTTAGGCCCAAGCCCATGAGTGCCACAGAGGCAGCCACTTTAATTGCTCTTTCACCATCGACCAGTGATGTTGGCGTTGACTCATCGCAAAGTAGCATCCAATCAATGCAGGGTGTAACCCATCTGACGAGTGTTCATACACAGCTGTAACGACAACCACAGGTGCAACCAGGAGAGACGCAAGGAGAGGCGCAATGAGAGGCGCAAGGAGAGGCGCAAGGAGAGGCTCAAGGAGAGGGGCAAGGAGAGGCGCAAGGAGAGGTGCAAGGAGCGGCGCAAGGAGAGGCGCAAGGAGAGGCGCAAGGAGAGGCGCAAGGAGAGGCACAAGGAGAGGCACTAGGAGAGCCACAACTGCCCACAATACTTGTTCCTCCAGAAGTAACTGCACATCAGGTAATCGAGATTCATACATAGGAGGTATCAGCTGAGCAAGCCACTCCTGATGATTCATTGTCTTCCAGATCCCCAGAAAGGAAAAGGAGGGCTAGTACAACTTCTTCTTCAAGCCTCCTACCTTCTGTTGATCTAGATCTTGATTGGCACCCACCAATTCAGTCTGAGAGGGCAGCACGCCATGAGCCGACAAAGCTAGGGAAAAGGAAGGTTCCCGCAAAGCTTTCAGTTATGGGTGATGACGAAGAAGAAGTAGAAGTGGTGTATTCTGCTGGTGATGAAGAGTCTGACGATGACGACGCAGTCATCACAGTCGTCACTCCAGCCCCAGCGAGCATGCAGCAGAGAGACATTTTTACCCTATCCCAAAATTCTGCGTGGGATGTGGGCGGCGTGACACTGGTACCACCACCAACACAGGTATATACTACACCAATACAACCTACAGCTTCCATATTTTCTCTTCAGAAGGGTCGGCAGGGAACTCCATCCAGCTCGACCTCCATTACCTCAAGTAGTGGTGCTGAAATTGCACAATAAAGTCAAATTCCGCCACGCTCATCCTCCACTTCATCTGGCATTGAAAGTGGCACCTCCACCACCACCAGAAATCTCAACTTCCCAGTTTGGGACTTCTTTAGTATTAGCAAAAAAGGCAGAAAACCAAGTTATTTGTTCGATTTGAAAACAAGTAGGTAGTCGGGATAAGCTTGGTACCAACTATGGTACTGGAGGCCAGAGAGGTCATATCCAAAAACACCACAGCATCCAGTGGGAGGTGCACCTAAGTAATATCCGGAAAGCCAAAAAGTAGAAATCCAAATGTAGCCATTGATATTGTATCTGATGACGAGGAGCTGTTTGTGCAGGGGGGCAGTAGCACAGCAGTGGTAGAGCCCACACCCTCTACCCCAGCAACATCTAGGTGGCACAGTAAGAGTCTGGTGAAGACACCAATGCGAAAAAGTACATCAATGAGCCTAACTGGGTTGAAGAAGTCTGGATCATCATCACATAGGAAAACGGTTCAGACCACCATTAAAAGCATGTTTTGGTCGGAGGCGCCATTGGAACCCAACCACCCAACGGCACGTCTGTATAATGCAATGCTGGCTTAAATGTTAGCACTGGACCTTCTTCTTTTCACTTTCGTGGAAGGGGTGGGTTTTCTAGAATTTGTGGCAACAGTCTGCCCTAAATGGAAGGTTCCTAGCTGGTCCTATTTTGCCAGAGTTGCGGTTCCAGCACTACATCAAGTTGTGCTGGACGTGATTGGGGCAGTTTTGCAGAAGAGTGCTGTTCACACTATCCACCTGACAACAGATATGTGGACCAGTTGCCAAGCCCTTGATTACATGTCCATCACTGCACACTGGGTCTCTTTTGAGGGGGTTAGAGAGAAGATAGCTGCAGGTGTTGACAGTGTCACAATTTTTCAAGCTACCCAGAAACATGCAACAGTAGCTATGTTTGCCATGGAGAAACCTCATACTGCAGTAAACATTTTGCAGGAGTTTAACAGTAAGGCCTTTGAATGGCTGCAGCCAAGAAGGCGCATGATTGGTTATGTTTCCATGGATAATGGCAGTAATATAGTTAAGGCCATGGCTGATGGTGGCTATTTCAGAGTGCTGTGTTTGGCGCACAGCATTAACATTATTGTTCAAGATTTCTTGAAAAAAGAAAACACAGTCAGCAAGTTACTGACCACCTGCCGAAGAATCTGCACACATTTCAGCCATTCTTTTAAGGCCCGGAATCAGCTGAGGATCCTTCAACATGACCGTAGAGTGCCAGTCAGAGGACTCATCCAGGAGGTGGCAACACGTTGGAACTCAACCTTCTACATGCTTGAGAGTCTGTTTGAGCAGTACTTGGTAATCAATGAGTATGTCTTTCACGCATGGGGTGCTTCTATGAAAGACATGAGGCTAGAGGTGGAGGAATGGGACCTAGTTAAAAGCCTGACAGACATGCTTCGTCCTTTTGAGGTCTTCACGCGTGAATTCAGCAGGGAGGACTGTACTTTGGGCAAAGGTATCCCATTGTTGCGCATGCTAGAGCACCAACTGAAGGCGGTTTCTTCAACGTTCCGAGTTGATGCTGAAACAAGACGCATATTAGTTGGCGGAGAGCTTAATAAGCAGCCTAGTTGACAATGCAAGGCTTAAAGCAATACATTCAGAACAACATTACATTTGTGCCACTATTCTGGATCCACAGTACAAAAAGGCACTGACCAGCAATACATTCATTCCTTTTTCTGAAGCAGATATTTCCAAGTACAAACATTGGCTACCTCTGTCAGCTACTCGGTTCGAAAAAGAGCGCCGGAAATTGAAGGAACCACCACAAGTACTACTGAAGCAGCAGCCCATCCGGCGTCAAGGTCCACTTCGGTGGCCTAAGGCAGTCACTTTTCCTCAGAGCCATTACCGACACCAGAAATCGTATCATCACCTACACCAGGCCCAGCATAATATTGTCGAAAGCAGATTGGATAACTCATCAAGGGTTTGCTCGTTCCAGTGTTGATGCAAAGGCAACAGATTGTACGCAAAGTGGTGCAGGCCTATCTGGATAACCCAACAGAGGTCTTCTTTGATCAGAACCCATTGGTGTATTGGTATGGGAAAAGGCCTCAATCACCACTGATCACCAAGCTGGCTATAAATTATTTGGCTTGCCCACTTGCAAGCGTGTCTTCTGAACGTGTTTTAGGTGCTGCTGGTGCCATTGTAACTTCAAAAAGGACTCGCCTCTCATCCAAAAATGTGGAGAGGTTAACAATGATCAAGATGAATCAGCACTTCATACCACCAGATTACAAAATACGTGAATCCACGCAATAAGTAGAAGGCACCGACTTAGGTGACGGAAGTTCTTCTCTGTTAGCTGACCTACTCCCAGTTCAATTCACAGAGTTTGAGGACGAGCTCTGCTTCCCTGACACCTAGGCTTGAAATACTTAGTTTTTTTCCGTCCTTATTCACTTTTATGTCTGTGTGTCTTTCTTTGTTTTGCAACTTTTAGCACAACAAAACTTTAATCACAAAAAATCCATCAGCAGCACTGTGTTCGTCTTATTTCCATATTGAAGGTGCCGCTGTCTGCATTCCTGAAGTTCACAAGTTCACAACTCAGTCATGCTCCTCTATCCTCCTCCTCCAGACCCCCCCTATCCATTTCCCTCAAGGCAGATGGTCGGATTACGCTGAATCAAGAAACTGTTGTTTCCTAGACGAGTCCCCTCAAAAGAAGTGGGACTGGAATGACTGACTATGCTGACTGTTACTTCTGAAATTGACACGAGAGGCTGCCCTGTGGCCCTTCACTTAAGAATAAAATGCTGACAAAATGTGGAGCAGGTAATGAATGATGAGATGCCATGCAGTGGACAAAACTGGCTGTCTGGCTCTAATGAAAGCAATTGCTGTTTGTTTGTTGTGCATGAAATGAATCCTATGTGTTCTGTTATTATTTAATTTTTTACACACTAAATGTAACTCAAGTCGACTCTGTTTACCTTGTTTATTACAAATTGTACTTCTACTGCAGGGGCCACTATGTTGCGTTTTTTAATATTGAAAATGTCCTTGGACTCACTGTGTGTAGACTGTGACTGCATAAACAACATTGAGTTTGCCAACACCATGATGATGATGAGTCATGATGACCAAAGTTACATAATATCTTCACAGTCACTCACTGGGATGGATGGATCATCATCGTCGATTTATGGAAGAACTATGGCCATTTTGTGAGTGGCAAACAGGTAAACAAGTCAACAACAACCACAGCAGAACTACATGTCTGTCTAGTCATAGTATGGAGTGCAGTGTAGTGTTCTGCCAGACAGCGGTTCATGTAAAATTGCGGCTATGTGGCTTGCTGTATAGAATTAGATCTGCTTTGTCTGTCTGTGTCAAAGAGGTATGCTACATGAAGGTTGGTTCACTCAGTGGTGTCTGCCTTGACCGTCTGCCCTGGCCTATTGTGTGCTAATTATTATCCTGGAAACATATACTCAGAGTAGGCACTTTAGAAATGATGCATGTATGTAATACTGTTGCCTCTGAAAGTGAAAGTGTTATTTTTGCACTACACACCGTACCTTATATTTTTCCTCCAGGGTGTTTTAATATCCCTTTCTGTGTTTTCATCGACAATTACAGGCCGGCACTTACCCTGTGCGATGGGAAAAACATTAACTCAGGCTTACCATAGCAATCCGCAATTCCGCATCCGCCAGGCAGGCAATGGACTGTGTGGTCACCAAGATTGATTGACGGAGCTCCCAATGGAATGGAGGAGTAACGCAAATAAGAGGAATGGCTGGATGCATGCAACTTCCCAATTTGATCAGGACAACTACAACATACAGTTACAGTATCCACTTCAATTGTCCTTATCTTTTATATAATGTTATTGTTGTGAACTTTTATGAGTACGACTAAGTGTGTTTGCTCTCTGCTTCAAATTCACGCCTACAGCTATTTGATAAGTTTCTTTGCTATTTTTAAAACTAATGTAATGTACTACTAAGTGTTTATTCTCTCTGAGGGCAGATAGGCAAGTGAAATTGCGTAATTACTGCAGCCCTGTACTGTCTAATTGTTTAGTACTAGTTAGTAAGTTGTAGTAAGTACTACTTTTCAGTAACCTAACCATCCATTTAGCAAACAACTTCATGCATGCACTTCCTTTATGTCCCCTAAAAGATTTATGGATATCTTCATATCCAAATATTTGTTTTTCTTCATTGTTGTTTGTCCATGCGTACTGTGTTTTTTTTTTCTCTTTCCCTTTCCCAAAAACTTTACCAAAAAACCCCATTCCCATCCATTTTTCAAATCCTAAACCTCTTCCCCCCGGGCTGTTTGGTTTTCATTGAGGTGTGACTAAATGACACCAATAATTCCACATGCTTTCTGGGGAGGATAAGGTCAAAAGCAACAGAAAATCAATTTCAAGGCAGGTCAAGGAATCCGAGGATATATTCTTATTCTGCTTGACACACACCCATGAGTATTTGCAAATCAATTCAGAATTTCATGTCCACCATCGAGTGGATTCATCATCAACAACATCCCCCTACACGTGACTAAAGCTTACGCTGCTGTGTCCTTCGGTACTAGTTCTTGTAGTAGCCATAATCCTCGCAACTAGTAGTTAACTTTTGATTTTATACTTTAGCATTGCTTAGGCTACAACTTATGTGCTGTTCTTGTGTACTGTACTATCATGCTGTTCTAATGCTCCTCCCAGGCCACTCAATGTCTCATTTCCTTTTTTTTCATATGCTGCTACTGCCAGTGTGTACCACTACTACTACCACCACAACGATGCCATTTCATCCTTCCAGGATTCCATAGCCAACCTTAATCGCCATTTGCCATGCAGCCAGCCGTGTGCCTAGCCCTATTCTCAAACACGAATCACAGGTAAGATAAGCATTTTGGGGGAGAAAGAATAATAGAGTAGGAGAGGAGAGACTGACGGTAGTACTAGTAAAGTAGTAGGACAATTGAATTCACTAACTCTGTCAGTGGCACTTTTGTACAAATTTGGGCGATTACTTAGACAATTTGAATCAACCAGCCAGTTAAGTTTCAGGAAAACAAACGTACACTTAACCCCACCCCTGCCTCTCCCACAAAACAGTAAAAACGTGTATGCTATGTTTAAGTGGAAAATAAATAATTATTTAGACCCTATCAAAAAAAAACTATCCCACAAGACCCGACCCACCCCCCTCTCTAACCCCAACCAATGTCCATGAGATAAATGTCGCCAAAAGTTCAAAAACGCCAACACCCAATCCCCCCCCCCAAGTCTTTAAAAGGGGCAAGGGACAGTCTCTAATTTGGCCGGCGGTGTCCAGTGGCCAGGTGGTCCCGCAGCTCTTTCCGGAGGGCCTTGAGCAGAACTTTCTGCCTCTTCACCTCCTGCTCAAGGTAGGCCACTCGCAGGGTTAGGCGGTACACACGCTCCTTGCATGTACTGTGGGGGGCAGCTGTTGGTTGCGCTGCTTGGCGGCGGCGGGTGGCTGGCGGACCATGGCGCCGTACCGCTGGAGGATTGCTTTGGCTTGTTGACCCAGGGGCAGTGGAGGAGGAGGATGCAGCTGTTGTTGTTGACTGACACTCCTCCTCCTCCTGAGCCACCAGCCGCCGATATTCAGCGACAATTGCCTCCACCTTCCGGCACCTGGCCCGGATAGCCAACTCCTTCCTCAATGGTTTAGAAGGAGTATCTATATGAAGAAAGAAAAAAATACTGTAACCAATACTCTTTAAGATTAACACAAAATAATTCAACAGAAAGTTATGTCACAGCAACTTGCAAGCACAGTCCATAACATTTGTGGCATGTATCTATCTACTCTCCCACTTCGTCAGCCTCTGCTCTAAAATTAGTGGGAGTTTCAGGAATTCTACTAGCGCTATGGACTCACTACATTAGACTCAGACAGTATACCAGTCTTCTTCTTCTCTCTTGTTTAGCTAAATTAGTCTACGTAAACTTGTGGAAGCCGGCATAATGCCAGCGCAGTCAGTTTGCACCCAAGAAAAACAGACGCAAGCCATGATGACGCAGACTTGCGTTACTGTTACCAGTACATGCAGGTGGGTAAGCTCTTACTTTTCTATTACGGTTGGCACTGGCCATACTCTGTTACACCAAGGGCTACTGCTCAATTAATTTAACTTTCACCCTGCCCTGCCCCTGACTACTACAAAAGGAAAATGAAGAAGATAATATGATCATATATCCCATCACATGATATTTGCTTATATAAGGGATGACTTAGGTGCTTTGTTTTTATTGATTGAGTGAACACCGATCGGCCACACATGAATGACAGAGTTGAAAAAAAATTATTAACATAGGTAGTGAGTGGTCCCCGTAATCGCCGGAGGAAGGCACTTGTGACTTGACTTGATAATGTGAACTATACAATATAGATACACAATATATGCTGTGCTTGCAAACTACTGTTAGTCAAGGGAGTATTCTTAAAAATTACAACTCCTACTTTCCTCGGCTTTGCTACTCTGGCACGGACGTGCAGTGTTGCATGCTCTTCAAAATAAAACTCTTCATCCAGTGACCGTCTACTCTGTCTACTCTACATACACCTATGCTATCTATGAGGAAGATGCCATCCAGGCATCCATCCATTCAAAGTAAATGTCAATCATTCTTCTTAATGTCTCAACTGGACAAACCTTACTTTTTCTCACTGACAAACACTTTTTATTTTATTTTGTAAACCACCGCGCCCATTGCAACCGTGTGGGTAAGTCCGTGCGATATTTTCCTCGCGAGCACGCAAAAACAGATGCGAACACGCAACTGCCACCCGGAACAGGAAATGCGAGCATGCAACTCGCGACCGGAAACACACAAAGCGAACAGTGAAAAACAAGATGGCCGCGCCCATATACGACCGCATGGGTAACTTCGCGGTAGCCACGGTGAAAAAAGATCTTGCCAACTGGCAAAAAAAAAATCCGCAATCTCTCGAAAGTTTGCGTATTTTGCAAACCGCGAGTACGCATTCGCGCGAATTCGCGTACCGCGAATTTAGCAAAATTTGCCCACACTTAATAATCACATTTTAGCTCAGGGTCAGACAGGGTCAGACTGATTTGCATATGGGCATGTCTGAACTGGGATGGCGGATTGAGCTTAAGAATGATGATGGATTAAACCCAGATCGGTTGACTGGGGGTGAGTGCTTGCATTGTTCAACACTCTGCCCATCATCCCCTTTGGTTTTTCTTCGTTCGCCCTAAGTTGGCAGGGTATGCCCAGACGTGGGTCCCTGGCTCACTCTGCCACTGGATTCAAGCTAGCCTGGCTGATGAGGGTTATGAACCCGAAACTGTTCCCAGGATGCTTGTTTCTGGTCAAGGGAAGACATGGCTTGGCAGTTCGGGCTGGACTGTTCCCATGAGGCAAAGGGTCAGACTGATTTGCCTATGGCCATGTCTGAACAGGGGTGGTGGAGTGAGCTAAAAAATGATGATGGATTAAACCAAGATCCGTTGACTGGGGGTGAGTGTTTGATTTGCTCATGCCCTCCGTCCATCATCCCCTTTGTATCGCTTAGTTCGCCCTAAGTTGGCAGGGTATGCCCAGACATGAGTCCCTTGCTCACTCTGCCACTGGATTCAAGATACCCTGGCTGATGAGGGTTATGAACCCGAAACCGGTCCCAAAATGCTTGTTTCCGGTCCAGGGAAGACATGGCTTGGCAGTTCCGGCTGGACTGTTCCCATGAGGCAAAGGGTCAGACTGATTTGCATATGGCCATGTCTGAACTGGCGTGGTGGAGTGAGCTAAAGAATGATGATGGATTACAAAACCCAGATCAGTTGACTGGGGGTGAGTGTTTGATTTGCTCAAGCGCTCCATCCATCATCCCCTTTGTATAGCTTTGTTCGCGCTTAGTTGGCAGGGTATGCCCAGACATGGGTCCCTTGCTCACTCTGCCACTGGATTCAAGATAGCCTGACTGATGAGCTAAAGACTGATGATGGATTAAACACAGATCAGTTGTCTGGGGGTGAGTGTTTGATTTGCTCAAGCGCTCTGTCCATCATCCCCTTTGGAATCGCTTAGTATACATTTAAATCATCACTAATGCTGCAATATTTAATGAACCCACATTAAGATGTATTTAAGAGGAACTCTTCATGGATTGAATATGGAAATGGAGATATGAATAGAAAATTCAATATGATTCCTTTTTTAGAATATATGTGCGACATAGTATGTCTTTTTTATTTCCACATGGATGGCTCCTCCGCTAAGGCAAAGGAGCGTCGCACCACTGCTTTTCAGCACTGCAATGAAGAAAAAAATAAAATCATAATTATGAGAGTTATTATCATTTTATTTTTCAATGCCGTGGCAGTTTGATGGGGTGTGTGGGGCTGGGCAGTGCAGGGGGGAGGAGTGATGGCAGTCTGTAAGTGTCCATGAATGTTTGGCCTGCTGTTTGGGGTGCCCAATCAGTCATGCGCCCCTTGCAGGTTTTCTACGCAGGCCGTATTACAGCCTGGGTGGAGAACATGTCCAGGCTCCCATACCTTGTCTGAGCACCAAACCACAGTGCTCAGACCAATCACAATGCTGCATTGCAGTGTTGTGATTGGCCTAGGGAACCTGGGTGCTTCCTGCTTCCTGTTTGAACAGAAGTCACAAAGAGGAAAGAGAGGATGGAGAATAGGCGGTGGCCAGCTAGCAGGCTATCCGGCCTGTAAGTTATCTTTTTTTTAAACCACCCCCTTACCCCTTTCGCTCCCCACTACAGCTTCTCCAGGAGCAGCCGCCACTGTATTTCCATGCACTTGTTTCCATGAGTGCATATTTTTCCATGGGTGTTGAACCAAATTTACTTGACAAAGGCACTGTGGCCAACATGTGTGGTGTCTTTTATGCACATTGAAACAAAAGGGACACTGAATTGGACTGCTGCCTTGTTGTACTTTAGACTCATAACATTAATTAATATATGATTTACAAAACACCATCCACCTACTCTCATGTTAAACCCATCAGCCCAAGAAAATATGTACCGTCAAAACATATATTTTTGAAAATCAAATCCATTTTCTAATAAAATACATAATGTAATGAAAATATATTGCAATGTAATACAACACTATTAACAAAAACAATATTAAAGGAAATTATATATTTTCTTTAATATTATGGTATAAAAGTAAAGCAAATGCTATTCGTACTGTCAATAGTTTTGCCCATGACATTTAAGACCTGTGGATTTTGGTGTGGTAAGTACCAAAATCTTGATGTTGTTCCTCGTAATAGTTAAATAGTATTTAAATAGAATTTAACTATTATAAATACCATTTATCACGCCTGCTTAATAACATACCCCAGAGTATTGTTCGACAAACAGCACCTTTATTCTGACAAACTCAGAATCAGACCTAACCTAAAAATTGTGAACAACCTATGTGGCAGAGACAGAAGCATATTGCTGCCTTAGCGCATTTCACTATAAACAGATGGCAACTTTAGAGTTCTGAAGTTCCTATGCAGACATCTTCATGTACTACATTAGTAAATATGAGCAGAAACCCGTTGTCTAGAATGCTAGACAGAAAAGGAGAGAAGCAAGGAAAGTAATATTCGAAAAAAAGCAGTAGAAAATAGATGGGGAGTAAACCGAAGCCTTTTTCCCCTTCAAATTACTAAAATTACATGAGCGGGGGTAATTGCGTTATTACAGGTAATTCCACATCAAAGTTTAAAGCACAATTTCTGAAAGAGAAAATACATATTGCGTCGTGAACAAGGTGGGCCCATCTGCGGAGCACAAGAGATGCACTGCGACGCTCTCGTGATTAGAGGTTTCCTATTGGTACATTTGATGGTCTATAATGAGCACTTATTAAAGTGGTCATTGCCAGGGACGCAGAGGTGTGTTTTGTGCCTTCTCACCATCTTTAAGTGGATGGTTCACAAAACATCACTACATATTTAAAATGTGATGAATGAAAGGGCTCAGGACGATATGATAACAACAGGTATGTCAAGGAACTTGGGAAAAACACATTTAGCTGCATGTAACCCGCCGTCACTTTGCACACTCAGAACATCTTCATGATCAAGCCATAGGAATTTCCACTGAGTAGTTCGCATACTTTTTTACCCAATGCCCAGATTAACTTTAGGATACATATAGAAATGTAAGAGTAAATGAGTGCAAATCATGGAAAACAGATGCCTTATAGTCCATTACTGCTGGCTGGCACCGTGGCCGACACGGATTGCACAGAAGGTTGTCTGTGATGAAATTGACCAACACAACAATAGCAAGGGAGCATATACATCCTACCCGAGAGGATTATATCAAGACCAAATTTTGCAGCAAGGATGTCTCCTTGCCCACAATGTCTATACAAATGTGTAACTCATAAATTCTAGGGGGTAGATTTACAAGAAAGTGCCGCTGTGCGGCACCCAAAGCCCTTTGGCTGTGCAGCGCTGTGGCACTTTGAAAGCACGGGAATGCTACATATTTACAACAATATGTCGCATTCTTGTGCACTCCCCTGCACTGACGCAGAAACAGCTGCCATGCCCCTACACAGGCACCCTTGCACTATGGTGCAAGGATGCCTGTGTCAAGGGGAGATTGTTTTTGTGCAGGAAGGGGCACCGTCCTGCGTAAAAACAATCCCTAGTGGTGTTGTCCTCTTTCAATGCGTGCTGTAGAATGCAGCACGCATTGAAAGAGGAAAACACAAGGAGAAATTAAAACATTTCTCCTCGATGCACCTTGCTAGGCCACTGCTAGGGTGGCGTAGCATTCTGACGCATTTCCAGGTTTACGATTCAGGGGTTTGCGTGAGAATACCCACAGCATCACCCACGGAACGCCCTTTTCACACAAAGTGCTACATGTAAAGGGGCCATATTTACAAGGACAGGTAAAGTCACACAGGTTGTTTTTTCCTTTCCTTGTAAATATGTGGCAGCAGTGAAATGTGCAGCTGTGTGCATCACAAAAAGTGACTCACTCGTAGTTCAAGGGGCTTTTAAATCTTCCCCTAGGTTCGAGACCAAGGCAAGTGATGCCTGTGACAGCTAACATACCTTAGTGCTTTCCACAGCTCCAAGTATCTATATAATAATGTTCCTTTCGATTTGAACTCCACAATTTTACAGTTATAAACACAAGGACCGACATAAGCATGCCAAGTGAAGGAGGCTGGGAAGTGGGATACCTTTTCTGCTGCATCTAGTTCTTACAGCATGTGCTCATGTTTACATTACACATTACCTAGTGCTACCCCACCCATAGGCTACTGCTTTATAATACTTCAGTTACTAGTTTTTGTAAGTTACTACCTACTGCAGACCTTACAGTGTTCCAAGCTGTAAACAATTACAGTTAGCATCAAGTCAGTCACCTCTATGAGCCAGATTCACAAATTTCCTATCTGTATTTCAGCCACAAATATACATTTACAGGCCTTGCCCGAAAGTATTAGAAATTCATGACTGTCCTGGGATTCTCAAAGAATGCCAGTGGTACACAAGGTAAATAGTTCATACACGAAAAATTCAATCGCACAACTATCTCCCGTTCATTCTGACGATGTATTCTCCCCTTTCCACCATTCACACAAATGTACTCCTGTTCTTGACAAGAGAACACCTCAGATCCAACTATTATTGGATGGAGGTGCTAGCTTAGGGCTGTAAATACACCCATACTTGCATGTTTATGGGACTTTTAGAATGTGCACTTAAGTTTGAATGCCCAAAATCTATGCAGAATCTTACCATATTAGCAGAAATGCACACGTGCATAAAACAACAAATTCAAGTTCTGTCAATTAGAGATATGTCTTGGCATATGTAAATGGCGATGCTGGCATGACGTTGTGATTCAGGCCATAAGTTATTTAATATATCAACTGCAGGAATATAATTGTCTGAATCTACTGTGGGGTGCAAGCCTGTGATCAGACAGACTGCACACTTTGGTCAGATTATTGATTAAGCCATGGAACCTCCTTGTCTCCTTGGCGCACTACCAGCATATTTGAAGTTGTATTACGTATTGGCATTGTTTGCACCCGGCGCATCTTTTCAAAGGTGCGCCGGGTGCAGCCGATGTGCCCCATTATGGTGAATGTGCTGCCCTGGGGGCAGCTGCGAGCTTGCGCTGCAAACCACTGAGAGCCGCTCTGTGTTTTCACAGTGCAAGTGGCACCCCACCTACACTTTCAAAGGAGATTAGAGATCCCCTTGCAGGTGAGTGCAGTCACTGACTGCACCCGCTTGCAAGGGGATGTATGGGGTCCATGGGAAACCCTTTACCCCCAGCAGAGTGCTGCCGTCAGGAGGCGCACTGACAGTGTGCTACCTTTTAAATGGCACTGTCAGTGTGCCTACTGATCGCTTCTTTAACTCTGCACCTGCATCTGTAATATGGTGCTGGGTCAAAGGAAATCCCTCATTTGCATAGGGCACTTCCCTATACAAATGAGGTAACACTCTTTGTTGATAGTGCTGGCGCTTTAAGTGCACCAGCACTATCGGTATTATAGAAGGGACGCACAAGCGTCTGTACCTCTTTTTATAATACCAAAGTGCCCCGGGGGGAGCAAAGCAGGCGCAAACGCCTGTTGCGCCCCTGGGGCATCTTATGTAATACAGCCCTTGATGTCTACTATTTGGTAAGTGGGCATTATATAGTGATTGGGAGCAGTTCTAGAGATGAGAAATTACTTAAGCAAAAAAGCATTTGCTCGCAACATTCATGAGCATATGGTCGAATATGGTGACAATAAGGTTTTAAAATGTGTACATTTTTCATTACATAAAAATCTTTGGAGTTGAAACATAGGTTTGCAGGTATAAATATCCACTACAGAAACATCTTGCTACCAAAATATAATAATTAAATTACCACGAGGGTAAGTGTATCATAGTCTATGTGTCTTGTAAGCAGCAGATGAGATATCCTTCAGACTTTGATGGAGAATCCCATTCGCCAAACTCTAAATAATAAACCTATGCTAACCCTTATATACTTACCTTGTCGACTTTTTGGTCCTCGATATTTTGGCCATAATACACAAGTATGAACGTTATTCTGGAATCCATATTAAGGTGGAATACCCAAACACACAAGGCACTACAATAGAGTGCAGGTGGCAGAAGCTTGAAAAATAGCAGTCTTAATCATTATGACTGGTGAACAATGAAAGGAAACTGTTTGAAATTAATTTGGTGCATACATTTTATATGTATTTCCTGAAAATAATAAGGGAATCAGAAGGAAGCTGCAATGAACAATGGTGGATTTAGTGATGCGTATGATGTTGATGTTTGAAGTCCGAAGATGAAAAATATATCACATCCTAGGACCACTTTCTTTTTGTAAATTTGATATTTAAGGAAAGGTATGATGAATTCCTTAGATGAACTGATTTAATGGGCAGGCATTAAATCTCAAATTGTAACCTCACATTCAGTGACACC
Organism: Lissotriton vulgaris; assembly: GCF_964263255.1. Classification (NCBI taxonomy): domain Eukaryota; kingdom Metazoa; phylum Chordata; class Amphibia; order Caudata; family Salamandridae; genus Lissotriton; species Lissotriton vulgaris. Next base: position 222,850 of record NW_028251522.1, read on the forward strand.
CAGTATACTTCTCTGAGTTTTGGGGAGGTGTGTTAGAAGTGCTTAGTCTATTACCAGAAGCGTTTGTGGGAAAGAAGTATCAGCCCACTCTATTTGATTATATCTATACCACTGTTGCTTGGTTAGATGAAGAATGATGTATTATTACGTTCTAGTGAATTTCGATTAACGTTAAAATCTGAGTAAGTAGCAATTATGAAATGCACTGACTAACATTTACAAAACAAGATGCAAATGTTTTCCTGTACGCCAGCACCTGGAAATCTGTGCCAGGCTGATGTTTTCCATGTGCATTATTGGCAATGTCATTTGCCAGTTTCAGTGGACTCCTTTTCTTTTCCATAGAGTACAATGGTGCACAGGGGGACTAGAGCCCCCTACGCAAACACACAGGGGCAGATTTATAAGCCCCTTGCCACATATTTGCGCCGCCGTTGCATCAATTTTGTGACACAGCGGTGGCGTAAAACATGCAGCCAATTTACAACGTGACGTATCTAGGGAGCTGTGTCACATTGTAAAACCCTGTGTCACATAATACTTGCATCAGGTATAATGTGTGCAGGGTGGACGTTCCCACGCAGGGCAGCCTTGTAAAAGTGTTGCAGTGAAATCTATAAAATTTCACTGCGCCACTTCTAGGACACCACTGCGTCAAAACGTTATGCCTGCTTGAAGCAGGCGTAAGGAGTGATGTAGTGTAGTGATTGATGGAGTTGCGACGTGCTTGCAACATGATTCCAGCAATGAGTGACTTTTGCGTCAGAAGTTCTGGCACATCTGTCAATCCTTGAGTCATGGTGCCCATGGTGTAACAAGGAACAATTGCTCCTGTTGACCATTTATATAATATATAGTAGTCTATAGCACAATGACAATACACATGGGTAGAGAGATGTCCAAGAGGGACACAGCATCCATATACAACATATACAAAATGATATAGAATCGCTTTACCCCAGTATAGATCACAGCCTGGGGTTGAGCGCAGTAAAACATTTATTAGACCCAAGAACATGCAAATTCTATGAACATAATAAAGTAATTTTGGAGCTCATCTCATGGTGCCTCAATACCAATCTTACTTTTTAACAAAGATGTTTTTAAACAACAAAGAAGTGTGGCTATGGGGGCCTGTTTCTCCCCCAGTTACGCATGCGTGCATGTCGGCTGGTGGGAGGAACAAGTTATCAAAAAGACACACCAGGCACCATTTGAGTCGCATGTTATCACTTACCTTAGATACATAGACAATGTCTTTCTTTGGTGGAAGAGCAATGAGGCAGAAGCCCAACAATTTATTAAAGATATCAATGATAACTCCATGAATTTACTTTTCACGTCCCATATTCACAAAACCCAAATTGAATTTCTTGATGTGAGGCTTCACATCAAAGAGGGTAAACTTGAAACTACATTATACAGAAAGCCGACGTCTGGTAATATTACGCTACATGCGAAAAGTTCACATCCCAGATATTTGATTGCAAGTACACCCTATGGAGAAATTTTGAGACTCAAGCGTATCTGCAGCAATGAGGCAGATTTTAATATGTGCTTGACTGATATGTTGGAAAGGTTGAAAGCTAAAGGATGTAGTGATAAAATCATCTATGAAGCTACGAAAAAAGCTAGTACATGATCTAGAAATAGTCTCTTTAAAAGTGATAATGTTGATTTACATGATCAAGAACAGGAAACAGCTTTTAAGTCAAGTAATGTGGATACTCCGAGATTAATTACAACATATTGTAATGAGGAACGTAAAATTAGATCTATTATTAAGAAACACTGGCCCATAGTGTTAACAGACAATGTGTTCCGCAACAGGGTAGCAGAAACATCTATGATCACATTCAGAAGGGGAAAGACAATGGGTCTATTCTTGATAAAAAAAACTCCCCTGAGATTAAAAAGGCTGCTATATGGTTGCAACCAGTAAGAGGTTTTAGAAAATGTGCTACTTGTAGAGCATGTCAATTTGGCTGCAATAAGACACACAGTTCGACTCCATTTAGTGACTCTCCAATTCCAATTCATGGTAACTACAACTGTAAAACAGTATATGCTGTATATGTTCTGACATGCACCTGTGGACTTAACTATATTGGTAGTACGAAGCTACAGGTGCATGTCAGAAAATTGCAGCATATAAGAGCCATTCTCCACAGCGATCCAGCGTACCCAGTAGCACAGCACTTTAAACAAACCCATGTGAATGATATTAATTGTCTTACCTATTATGTAATCAATGCTCTGCCAAAACCACGGAGGGGTGGAAATAGGAAACGTCAACTCAGACAATTAGAAACAGTATTCATTTTGGAGTTCGACAGTAAGTGGCCCAATGGGTTAAACAACACGGAGGATATGCACAAGTAAACACTTAAAAATGCAATGGCGATCTGTAAACCACATGTGATCAAGGGCTCTTGAAGCCCGAACCACGTTGTGCCAGAAATACTGTGGGTTCTGAGTCTCCTTCTTCGCCGTCGCTGCTTAGAGGTTGGAAGTGGTGGGAGTTGGAATCTTTCAATATATAGTAGTCTAAAGCACAATGGGAATACACATGGGTAAAGAAATGTCTCAGAGGGACATAGCAACCATATACAACATGACACTCCTGAATGTAAGTAATTTATGCAAATGCACTTTTAAATTGATTGAAGAAAGTGTATGGTGTCCAAAGTGAAAGTAGAACCTACAAAAACAATGGTGACAATTGTGAGATACAAATAGGTTTTTAAATATTTACAAAAAACGAACAGGGATATTCAATAATTAATATTAGTCTTCTAGTATAATGGTAGGGGCTGAGAAGTGTTTTTTTGTTTTTCGATTTTGTCAGCGGTGTTTCGACCCCACCATCAATAGGGGATCTCTTCAGGACCTAACATAAAGGGACACTTGAAAGATGATAATCAATGGATCAGTATGGAGAAAGCACAGCAAAGTAGCTGGTTAGGTTAATAGTGGTACCTGGGTTTAAGAAACCACTGTCAAAATGTGAGGTATGGGGAAGTGGCATGAGCTGCCACAAGACGGCCACGCCCGGCTGAGGCTCTGTGTTGCGAGCCGAACTTCTTCATCTACCGAAGCAGACTAGCGGACTCCTTGGGGGTATGGATTAGCAGCTTTCACGGAGCGGGCGCGGGGGCATATATAAACGTTTTTCTTTTTGTTTTCTATGCCACCTATTGCTCTGTTTCCTCCGTGCCACACTCCTGTCAGAAGTGCCGGTAGCGCCTGCCATTGTGTTCACGGCGGGACGCTGCTTTCGCTGCCTTCGCTGCTCCTTCTTCTGAATTCCCCTTCGTGACTGCGAAGCAATTCTTTTTTCTCTGGGTGATATTTGAGTACTGCTATGCTCATTATACAGGAGATTCCTGTTTTGCAGGAGTCTCTTCATGCTGAGGAATGTATACTCACCTGTCTGTCTGTGAGGAAACCCTTTAATGTGGAAATGTCACACCACTGGACATTTATATTGCAACTACAAGTCTATCCTTTGTGTGACCAACTATACATTTTTCTTTGATACTGCACTGCATATGAGGAGTTATTCATTTAACTGCTATTTCCTCATAAGGGTCTGCCGCCAGCTGGTCTGTTTTGCGCTTCTATTGCGCCCCTCAACGACGTGCAGATAAAGTAGGCTTCTTGTTATTAGATGGTTGTGGAGCTTTTGTCACATCCACAGTTTTCAGGACATTATTTTGCTTTGCTTGTTATTGATCCTTCTGTGAGGCTTCTCACACTCATCGTTTCTTTGACTTGTGTTTTGCTGAAAAGGTGCTCCTCTCCTAACTGGTGGTGGTCACTTTTAGATGTCTTTTCGCCCTTCCCTCGGGGCTCCTTGGCTACCCTGGGCACCCTCTGGACTGTATCTTGTAAATCTGCCCCACAGTTCTTTTTTCCTGCTGGGAAAACTTTTTTCCTATGGAGAAAGCTCTTCGCTACTGCTCTAACAAATCAACAGTTGATCCTCTCTTGCTATCCTGAAAGGGGAATTACTCCAGCCTGCAGCTGAAGTAAATGTCCGACTTCCTGTGAGCAAAGAGATTGGATCGAAGTTTGGGAAGCCCACACACGTACGTGTTTGCCTTGCAAGTTTGGGAATGCCCACAAACATGTACATTAGGGGGCATTCCCAAACTTCCGAGACAAAAACCACGACTCTGGACGCTCACTTCCGTTGATTACTACTGCAGATTTCTCTTTCCTCGTGGTGCAGAAATCTGAAGTAATTTGAAGGATTCATGCCTGCCAGGAATCCTTTGTAAATAAGATATTTTGTGCTATAATCTTACTTATATGACTAAAAATATATTTGTAATTGGGCCTCGGGGTGTTTCATCATGGTGCAACTGGGTGATGCTGGCAAAGTGCCTGTCAAGCGTTGTCTGTTCAGTTCAGAAAGACAGTCAGCTATTTTATGGCTCACAACAACATCTGACAGCACCTCTAATACATTATTCCTATCACAGCAATATGGGGAAACAAACAAGATTCCATCTCATATTGAGTTAAAAAATGTGACTTTAATCGACTCAAGGGCACTGAAGTCAAGGCCTATCAGGTGTAATGAGTTTGAGCAAAGACTCGGCGACAGCAAATTTGATCACAATTAGGTTCAGAGATTGCTTCTTTGACATAAACGAAACATATTTCACCTCCAGTCAATGATCTCCCAGACTGTTTATAATGATACTTTGTGGTCTCTAGCGCAGACTGCAGACAAACACCAGTACCAGAGGGTGGGTTGCTTCCAACTCTACTGTAGGAAATAAGGATTTTGTTCAAATTGGGCTTATATTTGTCAAAAGCCATCTATTTCAAAGATCAGACCAAGACTTTCTAAGAAATTTAATTTTTCTTCTAAACATGAAAATCACAAATGCAATGCTGCACACATATATCAGATTGGAAAAAATGTCAAAAACGCATATTCGCCAGTAAGTGAAGTTTCAAAACCATTTATATTTACTGTTAAATTAACTATGTCAATAAATCATTCAATAAAATCTTTGTTCAGAAGCATAAAAAGCTTCCATAAAAGCAGAAACACAATTCAAGTGAAAATTAAACGACAGTTCATAAAAAAATACCAGAAAATGTGGATGCAGTGCATAATAATATTATAATGCAAAACTATGCAAACAGTACAAATCAGGGAGATACAGCAGCATGGACAGGCGTGCTCCCATAGAACGTTAAAAAAATGCCCTTGTATACAAAATAACAACCATTTTAGATAAAAGTTATAAAAACCTGGACGCTGTTCTGCATTGGCCAATATTGCTGCAATACTTTCTTAAAAGGGGTATTAAGCACAATTTTGTGTAACGTGCATAACATTTACAAAATAACATAAAATGAGCATGTTTTGTCCTGATGAATTATCACTTGGGCAGGGCTTAGCAACAAGATATTGTGTGTAGCCCAGAGGGAAAAAAAGCAAATACTCGGCAGTATCAGACCTAAGTCGGAACAATAAAGAGCGCTCCCAACAACTTTGAACACACCATATATAGTCGGTGGTACTGTCTGATTCACACAGATGCTGAGGCCTCATTTATGAAAAGTGACGCATCGCTGTGTGAAAACAGCGATGCGTCACTTTTCACTGCGTACTCCTTGCGACACCAATGATGCGTCATATTTAATGTATGACGCATCATGTCGCAAGGACTTACAGATACGTCAGTATTTCTGACGTATCTGTAAGCGCAAAAGTGACGCATTGCTGGAGTGTGTCACAAAAGTGACGCAACTCCAGCAATGCGTCCTTTCACATGGGGAAAGCCCCATGTGAAAGGGCTTGCGTCAGTCTTACGCCTGCTGTGAGGCAGGCGCAGAATTTTGACGCAACAGCATCCTAAAAGTGACGCAGTGAAATCTCATAGATTTCACTGTGTCACTATTACGAGGCTTTTTGCGGGGGAATGCCCCCTCTGCATACATTACATCTACCTAGATGCGTCACTTTTTAAATATGGCGCAACAAGGCGCATTTTTTACGCCGCTGGTGCGTCACAAAAAGTGACGCACCGGCGGCGCAAAACTGACGCAAGGCCTCATAAATAAGGGCCCAGGTACTTTCCCACAGTTATCTGCTGCGCCAAAAGCTTTACCCACCGAGTTTCCTCAAGATTGTAAAATGCACCGGCCACACTCTTTCTGTTAGTTTAGTGACAGGTTGATGGGTTTCTAAAAACTAGTTCCATCCCAAATTTACAATATACAACATTAACAGACGCAATCCAAGGGATCTCTAACTCTTTGTCTTGTTACAACCTCATCATTTTTCCAGATTGAGAACCTTAATAAGGAATTGATCTGGTCTTCTATAAAAGAGAGAGCTCAAGTTTCTTGTGACAAATAACATTTGAGGCAGAGAAGGAAACATATAATTTCTGAAGAAATCTGTTTTCTTCTCTTTCAATGGCTACACAGTTTGAGATCACCACACCTGGGCCCCTTATATAACTATTGGTAGGCATTGAGACCTACAAATTTCCAATAGAGGAGCTAAACAACCTCCCCTCAGGAGTTGGGGGAGACTGCAAAGAGAACCATAGGCCATTGAAAATTTGCACTGTGCTTCATTACATGGAAAGGGAAAGATACATCATATGCATTGGATTGTTTTTGGACAAGAAGGGGCACCTTCCTGTACAAAAACAATCCCCTGAGGCATTTTCCTCTTTCTATGTGTGATGCAGAGCGCAGCAAACATAGAAAGAGGAAAAAATGAGGAGAAATAATGTTTTTTTCTCCTTGTTGAGCCTCCCCTAGGTAGTCGTAGCATTTTGTTGCATTTTCAGGTCTACCAGTAATGGTAAATCCATGAGTGTCGCGGAGGAACACACATGCAACGCCCATGGAACACCTCCCAGGGGCCGAGTAACGCAATGTAGTGATTTGCGATGCATTGCGTACACTCCAGATTTATCAAGCCACCCTGAGCCACGCAGTCGGGATTTTTATGGCTTGATAAATCACATTTCAAGAATTGTGTTGCTTTTGCACCACGCAACATGCTGCAAACGAGGCGCAACCCTTAATAAACATGGCCCCTAGTTTCAAAAGGCATGACACAAAATGAGACTGCTTCATGCAGCATGTAAAGCCCCCCATAGACACATAGTCAGTCAGCCCCTGGCACTGATATTGCTTATAGGAAGAACGAAACTTAAACTCAGAATCACACTTTGAAAAAATAGGCATGGTATTTTAACATGAAACCAGATGAAGATATCATTACTGACTCCAAACTTTGTAAGGGAAAATCCCCTGCAGCTAGAACACTTTGAGGCCCTTATTCATCAAAGGTTTTGCATCGCCTTGGAACCAAGCAAGGGGACACAAAGGTGAAGCCAAACCTTAATGAAATTTACTAAGCCACAATGCCCTGTTTAGCTTTTTAAAACTAGAGGAACACAAAGCAGTGCAAATGGCTGCCTTACTTTACTCAGCGCCAGGAAACCATCCCATGGGTGGAGATGGGGTGTTCCCATGCATCCACCTATACATTCTGACACATTCCCAGATTTACATGCACTTGTACACCTGGGCATGTCAGAATTGTACACTTCCCCAACATTGTGCAACGAGAAGAAATATCTTCATTTCTCCTTGTTTTTTTCTTAGCACACGTAGAAAGAGGAAAATGCCTCTTAGTATTGTTTTTGTGCAGCAAGGTGTTTGTTGCTGCACAAAATCATCCTGCCTTTGCGTTGTGGATGGAACTGATACCAAAGAGAGAATGGGGAGGTAGAGAAGCCAGCTGCCAATAAGAAAGCCAGGAGGAAGATAATATTATTACTTCAACTTTTTAATGTATTCAAGTTCTTCCATGCACTTTAAAACTAACGATACATGAGGCCTTGATATATTCGACATACAAATAAAGGTTTTATATTACGTGTTACAACTGATAATGGGAATTCACATGTCAAGATGTAAAATTACATGTTCACACTTGAGGAGTCAGTAGGTTTTCCAGGTGTAGTTGAAGAAACCTGTGAAAACTTGTCATCTAATAATAAAATAACAGTTTAATGCTGTCTAACACGTACTCAGGCGAGGCTGATCGCATACAATACTATAATAAATCTGTGAAACTCATACATATAGTAGGCAGTTTGACTGAAAGGATCAGAAAGATTTGTCCGTCATGCTCTTACTTTCATCTTTGGTAAGCATATAAAAAAACATATACAACACATTTTTGAAAGCTGAAAATAGAATTAAAATATTGAACATGCAATTTTGGGATGATTTTAATTTCTCTTGCCACTTTAAATATAGGAAAAGTCATCTGTTTCCATAAGCTTTCAATCAATCAGTCAATAATTAATAAAGCATAGCAAATCACCTGTGAGAGTCTCAAGGCACTGGAGTTAACAACTGCTTCATGGTGATCTGCTCAATCAATAAAAACATGAGGAAGGCAAGGTGAAGGCCCTCAGAAACTGGGAAAAAGGAAAGGAGGATGCAGAGAAAACTGAGGGAAAAGCAAGGAGAAAATGCTCAGAAAGGGGAAGTAGCAAGGGGAAAACAGGAGGAAGAGTGATGCTTTTGTCCCTGTGTTAAATCTCTCCTGCAGACAGTCAACCCCCCATGTGCACCTAACCTTTTGTTGTGCTGGCCAGGCGCTGTGATAAACTCTGCGCTTGCTCCAATACTCCCTCTGCACATGGCCTTTAATCTTTTGCAGCAGAAGGAGTGCTTCAAAACCTGGCCACTGGCCAGGCTCTGGACCCTTAATCATCAACTGATGGCTAAGACCCCGTTGCACACAGCTGTTGACCTTGCGCCACACAAGCGTCCAACACTCCTCTAATTGCCTGCACTATTGTGGTTGCCAAAGGCTCTAGTCTATGACCAGACACTGCTTTCTTAACTATTTCTTTGCTACTGCAGTACTGCAATACCCCTGTACTGCTCTCGGTACTGCGGTACCACAGTTGTGACCTCTCATTGTACCGTGGTGCTACTAAAGGAGTACTCATAACATGAAAAACATTTCTTTTATCTTTTGATCTAAGGGAGAGTCCCTTTAGGAAACCCGGAGATGGCCCTGAGGTTAGAATGTCCCACCCTGTCCCTTTGGGTGGATTTGAATTGTGTTTTTTAGAACTAGGTGAGCGATCCCTGTAATGTCTGCAAGAACCTAGTCACCATAATGTGGCTATTCAAGAAAAGGGGTAACCCTGTGTCCCTCAGAACCTGGGTAATTAATGGTTAAGCATAAGAATGGTTCTGTTGGATACGATACATTGCTTTGAAATTGCTTATTAATGCAATCAGGGAAACAATGCTCTCTGGTACACACATGAATTGAGAAATCAATGCTAAAAAAAGGTCATGAGATCAAGGGGTTATATTAGGCAATTTATACCAGAATTCATTCATTTTGTAACAGAATTACTTCATTCAATGATAACATACAATGCATGATAAGATCGTCAGACAAAGGTGCAATTTATGTGACATTTAGTGGATAGTGCTAAAATGAGTGAAAAAATGTAGAGTGAAAAGAAATTTCCTATATACAAATATATACAAGTGTTTCATTGGGCAAATGCTGATTTACAACCAAGGATTCCTAGTGTTCCGATTGGAATCCTGGTGGTTCTGGACCTATGACAAGCGTCGACGTTTCGACCCTCAAGCGCCCCAGTGGGTGGTTGCGATGGCTCTTTCTCAAGACAGGGATGCCGGTGATTGATGCTGACAGTCTGGAATTGTAATGGAGAATGTGTATCAGAGAGGCTGTAAGTTAACATGAAGTTACACCCAAGGATTCGAGTAAGAGAATCTAGTACTCACTTGAACTTCAGACCGGGAGTCTCAGCCTGAATCAGCGCCGCACGGTGGCCAATCTTATCTGTGGAGGAGAGGTAGGGAATTCAGTACATCGCACAGTTAAGTTGCAGCTGAAAAGCAGTCTGTGTGGGAGGAGGGGAGACCAGTAAGATGATCCCCAAAGTTATGTGCAGCTATCCTAATCTCGGCGTGGACTGAGCATGCAGGGAGCACGAGCGTGTGAAACCTTTTAAAGTAATGTAGGATAAAAGCCCAAGCGTGCCATGCGGTAATATGCGGTAACGTACATGTGCTCAGGTAGGAGAAGCGCCATTTATATCAAGTCCTGGTGGAGTCCTGGAATCACGAACAGTAACTTGCATGCAGTGATATACGTTGCTCAAGTGGGAGATGCATCATGTATATTAATTCTATGCGGAAGTCCTAAAGGCGACTCACGAGCAGTGACTTACATGCGGTTGATACCTGTTGGAGGACTCATTTTACAGCGAACAGTGGTGGAAATGTGGCCAGCTAGCAATTATTGTAATGGGAAAGCATTGCAAGTAAACGTTACAATTTAAACATTTAAAAGAAACAGTGGATCAGTGCACATAATTGGAAGGGCTTTGCTTGTTGGAGGACTCAATTTACAGCGAACAGATATGGACATGTGGCCAGTTCGCAGTTACTGTATTGAGAACCCATTACGAGTAAATATTGCAAATTAAATCGAAAGGATCGGTGGAGCAATGCACATATGGCCAGCTCGCAGTTACTGTATTAGGAAAAATATGAGTAAATGTTACAAGTTAAGAATTAAAATGAGAGGATTGTGGAGCAATGCACATAATTGGAGCAAGTATTGTATCACAAATATTGCTGCAATGTTAACATAAATGTGGGCTGTAAATACCCTTAAGTGCACAAGGATACTACATTATCCTGCCAGTCACTGCAGTCAAAGGGTAATGATACACAAATGTATAGCGCCAAAGCAATTTTGGTTGACAATCAAGTGATGATGCAAACATTCGGAAAAAAAGACATCAAATGCTAGTACGACAATCAATTGAAATTCCAACATGTATGGATAGGTTGTATAGCCTCAGGGTGTAACAAAGCTAACAGTGGGTTGGGTGTTCAAGGAAATTAACAGTTGGCAAGGTAAATTGGTGATAACAGCATATTTATAGCCAACCCATTTGCTTAGATATCTCTTCATGCTCATTCAGGCCGGCGGTCACCGAGTTAAGAGTGTGTATCCATTTGCATTCTTTCCCATTAAGGGCAGATGTCATGGAACCACCTCTGGGGTTGGCAGGGATTTTTTTATATCACCCTCCAACGTATGTTCTCTGGACTATGATTGAGGCTAGTGAAGTATTACACTAGTGGTGCGCCCTGAACGTTACACCTGATCTTACTCATGTGCTGCAAGATACTCATTTTTACCTTTTGGGTGGTCTGTCCAACATGTGGTATATTACAGGGACACAGAATAATGTAGATGACATTAGTGGTGTTGCAGTTTGCCAGTGAAGGCAATTTGTATGTTTTATGTTTGTGTATGAAAGAAGGGCCTTCTAAGCTCAGAAGGCATACTTTGCATGTTCCACATTTAAAGTGGCCCAGAATCGGTGGAAGTCCCAGTTGGTCCCGTAGGTTGGGTGATTTAGGGGGTTCAAGGAAAGCCTTAACAACACTGTTTTTCACATTGCTTCCTCTCTTGAAGGCAAACAAGGGGTTCTCTTCCATATTCAGTTCTGGTGCGGCCAGATTCCAGTATTTCATCACAATTTTCTTCACTGTGTTGCTCTTTGAGTGAAAAGTGGTAACACATACTATGTTGTCACTTGCCGGTTTCTTCCCCTTGGGAGTTAAGAGTTGTTTCCTGGGGCAGTACCAAGCCCTTTTCTTGGCGTGTTTTAGTAAGCCCAAGGGGTAGCCACGTTCACATAGGCGTTTGGTCAATACCTCAGTCTCTCTAAGAAAGTCAACCTTTCTGGTGCAGTTTTTCCTCATTCACAAGTATTGTCCACAGGGCAGGTTATCTCGAAGATTGCGAGGGTGGTGTGATTCATATTTAAGCAATGTGATTCTCTCTGTGGGCTTCCTATAGAGTTCACAGTAGATCAGGCCATTCTCTACCTGAAATGTGAGGTCTAGGAAGGCTATGGTGTTGCGATCGTAGGCTATGGTTAATTGGATGTTGTTGCTTCTTTCATTAAGCCATCTGAAGAACCTTTGTAGGTCGCGTTCTGTGCCTGACCATATCATGATGACATCGTCTATATATCTCTTCCAGACAGCTATCGAGTCGATATATGGATTTTCATGTGTATACAGGTGTTCCACCTCATAGCTATCCATATATATATATTCGCCAGGCTAGGTGCATAGGTCGCGCCCATAGCCACTCCCTTGCACTGGAAGTAGAATTGTTGTTTAAAAATGAAACAGTTCTATTTCATGGCAGTTTCTAGGAGGTCGATCAGGAAGCTTGTTGGTATCCAATGGGGTGCTGGGCGTCTATCCAGTGTGGCACAAATGACTTCAATGGCCTTGCTCTGGGGTATGGAGGTGTAGAGTGAAGAGACGTCCAATGTTACCATGAATTGTGTGGTTTTATTGTATAGTTGATCTTCTAGTAGTTGTATTATGTGCATGGAATCACGTACATAGGACTAAGTCTGGGGGACCAGTGGTTGTAGAAAATGGTTTATAAATTGATTTACGGGTTCCAGAACTGACTGAACCGCAACTGGATATGATTGGTCTACCGAACGGATTTACCAAGCTCTTATGCACTTTGGGCAGCGTGTATATGGTTGGGATGCGTGGTTCCTTGTTGATTAGGAATTCCTTTTCAGGGGTACTCAGGAATCCTTTGTTGACACCATACTCAGTAAGCATCTGGATGAGTGACTTGATGCTTGATATTGGATCTCTTGAAGTTGGTTGGTAACTTTCTCTAACCCCAAGTTGCTGTTCGATTTCAGTGACGTAGTCCTAGGTGTTTTGTAACACCACTGCACCACCCTTGTCTGCTGTCTTCAGGATGATCGAATGGTTCTCCCGCAGTTCCTTCAATGCCATCATTTCCTCTTTGGTGACATTGTGTTTGATGTATTGTCTCTCTTCGAGGGATGCCATCACTTCTTGCATCCCGACCTGTTCAAATGCCAGTATGCGTTGGCTCTTACAATATGAACCGGGCGTAAATGAGGAAGGTGGTTTAAAGGGTGTTGCTTCCTTTTTAGGTGTGTATTCGTTTTTACCAAAGTAGTATCTCAATCTTACTTTTCGGAAGAACTTTTGTAGCTCAAGCTTTGTGGTGAATGAGTCTGGTCTGATTGTGGGGACGAAAGAGAGCCCCTTGCTCAGCACCTCCCTTTCTGCTGTGCTTATTATGTGGTCTGAAAGATTGATAATGGGGTCTGAGAGATCCACATTGGTTTGGGCATGCTGGACAGGACCGGTCATCTCATTCTCAATGGCTTGTTGGTTAGTTACTCCAGGTGTGGTAATGGCAAGGTTACCAGTAGAGATCAATTCAGTTTCAGTTGATGTAGATGCATACCTAGCTGACGAATATTACCAGCAAGACCAGCAAGGATTTTTCACAAATAAGAGCAGACAAGGACCAAGACGCTTCAACACTTTATCCAACTCCTCCATTGGCAGCAGCTCGGATTCTGAACAAGAAGGACCCTCAACAAGCAGACAGGGCCTCCAAGCTCCACAACAGCAAAATGTTTTAGACCAAGGCTACCGCCAACCCAACCGGGGTGGAAGTGCCGAACAAGGTTGGTCCCTTCAGAGAAGATGGAACAGAGGAAGAGGAGCCCAGAGAGGAAACTCATGTGTGAGGTTCTACCAACCGGAGGGACACGGAGAGATTTCCACACGGAAACAAACATTCCGGTGTTAAGTCAAACGACACAACCCATCGCGGAAGAAGCTGTATGTGAAGCTCTTCCCACCGGGCTCGTGGTTTTCCAAATCAATGCAGTAACAGAAATATCAACAGTGATGGCATCAACGCCAGCGGAAACTGAAGTGAACAACGCCTCAATCTTGATGGCATCTACATCAACTGAAACTGAAATGATCTCTACTGGTAACCTTGCCCTTACCTGTCTTCATCCCCCCGGCGCTGCATGCAGTGGCCCTACCAGACCTTAGTGAATTTCTGCTTGGACTTCCAGAGGGAGAGTTCATTATTGGAGGAGATTTCAATGCAACTCTGAATGAAACCTTGGAAAGATTTCCCGTCAGATCTGGGGCATCAGGAGAGTCGCGCTTTGGGAGTTTCCTGGATGCTATGGGCCTTATAGATCTATGGAGAAGACACCACCCAACAGAACGTCAATTTACGTATCACTCAGGAGTCCATAATAGTTTAACTCGGATACATTATTTCCTGGGTTTCACGGGTAGTCTTAAAAACGTAGAGTCTATAGAAATCAGACCCAGAGACATCTCTGACCAATCCCCTATATTGATTAGGTACACTCACTATCAGCATAGAAGGCGCCACATTTATCCAATTTGCCCTGGCTATTTACAAGTTAAGAAAATTTGAAAGGCGCTCAAAAAAGGAACAGACCAATATCCTTTGGGAGGAGTTCAAGATAGTGGTCAGAGGCCAGGCCAGCTGGGCACGAGAGGAATGCTTTCACCCCTATACGACAAGAAAATGGCATTAGCAATGTCTGGCCCACTGAGTCATACTCTGGTACTATGGCATGCTGCTCAGGCCAAATTGGGATGGCGGAGGGTGAGAACCTGGCTTACTCCGCTGTGGGATACGAAAAAACTAGGCAGTCTTCGAAACAGCAAAGGCTTCGATCAATGGGATGATATAGGAATATCAACAGTTGGTGATTTATGGCAGGGAGGTGAGATAGTGCCATTTGAATGTCTCCAACACCTCTACTAGTTAACGTCCTCTGAATTATTCAGATACACGCAAATTAGACATGCCCTTACGACGGCGCTGCCACCCGGATCCGAAGTCCCGGAGGAATCCCCCATGCATGGAGGATAGGTTACTAACCGATCACATGCAGAAGAAGGCCACCTCTTTTATCTATCGCAAATTAGTGAACAACCTGCCCGACACTATGGGACCCCTAAGAGATAAATGGGCACAAGACATAGATGATATGGATGACTCAGAATGGCAAGAAGCGTTAGTGTCCCCTAGGGAGGTAGGCATACCCTCACGTCTTAGGTTGGTGCAGCTCCGAATCCTGTTTCGCTCATACTACACTAGACTTGTTCTGCACAGAATGGGAAAAATAGAACACCCCTACTGTCTCCGAGGCTGCGGAGAGGAGGGGAATTTTTTCCATACTATATGGGAATGTCCTAAAATAGCACCATACTGGACACAAGTGATGCGCACCATGTCACAATCAGAGGGGGTGTTGCCCGTACCGGAACCACGATGATGCCTGTTAAACATATGGGAGCCAAATGATCTCACACGATATGGGCAGAGTTGGGTCACACTAGGACTTATAATAGCCAAGAGGAATATGGCACAAAAATGGGGTGGAGCGGAGGTGCCATCTCTCACAGCGTGGAGCAGAGACATAGATGAAGCAATGATAGCTGAACGGGCGGTATTTACTGGTAGAAGATGCCCTAGAAAATGGACAAAAATCTGGGGAACATGGAAAAAATATAGAGGGAGTATTTGTGATCCTCCATCAGATGGGGAGAAAGAGGACTCAGAGGCAGATGAGGATTGAGATGAGATGGGTGGTGGGACGGGGCTTTATTAAGGCTGTTTACCGCTGGTGACACTGTGAATTTGTAATAATGATTGACTTGTGTAATTATGACATGTGGTGCTATGATGATTTCTTATGCAAAAGACTGTCTTATTTTGTAATAACTCTGAAAATGAATGAAAAGTTTTTTTTTTTTAAAAGAGCAGCACGGTGAAGAAAATTGTGACGAAATACTGGAATCTGGTCGCACCAGAACTGAATATGGAAGAGAACCCCTTGTTTGCCTTCAAGAGAGGACGCAATGTGAACAACAGTGTTGTTAAGGCTTTCCTTGAACCCCATAAATCACCCAACCTATGGGACCAACTGGGACTTCCAACGATTCTGGGCCACTTTAAATGTGGAATTTGCAAAGTATGTCCTCTGAGCTTAGAAGGCCATTCTTTCATACACAAAAAAAAACATACAAATTGCCTTCACTGACAAACTGCAAACTGCCTTTATCCGCTCTGTAAACTGGAGCCAGCAGTAATGAATTGATGCAGTCGACGGAAGGGACGCAGCCCCTTTGTCACCGCCGATCATTTGCATTTGCTCCCCCGGGTAAGCGCCACTTGAGCTTTCCCTCCGTTCCCCCCTCCTGAGCACTCGCTGATCGAGGTTGGGTTCCCCGTCGATTTCCACCATTTCATGCCACACTGTACGGGTGTAACCTTCAGGGCACACTAACGTTCCAGCCCCCGGTCTCGCCCCCCCAAGCGCTCGCTTATCAGGGATTAGTCCCGTGACTCACTCCCTTAACGCCACTATCAATCGCATGTAAGTTACTGCTCGTGAGTCGTCTTTAGGACTTCCGCATAGAATTAATATACACGATGCGTCTCCCACTTGAGCGGCATATATCACTGCATGCAAGTTACTGTTTTTGAGTCCAGGACTCCACCGAGACTTGATATACATGGAGCTTCTCCTAACTTAGCACATGTACGTTACCGCATATTACCGCATGACACACATGGGCTTTTATCCTACACTACTTTAAAAGGTTTCACACGCTCGTGCCCCCTGCATGCTCAGTCCACGCCGTGATTAGGGTAACTGTACATAACTTTGGGGATCATCTTACTGGTCTCCCCTCCTCCCACACAGACTGCTTTTCATCTGCAACTTAACTGTGCGATGTACCGAATTCCCTACCCCTCCTCCACAATAAGATTGGCCACCGCGCAGCGCTGATTCAGGCTGAGACATTGAAGTTCAAGTGAGTACTAGATTCTCTCCCTGGAATTCTTGGGTGTAACTTCATATGCACTTACAGCCTCTCTGATACACAGTCTCCATTACAATTTCAGACTGTCAGCATCAATCACCCGCATCCCTGTCTTGAGAAAGACCCGTCGCGACCACTCACTGGGGCGCATGAGGGTTGAAACGTCGACGCTAGTCATAGGTCCAGAACCATTATCAACAATACAGGACCGGTTCCTAAAGGTGAAGGAATTCTGCCTGGTCAACGCCAACCTATTCTTGCATTAGGGTGGGGTAGTGGCCAACAATTCTGGCTAACTGTTTCTAGACCGGGCTCCCCACTTTCAGAGATTTCAATAAAAAAGAGAGAGCGCTATTCACCACTTTCCCCTCCCCTGCCGACTGTTGTATGACGCTCCATCGTACTGACTCACATCGCGGTAATTCACATCGCCGTCACGACAGAGCAAGTGCAGTCACATCGGCCATTTTAGCATCGCACGATGTTGCAACGCAAATCCGGGCATGCAATAGGATCGCATGTCACATCGGCGACTTTACATCGCGCGACATGACAACGCGATGGTTTAGCCCGCAAATTGAAAATCTTTATAGCCAATGGGTTGTTCGGGGGGTGGGGGGTATATATTGTGTTGCCTGCCATCTCTGCAGAATGTATCTGTGTGCGTTCTCTTTCCTTTGAGCTATCTCAACTCTTTGCCAAGGCCTCGAAGGTCTTGTGGTCTGGATTCCTCAACATTCACTTGCCACATCAGTAGAATCTGAAGGGTAGTTATCTGGCATAAGAAATACATTAATAGTATATGTAGGGACTCAATAAGGCTGAGAGATCTCTGACCTGACCCTAGAAGATGCGATCGTAGAGAGAGATAGCTCTGCTGTTTACGAAGGTCGCTGTGAATACGTTTGTAACGTGGTTAGTTGCTTCTACAGCACAAGAGCAGATTAATTTAAATATTAAGTTTGCAAAGCTAGTTTGGCATTCTCTAGCCATGTTCCTGATCTGGGCTGACCAAATCAAACCTGTGGCTTGCAGACTTCAGCCTCCCGTGACGCCAATTTTATGGTCAGTTACCAGGAATTGGCTTCTACCTTTGGCAGGGGTATTGTACAAGTTACAGCACATTGGCATGCAGCTTTAAAAGAGTTTCATTTGTTTATTCGTTTGGATGGTAATGCAGGCGTGACATCCCTGCTACAGTGTGCCAGTCTGTGGCCAGGAGGGCCATGCCAAGGTCGCGACGGGCCCCTATCCCAGTAAACAAAATACCCTTGTCTGTGCCAGGCCTTCATTAGGGCCAATGCTTGTTAAAATGGGCTCCACCTCCATCATCTGGCCCTGCTCCTTTCCTCCAAGAGAGCATTTTCAGCATAGCCCTCAAAGATCATGGCCGTTGGATAGCTAGCAGAAACTAACCTACAACATATTTGCTACATCAAGTGTTCTAGTAGTTTTAACACGTTTGAGGCATTGGGCATTGATGGGGATGCAGAAGTTGCAAAGGGCCATATAAGACGGGTTGCTAATATAAATAGCCCATGTCACCCATTGAAGGAAAGTACTACATTTTTCATTTCTCCTAACTTTTCACTAACTGCTCGTGTGATGCACTGCACAGCACGCATTACATGTGTGGAAAGTTGTAAAGTTAGGCTAATCATATTATTTTTTATTGTAAGGGTACCCTTTCAGTACAAAAAAATGGTTGTAGACATTACACATACATCCCCCAGCATTAATCCACCATCAGCCATCCACCCATCCCACCCACCCATACATCCATCCGCCCATTTGATGAACACAATTCCGCTCATTTTGCTTCAATTTACTTAAATAAACACAATTGCCATTTTAGGAACACAATTCCGCTCGCCTATGCGCTGATTAAATAAACTCTCGTGTTTAATAATTAAATTTCGCTTCAATTTACTTAAAGAAACACAATTGCCATTTTATGAACACAATTCTGCTCGTAGATTATCTTGCTATGAATGGATGATTGGAGGGAAGCTCGAACCTTGTATGACAGCACCAAAGTCTGTCTAGCTATCCGTCAGACCACATCTTGAGTTTGAGTTTGAGTTTAAAAGCACTTTTAAAGCGCACGTATACCGGCGGTTTCTTGGCGCTGTAGCTAGTGGGGGCTGAGGTTTAAGAGCAGGGAGAGAGGAGGGAGCATTTATTCAAAGGACTTTGTGAATAGGTAGGTTTTAAGGCTTTTACGGAATTGGGGATAGAGGGTGATAGCACGAAGATGAAGGGGAAGGGAATTCCAGAGGGTGGGTGCCAGAATAGCAAATTTGGAGCCGCCCCACTTCTTTCTCCGGAAGCGAGGGATGGTGAGGAGGGACTGGGAAGACGAACGTAGGTCCCTGGAGGGGACATAAGGAACAATCTCAGAGGAGATGAAGGCGGGTGCCAGGTCCAATTGGGCCAGGAAAGTGATGGATGCGAGCTTGAATTGAATTCTAGCCCGCACAGGGAGCCAGTGAAGAGATTTCAGAAGTGGGGTAGAGTGGTGGAATTTGGGGAGGTTGAAAGCCAGGCGGGCCGCCTGGTTTTGGATCTGTTGTAGGCGGCGCAGACTGTATGCAGGAATACCGGCATACAGAGCGTTCCCATAGTCCAGGCGGGACACCACCATGGCCAGAATGATAAGTTTGAGAGCAGAAAAAGTAAAGAAGAGGGACACCTTGCGTATAGTACGCAGTGAGAGGAAAGAAGAAGATACCACAGAGCTGACCTGGGAGTGGAGGGTGAGTTGGGAGTTAAGTTTAATGCCTAGTGTTTTGACTGAGGAGGAGGGGACAGGAGGAGAGCCAAGAGAGGGGGGCCAGAAGAGGGGGGACCAGGGGCTGGATGAACCACCCGTCAATACCAACTCGGTTTTATCCGGGTTGAGTTTGAGGTGATTGTGGCTCATCCAGTCCCTGATGTGAAACATGACAGTTTGAAAGTTGAAAACAGCAGAAGGAGAAAAAAGATCAAAGACCAGCTGGAGGTCATCCGCATAGTTGAATACGGTGACCTCCATCTGTTGGAGAGAAAAAATAAGAGGGGCGATATATAGGTTAAACAGAAGGGGGGAGAGAGATGAGCCTTGAGGAACCCCGCACTGAACTTTCCGGAAGTCCGCTGTGAAGTCACCCAGGCGAACAGCCTGGGTGCGGTCGCTCAGGAAGGAGGACAACCAGACCAGGGCAGTCCCCTCGATCCCCGCCACCCCGATACGGGAAAGTAAGATGTTGTGGTCCACCGTATCAAAGGTGGCTGAGAGGTCGAGGAGCACAAGGGCCTGGTGCTGATTGGTGTCCATACCCTCCCTGAGGGTGTCGAGGACCGATATGACAACGGACTCCGTAGAGTGTGCGGGGCGGAAACCGGCTTGGCGGGAGGCAAGGGCTCCATGTTTCTCCACAAAGGAGCTCAGAGCGCAGGTGACATGGCGCTCGAGCACCTTGGCTAGAAATGGCAGGAGGGAGATGGGGCGGAAATTGGCAGGGACAGAGGGGTCCGCCCCAGGTTTTTTCA
This sequence comes from Lissotriton vulgaris, assembly GCF_964263255.1. NCBI lineage: Eukaryota > Metazoa > Chordata > Amphibia > Caudata > Salamandridae > Lissotriton > Lissotriton vulgaris. The sequence goes on from NW_028251522.1 coordinate 243,208, forward strand.
GGATGGGCACAATTACCGCAGACTTCAAGGAGCTAGGAACTATGCCTTGCGTGAGGGAGCTGTTAAGGAGGTGAAGGGGGGGATCTGGACAGGAGACAAAGATGTGACGGAGGATGTGGGCAGGACAAGGGTCAAGGGGGGAGCCAGATTTGATCAAAGGCACCAGTGAAGCCAGGTTTTCCCGAGTGATAGGGGGAAAGGTGGTCAATTTGCCTTTGGGAGGGGGACATTGGGGATCCACAAAAGATGGGGGAGGTGGGGGGATGTTGGCCTTAATGGTGATAATTTTGTGGATGAAATAATTGTTAAGAGAAAGACAAAGGTCATTGGACGGGGCTGGTTTTAACGTAGTTCTGTCCGAGAACGCCAGGTTGTGAACGATGGAGAAAATCTCCTTAGACTGGTTCTCCGCTGCTAAGATTTTGGAGGAGAAATAAGCTGTTTTGGCCTCCAGGATGCTTTTTTTGTACTGGTTGAGGATGTTGATATATTCCAGTTTCAAAGTGGGGCAGTAGTTTCTCCTCCAAGCCCGCTCTGCGCGGCGAACTGTGAGTTTGGTGGTTTTAAGCTCTTGGTTAAACCACCGGTTGGCGTCTTTGTCGCATTTAGAAGTAATGCGCTTGAGCGGGGCAACGGAGTCGCAGCTGCGGGAGAGCCACTGGTCTATGGCGTCAACCTGGGAGACGGTAGTAAGGCCCTGAAGAGGCGGCAGAGAACTAGTGAGGAGAGAGGAGAGATTCTCAAGGTTGACACGGCCCCAAGATCGGACCCAGGTGTTTTTGGGCCGGGGGGGCTTAGCTGGGGGGAGAATAGGAAGAAGAAATGAAATCAAGTGGTGGTCAGACCAGGTGCAAGGGGAGATAGATAGGGATTCCACAGGGCAGTTCAGGGACCAGATCTGGTCAAGCAGGTGACCCTTGATGTGGGTGGGGGAATGAACATGAGGTATGAAGTTAAGGGAGTGGAGGGTTTCGGAAAAATCCTTTGATGATGGACATTCGGCAGGATCGGAAGGCCAAAAATTAAAGTCGCCGAGGAGCAGGATGGAGGAATTGTTGATTGTAATGGTAGCCAAGACCTCCAAAAAATCAGGAAGAAACTGTAGGGGGGACTGAGGAGGACGATAAGTGAGGAAACAGGTAAGAGGGGGGGAGGTGGATACTGTGCGAATCACCAGGGATTCGGTGGTAGCGATGTTAGGTAGGGAAAGAATTTGAAAAGGGAAATCGGTACGTGCGATGACTGCCACGCCGCCCCCCGGCTCTGCCCGAAGGGCGGTCGGCCCTGAGGGCGTAGTAGGAGGCTGGGAGGGTGGATAGGAGTGCAGGGAGGGAGTCATCGCAGAACCAGGTCTCGGTTAAGAAGAGGAGATCTGGAGCCTGTAAATCCAACAAGACCGAGAGTTTGTGCGAGTGGGCAACGGCAGAACGGGTGTTGAGGTAGAAAGCTGTGATGTTTTTAGGGTTTGGCGGAGGGGCAGGCCTACAGGTCGTAGGCGAGGTATCCAGGGTAGGAGGAGGGTGAGGAAAGGGAAGGAGGGAGGCTATGCCGAGAGCAGAGATGCGGGAGCTGATGCTGGCCTTGATGGGCCAGGGGCCTTGGTAGCTGCGCAGTAGGTCCGGGCTATAGGTGATAAGTGGGGCAGAGTGTAAAGCCCCTAGTCCCGGCCGGTCGCGGACGGGCGCAGACGGGCTTGCCTTAGGCGCGCCTTCGGTGCGCAATCGTCGCGCCCGCTGCGCTCGTCCGCTGCGCTTCCTACCAAGACACATATTTTATGGTCGTGAGGCGAGGTGTTGAAAGGGGCGTGGCCAACAGAGTGGGCGTGTCTGTGGCACGCCTCGCGCTCGAGAATGGCGGCTGGAGGAGATGGGTCGTTGCAGCGTGGAGCGCTGTTTAAAAAGATGCCAAGAAGTGCAGGTAGGATGGGGGAGTGATAGGAACACGTTATCACAAGTCAAATTTTAAAAATACAGAGTTATGCTTTCTCCCGGCTTCCGCCTCAGGAGTCCAATAGCTAGTGAAGCGCCTGGCTTCAGCGCGCAGTATATATACAAGCAGTCGAGGGGGCGTGGCCAACAGAGTGGGCGTGTCTGTGGCGCGCCTCGCGCTCGAGAATGGCGGCTGGAGGAGAGGGGTCGTTGCAGCGTGGAGTGCTGTTTAAAAAGATGCCAAGAAGTGCAGGTAGGATGAGGGAGTGATAGGAACACGTTATCACAAGTCAAATTTTAAAAATACAGAGTTATGCTTTCTCCCGGCTTCCGCCTCAGGAGTCCAATAGCTAGTGAAGCGCCTGGCTTCAGCACGCACTATATATACAAGCAGTCGAGGGGGCGTGGCCAACAGAGTGGGCGTGTCTGTGGCGCGCCTCATGATCGAGAATGGCGGCTGGAGGAGAGGGGTCGTTGCAGCGTAGAGCGCTGTTTAAAAAGATGCCAAGAAGTGCAGGTAGAATGGGGGAGTGATAGGAACACGTTATCACAAGTCAAATTTTTAAAATACAGAGTTATGCTTTCTCCCGGCTTCCGCCTCAGGAGTCCAATAGCTAGTGAAGCGCCTGGCTTCAGCGCGCACTATATATACAAGCAGTCGAGGGGGCGTGGCCAACAGAGTGGGCGTGTCTGTGGCGCGCCTCGCGCTCGAGAATGGCGGCTGGAGGAGAGGGGTCGTTGCAGCGTGGAGCGCTGTTTAAAAAGATGCCAAGAAGTGCAGGTAGGATGGGGGAGTGATAGGAACACGTTATCACAAGTCAAATTTTAAAAATACAGAGTTATGCTTTCTCCCGGCTTCTGCCTCAGGAGTCCAATAGCTAGTGAAGCGCCTGGCTTCAGCGCGCACTATATATACAAGCAGTCGAGGGGGCGTGGCCAACAGAGTGGGCGTGTCTGTGGCGCGCCTCGCGCTCGAGAATGGCGGCTGGAGGAGAGGGGTCGTTGCAGCGTGGAGCGCTGTTTAAAAAGATGCCAAGAAGTGCAGGTAGGATGGGGGAGTGATAGGAACACGTTATCACAAATCAAATTTTAAAAATACAGAGTTATGCTTTCTCCCGGCTTCCGCCTCAGGAGTCCAATAGCTAGTGAAGCGCCTGGCTTCAGCGCGCACTATATATACAAGCAGTCGAGGGGGCGTGGCCAACAGAGTGGGCGTGTCTGTGGCGCGCCTCGCGCTCGAGAATGGCGGCTGGAGGAGAGGGGTCGTTGCAGCGTGGAGCGCTGTTTAAAAAGATGCCAAGAAGTGCAGGTAGGATGGGGGAGTGATAGGAACACGTTATCACAAGTCAAATTTTAAAAATACAGAGCTATGCTTTCTCCCGGCTGCCGCCTCAGGAGTCCAATAGCTATCTTGTATATCTTGTTGTAGGTATGAGCGCTGTAATTGCCACATGTTGCCAATGTTTGTTAATAGTACATTTTCATATACCCAATAAAGGATACTCGCTGCTTTGCTTGTCGTGTTTAATAATCCAATTTCCCTTCAATTTACTTAAATAAACAGAATTTCCAATTGTGTTTAATAATACAATTCCCGATGTATATTGAAATGCGATGCATAAAGAAATTGTGCTCGCATATGCTAATTGCCACACGTTAGCATATCTGTTTCCCATTCCATTGTGTTTAATAATCCAATGTTTCCAAATAAACTGTCTTAAATAAACAAAACTGTGCTCGCATATGCACACAACACAAAACACAATTGCAATTTTATGAACACATTTCTGCTCGTAGATTAACTTGCTATGAGTCAATGATTGGAGGGAGGCTCGAACCTTGTATGACAGCACCAAAGTCTGCCTAGCTATCCATCTGAACACATCTTGTTGTAGTTATGAATGCTGTAATTGCCACATGTTGTTGGAGTTACACATTTATGTCAATGTTTGTTAATGGTACATTTTCATATTCTCAATAAAGGATACTCGCTGCTTTCCTTGTCGTGTTTAATAATCCAATTTCGCTTCAATGTACTTAAATAAACACAATTTCCAATTGTGTTTAATAATACAATTCATTCAATTGTGTTTAATAATCCAATTTCGCCAAATAAACTGTCTTAAATAACCAAAATTCTGCTCGCATATGTACACAACACAATTCTTAAATAAACAAATCTCGCTAAATAAACTGTGTTAAATAAACAAATTCTGCTCGCATATGCACGCAACACAATTCCCGATGTATATTGAAATGCGATGCATCACGATGTAATCCTTAACGATGTATATGGCAATGAGATACAATTGCATGCGTCCTGATGACATGCGATGTGGTGTTGTCCACGATGTAATAGCCGCGTTGCAATGGCAGCGCGATGCGATATATCCGTTGTAAGCGGTGCTTCCCCTGCCGACAGACTAGAGTGAGTAGTTCGAGTGGTGGACGCTGATGATGAGAACCAAGGCGGCAGGCGAGTACCTTCCTGCAGAGCCTCCATGGTGTTACTCCCGTGAGGCGACACTACTCTTCCCCTCACTTTTTTCTTTTTTCTCCAAATTCTTCTCTCTACTCACTCTAGTCTGTCGGCAGGGGAGGGAGAGTAAGATAGGAGAAAGTGGTGAATAGCGCTCTCTCTTTTTTAATGAAAGCTCTGAAAGTGGTGAGCCCGGTCTAGAAACAGTTAGCCAGAATTGTTGGCCACTACCCCACCCTAATGCAAGCATAGGTTGGCGTTGACCAAGCAGAATTCCTTCACCTTTTGGAGCAGGTCCTGTATTGTTGATAGTAGATTGAGAGGGGGACGACCTGTTCCTTGATCCCCTAAGCTCCTTGGTGTAATTGATAGGTCCAGAACCACCACGATTCCAATAGGAACACTAGGAATCCTTAGTTGTAAATCAGCATCTGCCCAATGAAATTTCTTCTCACTGTACATTTTTTCACTCATTTTAGCACTATTCACTAAATGTCATACAAATTGCACCTTTGTCTGACGGTCTTATCATGTATTGTATGTTATCATTGAATGAAGCAATTCTGATACAAAATGAATGAATTCTGATAAAAATTGCCTAATATAACCCCTTGATCTCATGACCTTTTATTTTGAGCATTGATTTCTCAATTTATGTGTGTACCAGAGAGCATTTTTCCCTGATTGCATTAATAAGCAGTTTCAAAGCAATGTATCTTACCCAACAGAACCATTATTATGCTTAGCCATTATGTGGCTAGTCAATCAGGCTCTGCAAATCCACTTAAATTGGGCCCATGAGAGCAAATATGATTACCAAAAGCCCAAATATCTCTACATTTTTTGTCAGCATCTGGCCCTTATGCCCAACCTGAGACTATTTTAAACATTAACATCCCTCCTCATCAGCCAGGCTAGCTTGAATACAGTGGCACGGCGAGTAAGGGACCCTCGCCTGAGCACACCCATCCCACTTAGGGCAAAAAGTGCTGCAGTAACAAACGATGGGCAGAATGCTGAATAATTAAAACATTCACCCCAGGTCAAGAGATCTGGAGTAATTCCATTGTCATTTTGCTCAGTACGCCACCCCAGTTTAAACCCAGCCATATGCAAATCAGTATTGAACCTGTTCCTCATGGTAACACTCCAGCCTGCGCTGCTGAGCCAGGTCCTCGCTGGACTAGAAATAAGCATCCTGGGATGGGTTTCAGGGTATCGTACCTCAGCAGCTAGGCTAGCTTGAATCCAGTGGCACAGCAAGCAGGTGACCACCGTCGGGGAATACGCAAGCCACTTAGGGTGAAAAGGGCTGCAGCAACAAAGGATGGATGGAATGCTGAATAAATCAAACATTCACCTCTAGTCAAGAGATCTGGGAAATAAGTCTTGACCCTGTTCCTCATGGTAACACTCCAGCCTGAGCTGCCAAGCCAGGTCCTCGCTGGACCAGAAATAAGTTTCCTGTACCTGGTTTCATGGTATCTCCCTTCATCATCTAGGCTAGCTTGAAACCAGTGGCACAGCGAGCAATGGACCTACGTCTGGGCAAACCCATCGCACTTATGGCAAAAAGTATTGCAGTAAAAAATGATGGACAGAATGCGAATAAGTAAAACATTAACCCCAGTCAACGAGATCTGGGTTAAATCCATTGTATTTTTTCTCAGTTTGAACCCGGCCATATGCAAATCAGTCTTGACCCTGCTCCTCAGCGACACAATCCAGCCTGAACTGCCAGACTGGGTCTTCCCTGGACCAGAAACAATCATCCTGGTACCGGTTTCAGGTATCACCCCTCATACACAAGTCTAGCTTGATTCCAGTGGCATGGAGAGCATGGGACCCATGTCTGGGTATACTCGTCCCACTCGGGTTGAAAAATACAAAAAGAACAATTGATGGATAGAATGCTGTACAATGTCAAATATTCCCCCCAGTACACAGATCTGGGCCTAAACCCAATGTTGTTTTCCTCCCCATGCCATTCCAGTTCAAACCAAGCCCTATGCAAATCAGCCATGACCCTGATCCACATTGGAACAGTCCAGCCCGAACTGCCATGCCGGGTCCTCCCTGGACCAGAATCAAGCATCCAGGGACCAGTTTTGGGCTATCACCCCTTATCAGCCAGGCTATCTTGAATCCAGTTACACAGCGAGCAACTGACCCACATCTGGGCATACCCAACCCACTTAGGGAGAATAGTGCTGCAGCATCAAATTATGGATGGGATGCTGAATAAATGAAGCTTTGGCATGGAGAGCACCAGACCCAGTTCTGGGCATACCCGTCCCACTTGGGATAACAAATGCAAAAAGAGCTGGGTCCAAGGGGAGCAGGGTCAAGACTGATTTGCATATGGCTGGGTTCAAACTGGAATGGCATGGGGATCAAAAAAAGATGAATTTAGGCCCAGATCTCCGTACTGGGGTGAATGTTTGACACCGTCAGTGTGAGGGCAGGACAAAACCTGTTCAGAAGTAAGTGTGAGCCATCTCGTCCACTTCCTGCCCGGAAGACTATCAGTATGCAGATGAATCCCCTATCACATCCAGCCCTTCCTGTGTTATGGCTGTCTAAAGGGAATGCACAAAGTGTAGCTGTCACCCAGCCCAAACATGTATTGGAGACAGGTTGCAGGCACACAGAAAGTTAGAGCAGTGAAATGTCCACTTTCCAAAAGTGACATTCTAAAATGGTCAAATTCATCTTTACCATTAAAGAGGATTTATCAACACCATTCAAAAGATATTAAACATGGTGTAGCTGCTCCTTTTCTTATCAGGAATTGCAGCTAAAAGGTGTTTTAGGAATCCCCAGTGCTAGTCCATGGACGGAGTTGGCTTCACAGCAGTGAAAAATTGATGTAGCTGTTTGTCATGTAAAACTTTAAAGTACATGTCATGCCTTTTGGTTACACAGCATACTGGCCTTAGGGTCACTCTGGGCCTACCTCAGGGGTGACATATGTGAAATAAACGGGGAGTTTAGGGCTAGGAAATTTGTTTTAAATGCCAAGCCGAAGTGACAGTAAACTGCACATACAGGCCCTGTAAAGGCAGGTCTGAGACAGATTTTAAAGGCTACTTGTGTGGGTGGCACAACCACTGCTGCAAGCCCACTAGTAGCATTTAGTATACAGGCCCTGGGTGCATGGTAAACCACTTTACATGGAATTTAAATTAAACTAAATATGCAAATCAGGTATACACTAATTTCAATATGTTAGGGGAAGGGCACATGCACTTTAGCGCTGGTTAGCACTGGTAAAGTGGTTAGACTCCTATGCCCAATAAAATGATTCATCAAAAAGTGGAGGGAAGTGGGCAAAAATGCAGGGGAAGACCATTCTAAGGATGATAGGTCCAACAGACAGCATGACACCTAAAGCAACACAAAGAATACAGTAAAATACTTCCTGAAAGCTTCAACAAGTTTGCGCCGTTTGGCGATGAGCTCCTTACTACTTATAAATGATATTTTTGTGATCTTTTTTTTTACAATAATGTTAGTGATTACTTAATATATAAAGTAAACTCATTGGTGAGTAGAACATTCCTCCATTGATGTTGAAGTAGGGTCCAAATCCAGCGGTAGGGAACCTCCCCCATGGCCAGTGCTTTATATGAGATGAAAAAGGTCTCTAAAAGGGGCATAGCCAGATAATCCTATCTAGGAAACCTTTCCAAGAGGCATAGCTTATGTAATTAAGGGGTTGCTTAAACATGTAAACTAAAAGTCTGTGCTTCACACAGTGTCCTCATCATTATTGGGGTGCCTCTTTGAGTTTTCTCTTATTGCTTTGAGACATATAACACAACCATGGCTGTTGGCCTAGCAGACCTATCGGCACTACCGATGTTTGCAGGCAGTATCAATGAATCTTTCTGAAATGCTTCATTTGGATATTTGACATGTCATCTCTTTCCTTTGAAGTACCTTCTTCTCTCCCCCGTTACACGTACTAGGTTCATCTCGTCCATTTCACCCTCCCCTAAACACAGATCTACACACCCAGTGTTAAGCACTGCATTATCTTTTCCTTTGTCATCGTCAGTTTTTTACAGTTTTGTCTCTCCCTCTTACAGTTTTCCATTTAATCACTTGGAATTAGCACTTATGTGACCATTGATTTGTGTGCTCTGCAGTGGGATCAAGGTCTGGGTGTGATTGAAGTGTGACCACCTTTATGACCAACTGACAGATATTGTGCTACATTTGCTCAGTGTGCAGCCTCAGCTCCACCGCTCTCACTATTGCCTTGTCATGAATACCAATCCACAGCTCAAACTTACCCAGACACCTGAAGGCAGCTCAGTTCACAAAGTGCACTATACAACAGTCACATGTTGCATGAAAAAATACAGAAATACATCATCTGGAAAAAATATTTTAGGGAATGAAAGATGAAGTAAAACATGAAATGTAAGCAGGGACTTCATCATATGCAACTTTCATTAAAGAAAGCTCCATGAAGATTCTCAGAAACCCAATTACGTTAAAATTTCAGTTTTAGGTTAAGGTGGGCCAGGCAGAGAATTTATAAGGTGACCTGAGCCAGAGCTGACTTGTATCAAACAAGGGTTCCCTGTATGAACTGATAAGAATAAACCCCTAGGTCAGGGAAAAACACAGTGAAAAAAACAACCTAGGCGGAGACAGTGGATTGCCCACACAATGGTGACAGGACAAAGACTAGAACTGAACAGCTTCCAATTAATTACTTAATTTTATTTAAAAAATTATTATATAATTCATAAAGTAAAAACAATGACATATATATCACAGAGAAACATTTAAAAATACATTTCTAAACAATGAACATGAATTGAAATTGAATGACATTGGTAAATCTTTTACAATGAGGAATAAGTTGTGTGTACTTATTCCTCATTGTAAAAGATTTACCAATGTCATTCAATTTCAATTCATGTTCATTTTTTAGAAATATATTTTAAATGTTTCTCTGTGATATATATGTCATTGTTTTTACTTTATGAATTATATAATAAATTGTTTAATAAAATTAAGTAATTAATTGGAAGCTGTTCAGTTCTAGTCTTTGTCCTGTCACCATTGTGTGGGCAATTCACTGTCTCCGCCTAGGTTGTTTTTTTCACTCTGAGCCAGAGCTGAGCCAGGGCTCTGACTTGCTTCCAAGAGCCAAAGCACAAGCCAAACCCTCGCCAAATATGTTTTTCCAACCGAATTTATTGTATTTCTAAATTTCTTTAACTGTATGTTACCTCTCTGTTGATGCAGACTATGGTAGGAAGAAATACTAAATGTGAATAGGGAGTCTAGTTTATCCTCTCAAGCTAAATATACAACAAATCCAAATTACAAAGCGCTAAAAATGCATTCTGAAATTGTGTATTACTAGTAAATCAAAATTATATTGTAATAAAGGATACATGCAGGGAATTTTAATCCCACTTCTAATTAATTACATGGCCAAACTACAAGTCCCAGATGCAAAGTGCAGGTAGGCAAGAAGGGTTGCTTATGAGGTGTCCATTTTGTATGCTCACGCTCATTGGCCATTAGCGTTTTTAGGCAAGTATAGCTCTGCTAATTTATCAGGTTGCAATTCACTCATGTGAATTGTAAATACAATTTCAATTTTCAGCCTCAAATGTCCCATCCCTTTCCTGGACTTTAGCTAAGGTGACTAGGCAGAAGCAATCCAGCTGTGTCAGAGAGAGTGACACCAGCCCCCAATGTCACAATGTTTAGCTAAGCTTCTTTGGCGAAAGTGATCCAGGAGACCCACTGAGCTCCACAGGCAGTAAACAACTGCCTTTGTTTACTGTTCATCAGGCCCGTTTTACTTAAGATTGAAAGAGGTCCGTTGTAGTTAGCTCAGGCAGAGTTGCTGTGGTTTATTAATACTGTTACTCCATGTCTGGACAGTTTCGTTCTTAGAAGCACCCCAACAGTCGAGATCTACAGCAGTTCATAGAATTAATGCTAGCTTTGCAATTTATATTTCATAAAACAATTACTACAACAGGCCAAAGGTACAGTGTGAAAAAGAAACGAGCTTGAGTACAGTACACATTGCTGTATTTACAGGGTTGAAATTAGTTAACCATAATGTACATTGTGGGTTATATTTAGGGCCCCTGGTTTTATGGTATTTATTTTTTCAACATTTCCGTCTGTATTTATCCATATTTATTTTTCAGCCGTCTTATTGGTATTTATACACATTTATTTTGTGTTTTAATAATAAATGAAGTTGTAACATGGTGCATTCCCACATTTATTTAACTGATAAATATGCACTCATACTTAAATGCCTGTTGTGTTTTAACAAATTAGGCAGCCAATATAGCAGAACATTACACCCACATGTAAATATTCGCATTATATACAAATATATGTTAATATATACCTACATTTAAGGAAATCCCATCCTGTTATTTAACTCCCCATGCTGTTGCTCTGTTCAGATGTTGGCTTGGAATTCATAAAGGACAGTGTCAAACGTTACTCACAAAATGCACAATTTTCTGTATTTTTCTGCTTTTAAAAATAAATACAGACAAGAAACACATTGGTTCCTGCCTGTATTTATCTGTAAAAATAGAAAACTGGAAACCTTAGTTATATTTCAGTGTTTTGCTGACCTTAAAGTATTCAGGCAAGGGGGAAGGTTTACAAGCCACTTGTGGCACTTTTACGCCGTCGTTGTGTCACTTTTGTGACGCAGCGGCTGCGTAAACAATGCGCCACTATGCAACATATTTACAAATTGAGGCATCTAGTGAGATGCGTCATGTTGTAAAGCCCAGTGCTACATTATACCTGCGTCATGTATAATGTATGCAGGGTGGCCATTCTGTTGTAAGGAAGCCCGGTAAAAAATACACAGTGAAATCTACATGATTTCACGGAGTCACTTTTACGTCCCTGCTGCGTCAAAACCTGATGCCTGCTTATAGCAGGCGTAAGGAGTGACGCAGCACAGCAAGTAGAGGGCACCCCTGAGCAGAGCTGGAGTTGCCTAGCGCTTGCGACACAACTCCAGCACTGAGTCAGCTTTACGCAGTCAGATGCATCACGCATTTCTCTATCCTTGCGCCATGGTGCGCCGCATTGTAAATGTGACGCATCTATGGTGGCGCAAGAGGTTTCAACCATCATGCAAAATAACTGGTGCATCTGCCCCATGGTGTGTTAATCTGATGCAGGTTGCAGTGTGAGGCAAAGTGTTCCCAGCTCTGCAAGGTTGGTGTAAGTGCTGCTAGCACTACGGGTAGCTGTTCTCAGCCTGTGCACAACCCATACATGCAAAGTGTACCGATTCAGGTTGGAGACTGACAATTTTTTAAGCAAAACATGGCTTTATTTTCACCGTCTCCCTTATGAAATGGCCTTTGTTTCAATACATGTCATTAGAGAAAATACATTTCCCCAATTTATTTTTTCTTCCAAATCTCCCACTTTGCTGTTCTGTTCTAAAATATTAGCATGCATGATGACCTGTCTTGTCATACAGGGTGGTGATTCACTGCATTTTCCTAGAGGTTGGGAGTAATCCCTGTCTTGATGGATGTCTCTGCGACACTCAAATGGTTTTAGGAAAAATAAGTATCACCATTCTTTTTTAGTCACTCTAACATGTGTCCCAAGGGAAAATAAGTGTGCCAATTTCTTTTTAGACACTCTAACACTTCTCGAAATGTCTAGTGTAATCTTACCAAGAATAAAAGCATTTCTATTTTTTGTGCCTTAGATTTGCAATAAATGGTACAATGTGACTTAGGCACCCACAGTGTGAGTGTAAGTTGTTTGGTCAACTTAAAAAACGTGTGTGCATGACCCGTCCTACAAGAAAGTTGCCCACTACCTCCACTTTGTGCAGGCAGCAACGCCAGCAGTGCACCTGGAACAGAGCACATTAATTTCACCTGTTCAAATACATGCTTCAAATGACACCTGAGCTAAGGAGAGGAACAATTGCTCAGCTTTCAGTTCTCATTGAGGAGAGATTATTGTTTTAATGGTGATTAATGGAGGGGGTGGGCCTTGCGGCTTTAGCGCTGCTGGCGCCCAGTGCACAATCATTTGGCGCCCTCCACCCAAAGACCTCCTCCTCGGATTCCCTCATGATCACCAGGCAAAAGTGCCCCTCATCTCTCCAATCATAAGCTACTGCTAAACACAGCGCCCCCCCTTGAGGTCAGCGCTCCCTCCACATGTCAGCATCCAGTGCGGCCGCACCGGTCGCACTTCCCTATTGCCGGCCCGGGGGTGGGTAGCATGTTATTGATTTCAAAAGGCAAATTCATGTTGGTGAAGTAGAGATACATTTAGGCATGTTTGTTGGTACAATTAACAGTGATGTGCACAAAGAGGACCATTGGGTCATTTTTATTAATGTTTAGCTGCCCTCAGTTAAGCTATGCACAAAATAATTCATGTCAGAACTTTCAAAAGCTTTAGTTAACAGGTTGGACTCAAAAAAGAAAATAATATTCTATTGAAAGACTGCTCCTATTTTTAACGAGTAGTTGATTAGCTCTCTCTCTCTTGTTGCAGGCGCTTTCAGAGAGACATCGGGCAATGGTGGAAAGTGGATGGCACACACACGCGTGTTCATGCATTCTACAGGGAACATAGTGAAAGATGCAAGGCTGTAGAGGCACTACTACCACCATCCCAATACACACCACTGGGTGCAATCATCATGGCTGGGCACTGCTTCGAGCAAGGGTATAGGACAGTACCACCAACCTAGAATATCAACATTGGGGCACGCTTCATGGACTGAAGGAGACTAGCTGTGCATGGCCTTGTCGATGACCCACACTCTCAACAATTATTATTATTATTATTATTAAAGAGTTTTATATAGCATCTGGTTACCCTTGGGCATCCCCGCGCTCATCCAGAGACAAAAACGCCACAACACTAGGCACAGAAATTAGGCAGGGAAGAGGTGATTTTTTAAAAGTTTGCGAAAGCGTAAGAAGCTTGTTTCCGAGCGCAGATACAGAGGGAGAGAGTTCCACAAGGTGGCCACGTTTATAGAAAATCTTCTGCCACCGGTTCTTACCTTCCTTGCCCTCATAACCTGCAGCAGGTGTTGATGGTCAGAGCGGAGAGAGCGGGAGGCCTTATAAGGTTGAACCATATCCCGAAGGATAGGTGGGCCTTTCCCCTGCAGGATTTTGTCGGCCATACAAAGTGCCTTAAATTTCACCCTCTCTTTGACAGGGAGCCAGTGCAGCGCCTTCAGCGCAGGGCGAGCTGACTGACGCCTAGGAAGGTCCGTCAAGAGCCTGGCGGCCGCATTCTGCAATTGCTGCAGTTTGTTTAGGGTGGATTCTGGAGCACCCAAAAACAACGCGTTGCTGAAATCTAGCCGCGAGATGATAAGCCCCTGAATAAGTAACCTCCTAGAAGCCACTGGGAGGAGAGGTAAAATCTTCCTGGCTGATCGGAGCAGACCAAAACACACGCCTGCGTTTTTTTTAGCGTGTGTCTTAAAGGAAAGGTCCTGCTCCAACCACACCCCCAAGCTCTTGATCTCCTGCTTGGGGGTGGGTGCGGCTCCCAGGCAGCTGGGCCAACTGCTTTGTGATAAGCAGGGAGGGTAGTTTCCCAGCAGCATCAGTTCCGTTTTGGAGCCGTTAAGCTTGAGTGCTGAGCTACACATCCACGTGAAGATCTTATCCAAACACGTGTGCAGCCGGTCGGGATGGTAAGCCGACTGGGAAAGCCCTACCACCAACTGAGTATCATCAGCATAGCTGATGATCTTGATATCCAGAGGCAGTACCACACTCTCCAGAGGGGCCATATAAATGTTAAATAAGGTAGGGCTCAACGATGAGCCCTGTGGCACACCACACTGGAGAGGTACCGAAGATGATTTCTCGTGGCCTTCCCACACCTCAAACGTCCGGCCTTCCAAAAAGGAAGCAAACCACTCAAGTGCCGTCCCGGAGACCCCCACCCCCGACAGCCGTTGGAGAAGCACCTGATGGTCTACGGTGTCAAATGCCGCACTAAGGTCCAGGAGGATCACTGCCACCGATCCCCCTGAATCCAAAATGCTCCTGGCATTCTCCACAACTGCCAGCAAGGCAGTATCGGTCCCCTGACCGGGGCGGAAGCCCATTTGGGAGTCGCCCAGAAGAGAATTGGACTCCAGGAAGTCCGAAAGGCACCTATTCACCAGCTTCTCCGCCACCTTGCTGAGGCCGGGGAGCAGGGAAATAGGCCTAAAGATGGCGAGGTCGGATGGGTCCAGGTTAGGCTTCTTCAAGAGAGCCTTAACAACCGCTCCTTTCCAACTGGGGGGCACCACTCCTTGGGTGAGGGACAGATTTATGAGGTCCGTCACTGGGCCGCCGATGGTGGGGGCTACCTGCTTCAAATACTTCATAGGTGCCGGGTCTTTCGGAGAACCACTTTTCATGGGCGTCAGGACCATGAGAACTTCTTCCACGGTGACAGGACCAAGAGAAGCCAGCTCCACTGATCGCACCCTGGGCTGAGGCCCTGGGTTACCACCCGTGGGGATCTCCTCGGCTAGCCGGGGGAGGGATGCCAGAATGTTATCGATTTTGGTTTTAAAGAAGGAGGCAAGTTCTGAACATTTCTCACGTGGGTCCTCGTGAATGACCTGAGGTTCGGGAGTTTTCAGAAGTTCTTTAATGACCCTGAACGATTCTTTCGAGGAGTTGGCCGCAGAGCCTATTCTCTCCTCAAAGAACCCAGATTTAGCTACCTGAATAACAGATTTGTAGGTACTAAGAGCCGCCCGATATTCTCTCCGGCTCGTTTCGCTCCAATCTTTCCTCCAGGTCCGCTCCAGCCTCTTACAGCCCTTCCTCAATGTCCTCAGCTCAGATGTATACCAGGGCGCAGATCCCACTCTCTTACCCCTGGTAAGTTGTTTCTTTTTGGGGAGGATAGCATCCAGCGAGTTGGTGAGGCAGATGTTTAATTTCTCATCCGCAACTAGCGGGTTAGACCCTGGGGGAGGCCGGGACGCCTCCAGATGTAGCGCCCAGGTGTCCACTGGTAGTCTCGACCAAGCTCTTTCCACGTTGTATACCCTGGGGGTAGGTGCGACTGGGACATCGAACTGCCACTGGGCAGGCACCATAAAGTGGTCTGTCCAAGGCAGAGCCAAGGCTGGTAGGGCTTTGAAGCAGTCCGAATTAGAAAATATAGGGTCCAACAAGTGGCCCTTCCCATGTGTGGCGCCCGAATTAGCCAGATTGATCCCGAAAGCTTTGAGATCGCCTTGCAGATCTACTCCCAAAGAGTTGGAGGGGTCGTCAAGGTGGATGTTGAGATCACCTAAAACTACAAGGTTACCAGTAGAGGAGGCAAGGAGTGCGGCGGTTTCTAAGAAGGAGTTGAGAAAATTCCCCAAGGTCCCAGGTGGATGATAGATCAGAAGTCTAGCCATGGACGCAGTAGGTGACAAGCGTAGAGAGAACTGACAGCTCTCACAGTCACTCATCACTCCATCCTGAGCCTTACAGACTAACGAGTCCCTATAGAGGATGGCAATTCCTCCTCCCCGCCCCACAGGCCTGTCCAGATGAAAAATAAGAAAACCTGGGGGAAGTGCTCTGACCATGTCGGGGCCCGAGCTGGAGGAAATCCAGGTCTCAGTTAAGAATAACACATCCAGCGCGTGGTCCAGAATGAGGGAATTGATTTCAGTGGCGTGACTTGGTAGGGACCGGCAGTTCAACAAAGCAATGGAGAGCACCGATTTAGCAGGAGCTGTATCATGACCCTCAGTACAAGTCCTGCAGGGCAGGAACGGTTGAGCTCCCTCATGGGCGAATTTGCAAGTGGTGAATTTTAAAGTCCGCCAAGACATGAGTTCCTCCCTCCCGTACCTTATACGAGTGTGAGGTGGCTCCGATGGATCGGGCATGAGGACCAGCCCTGAGCCCGTCTGGGCCCGGACGGGCACAGACGGGCTGAACTCTGGCGTAACTCCGGCATCAGTCCGGCGTCCCCGCTGCGCGTGGCCGCTGCGCGTTAGCATGGCTACCTAAGTACTTTCCTAGCGATATGGAGAGAGGACTTGCTGGCGCGCTGGGACCCACTCACCCAAGATGGCCGCCACGAGTCAGGGGCGAAGGACCCGCAAAACGCGGTGAAATACCAAAATTAGAGTGCAGGTGTGATGGCAGAGGTGGGGGTATGCGAGGCCAGGCAGGTAAAAGCAGGGAAACCTGTGAATAAAAGAGATTGGATGCTTAGGTCACACGACCTAAAATCATGTCAGTAACTGCAGCCCACCCTGCAAGGCATGGCTGGAGGTAGTCTGCAATGAGAGTAGACATGCCAAGGAGGATATGGCTCAGCACCTGGCGACAGTCCGGGCCCTTCACTCTGCCCATGCTGCAGCTATTGTCTACTAGTCACAGCCAGAATGCATGCACATCAATGCTTAGAATTTATCATAGGTTGTGGTGCAAAAACACAGAAATTCCTTCATAAACAAAGATAAGATTAAAGTGAAGTTATGGTTAGCTTTGCTCATAGGATCATAATGTATGTTTAAAAACCTCTATAATTACCCTAAAAAACATAGTTAAAGTGCATTTATGGTTAAAGCACAAAACCTAAAAACAACGGAATTTTGACAATTGTGGGTGGTAAGCTAACCGTAATGTGCACCTCAATCATGCACTGTATACGACCTTACATATTACATCCTGTATTAAATGTTTAATGATCACTGACGATGTTATCCAATTATATGACTAATCAGCCATTGGCCATGCGGACTGACAATTAGGCACCGGGTCAGTATTGTGACTGGTCCTCTGTGAACAACCAACTCACAAGACACATGACCTTTGGCAACGGGCAGCAAGGATTGGCCTCTAAGTTGTCTTCTTAAGCCAGGACCTAAGGACAATTTTCCAGAGTTGGTTAACACACGCTATACCCAGTCATCAGCTGTGAACAATGGAGTGTAGCCATTGGACTATGCTTTCAAATACACCTAGATCTTACTCTTCTCTGAGTGTCTCCTCCTTTCAGTGTACTTGATCCCTGAGCAGTGAAGCATAATCTTCAGTTGTGCACCCAACCGTTCATAACAAATAGACTCCCACTTTACATAGTCTTTGCCAGCAGCACTGTGTTTTGACTATGTAACATGGCCTTGCACCCAGCACTCCACAGGTGGGTAGTCCCTGGTGCAAAGATGGTTGGCGAAGGCTTTGAAATGTCTTTTCAGTAACCAACAAAAAATCAACAGGAGGGAACTCCTTAGTACTTGTTCTCTATCTACGCCCATAAATAAAACCTCCCTAGGGTTTTATTAGGACTCTTACCCACCAGGGTTACTAGTGACATACCTCATCAACGAGTCCTCATGCAGATATCCAATGTATCTGACGGACTCAACGTTGAGAGCCAAAGGAGCTCTTTAATAGCTATGGGGGAATCCTAAAATAAAAATTGTTTAAGATGCCTAAAAGCTTGCTTTATTTCAAAGACACCCTGGCAAGGTTAAAAACAGACGGTACACATAGTGACAGTGTTATTTTCTCTAGTGTCCGAGGGCGGCATGTTTCAGCCCACACACCAACACCTCACGGAATTGTCGTAATTTGGTCTCTGCACATCCCTTTTATGTTTATGGGATTTTTAATGCGTACAGCTACTCAAAAAGTGTGTCCCGTTGGGAGCCTTAGGAGAACAAAGCAGAGAGCGCATCAGAGGTATGTTTATGTTTATGTTTGTAATGGGTGCAGCTACTCAAAAAGAGTGTAACATGAGTCCCAGAAAATTCTGCCAATTGCCACGTGGCAGAAATTTGCTTCTGTTCGAGCAAAGCAATGACACCTGGAACAATGCAAGGCTCCATCAAGCAAACTGGCAAGCGCTAACAAGATTTGTCATTCTTTAGCATGATATATGGTCACTAGGAAGCCTTCTGTTGCCATTTTCTAATGTGTGCTATCACAAGCTGTTGCATTCCGAGGGCTGCTTCTTGAGTAGATTTAACTACTCGAGAAGCAGCAAAATATGATTTGAGTAACTATTCTACATGAATGGACAGTTCGGGAACTTTTTTTAGCACAAAACACATATTTTTTATTTTATCTTTTTTTCAGCAGGAAGGAAGTTCCACAGAGACTTCAACTTCCTCTTCCTTTCCACAAGCCTTCTCCCAGTGCTTTACCCATCCTTTGGTGACCTTTAATTTGGAGATGGAGGTGAAAGGATCACTATCTTTATCTCCAAGCCCTGATGCATAATTACTATTGGAATTTAAGGACTTTTGTGAGATATCCACTCAATGAAGTTTAAAAACGTCTGGATAAGTTTGTTGTTTCATGGAGGTTATGCACCACCATTTTTTTTGTTCCTATATAGGTTTTTTTAAATTCGATTTTTAATACTAGACTATTTCGCAATTACGTTTTTTTTCTGCAGGTAAATGTTTGCGTTGTTTTAGCAGGGCAGGGAGACTGGTTTTAAAACTTTTAAAACAATTTCTTTTCATGTTGCACTATTTTTTACTTTCGGCCCTAGTTTGCCCACATCCACGGCCAGCTATTACTAGGCATTGGGTATATATTAAACGATTGTTTCTGTGGTATATTATTTTTAGAAACATCTGTTCATTTATTGATGACTTTGGATTAAAGGCAAAATGTGTTTTATGTTTTTTCTGCAAGTGTTAAAAAATATTTTGTTGCGTTCATTTTTTTATGCTCTGGGTTTTTCGTGGTGGGTCATTTTTTTAACTTGCAATAATGTTCTTTTTTGGCATTGTTGAATTAATGGTAGTGCTTTCTTCTTTGTTTATCATGCCTCCTTTCTTTGCTGGCCAAGTGGCCATTTATTTTTTTGTGGCCAGTGGGTGTGTGTGTGTTTATTTGCCACAGGCCACCATTTTGTCTTTCTTCTCTATTCCTTTTTGCTTGTTGTTTGAACTTGTGGCCAGAGACATTTTTGTGTAGTCAGTGTACTTTTGCCATATGCCTGCATGTGTTCTCTTTGTTGTCCATTCCTTCTTGCTGGTTGTTTGAACATGTACATGCCTTTTTCCTTGGGGGTCACTGGCCATGTGACAGAGTCCATTTTGTGTAACCAGCGTGCTTTCCTTTTGCTTTAGTCCTGCATGTGTTCTCTGTTGTCCATGCCTTCACCCTTGGTTGCCATGTTCAAGGGTAGCCACTTTATGTAGCCAGTGTGTTAAATCCTTTTCTTAAACATTTCAAAGCCATTTTCTAGGGACAGTGATACGAGAGACCTGTGCCTTTTTGTTTTCTAATAATTTTTTTCTTCCCAGATCTGCCTAGTATAATGTGCTTGAAGATGATTGTAGTATGTACAAAACGTTTTTTTATTTTTTTTTCCATTTTCCACCTCTTCTCCTTGCCTTCTATAGGATTACTCATAGTCCAGAGGGAGACACCTGCAATACATTTTTTTTTCAATTATTGGATTTTTCTCTGCACGTCCTGCCTGCCATAGGTGTCTCAAGGCCTTAGGCACACACCGGCATTAGTAAGGGTTATACCATTGTCACTGTGCGCCCACTGCCCTCCATAAATCTCATAGGCACATATCAGCAATAATTATTGTAAGGATTATTCAATTTTCCCCTGCACTCCCTGCCTGCATTAGGTCCCATAGGCTCACACCTGCAATAATATTTTTTCAGGATTATTCCAGTTTGCTCTGCATCTCTTGCCTGACATAGACTATAGGTGTACAACAGCAATCATGTTTTTAAGGATTATTCAATTAACCCCTGTAACCCCTGCCTGCCATAGGCACATACCAGCAATATTTTTGTAAGGATTATTAAATTTTTTCTTTGCACTCCCTGACTGAAACAGGCCATAGGTGCACACTACCTATAATTAGTTAAGGATTATTCAATTTTCCCCTGCTCCTCCTGCCTGCCATATTTTAATGATTATTCAATTTTTACCCTGCATCCACTGCCTGGCAAAGTTGACTCATAGGCGCACATCAGCAACCATTTTTTTAAGGATTATTCCATTTTCCTAGCACCCCCTTCCTTCCATAGGTGTTGCATAGGCCCTAGAGACACATAAAGTAAACTTTTCAATCTATATGTTATTGATATATTATGTTATGTTTTGAATGGATGCACTATTGTTATTTATTTGAGATTACCTCACTAAATTATATTGTCTTAGATTCAAACTGAAAATGCCATGTTTTACTGAATTATTTTCTTGTGTTTTGCTTTGAAGGTGCACAAGTGATATCACACATAGCACTGCCAGGCTGATGGATGACAGTGACACACCTAAGTGGCCTCTAAACCAAGGAGAACTTTGCTGAGGGTATGAGAGCGGTGTCACACTGGATGGCTAGGAATTGCCTCCAGTGTAATGTAACAAAAACAGAGGTCTTGCTCTTTGGTAAAGCAAGTATCCTTTGTCCCCTGACTGGTGGCCACTAGATCTTGGCCCAGTACCTGCACCCAAACCTCACGTTAAAAATCTCGGAGTGAAGCTGGATCAAAAACTGACCCTAAAAGATCACACAAACTATATTGCGGATCTGTGTTTTCACACCATTGGTCTGCTCAGGCGTGTCTTTCCTTTTCTCCCGGCCACATGTAGAAAGACACTTGTACAGGCCTTGGTAACTAGTCGTCTGGACTACTGTAACGGCCTGCTAACATTAGCTAATGCAGATGCTGTAGGCCGCTTGCAGGTAGTCCAGAACACGGCTGCAAGACTGGTCATGGGTGTACCCGCCAGGACTCCTTCTAAGCCCTTGCTGAAAGAACTGCACTGGCTTCCCATACGGCAGCGCATCAATTTTAAGATCTGTTGCACGGTGCATAAATGCCTGTATGGAGCAAGTCCCAAATACCTATCCCAGTCCCTGGAACTGTACCAGCCCAGCAGGTCCCTCCGCTCATGCAATCAAGCCCTATTAAAACCTCCCACCACAAAGAAAATTAGACAAGGAGACCGTGCTTTCTCCTCTGTTGGTCCCGCCCTCTGGAACAGTCTTCCCATTGACCTAAGAACTAACACAAATCACTTGTCTTTTAGAAAGGCATTGAAAACCCTTCTCTACCAAGAGGCATTTCTATCCACATAACTTTCCAGGCTGCTCTATCTGAAAAATTCCTCAGCTGGCAAAGCACGGAGATACCCTCATGGGATTGATTCCGGCGCTATAGAAGAAATTAAAATAAAATAAATAAAATAAATAAGTCCTCCTACAATTCTGCTTGTGCAGCTAAGTGGCAATGGCCAGAGCAATCTTGAAGATGACTCCTGCCAGGAATGTGGCCAGTGAAGGGGAGAAGAAAGAGGATATTACCACCACTGGCATTCTGCAATAGACCTTTTTCAGGAAATGTGGTGTAACTTCTGCACCCTCCGCTGGAAGCAAAAGCCTGGTAGCAGCACTCCCGCATCAACAACACCACCCAAAACTGAGGCTAAGTCCAAGCCTATGTCTCTCAGCAATGCAGCCACTGCAGTCACTGCAGCAAGCCATGAGTCTGAACTGGCTTTGCCTAAGCTGCAAAGTAACCAATCGTCATAGGAATGTGGACAACAGGAGCCACAGCCAGCAACAGTACTTCCTAAAGTAGAAGAAGAACAAGAGGTTCAGCTTCCAACTGAGCAAGATGTTGCACTTCAACCGATGGCTTCACAATCTCCATCATTAAAATAAAGGCTACAAAAATAAGGAAATGGGAATAAAAGCATAATTTGCCAGCACTAGTCTTAAAGTCCCTATCAATTTTAGTGATGAAAAAAAAGGTGCAAACAACGGGCTGGAAGCACAATTCCCTATACTCCCTTGAATTAAAAGCTGATTCAAAGAACCTAACCTTCAACAATTTAGTAACACATGATAGCCCAGCACACTTTAAACAAATAAAGGCTATTCCACTATCATCGCCAAACTCCCCAAATGATATTCTAGACATAGATTTGACCCCCTATGGGTTCAAGACCTGCCTGAGAGACATGGGGAAAGGAAAGTTCTTGAAAGCCTTAGAATTATCGAAAGTGAATGGAGGACGGTTCAGATGACCTCTCTGACTCAGCCAGCTCAGAGGGAAGTGGTTCCATCATCACCATCACTACCGCGAAGCCAAGACCTTCACCCACCCCTACCACAGTTGCAGTATGCCCAACAGAGAGGATAACAACACAGCCACTTAGCTCCACTTCTTCAAGAATTGGCAGTGGCACACTAAAAAAGTTCTCATCCCCAGTTTGGGATTTCTTCATGATTAGCAAGCAGGGGGATAACATTGCAATATGCTCCATTAGCTACGCGAGTGTTGGTTGAGGTAAGTCAGTTTAGCACTACGGTACTGGAGGCCTAATGTCTCATCTGTACGAACCACTAAATTGCATCCCCATGAACGTGGGGTATGTCCTCAGGGCACTGGTCAAAGGTCCTTCAATTGGGGCTCTAACTCTTAAAAAAGATGATGTCCCACCATAAGTTTGAATGCAATTATTGTTTATGCAGTTTCTTCACAATGCAAAATTTAATGGAAAATTCAAACACTTCATTTCCCACAATGCATCATTGGTGCTTCTCATGATCATAACTTTACAAATCCCAATGCATTTCGGCCTGAAAAGGCCTTCATCCAGGGATAATCTGTAATGTTAAAAACAGAGTTTCTAAATATACAAGGTCAAGGGGTTTAGATGATAAAGTGCACTGTAGCCGAAAACGGTGAACTTGTGCCTTAAAAAGTATCACTAAGTGTGCCTGAACCAAGAAATACATGCATGGCTGAGTAAAATAAAAAATAAAAGATAAAAAATGTTTGCAGGCTCGGTAAACTAGAAAATATCGGGTGATCTGCGAGTCAAATGTTCGATTGAAAAACATGTGTATTATGCTGTAGAATGACAAGCTACATAATCGTGTGAAGATGTTAAAAAATCCGATGTCTAATGTAAAAAAGCTGTGGCATTAAAAATGTGTGACTGCAGCGACTTACTCGTAAAGGTGTAACAGCGCGTTCCTCTCCTCTCGTCAGCTGTGTTAAAGAAGTTCTGCGCTCTGGTAAAAAAAAAAAACACGCGCGAGGAATCATTAACATGAAATTAGGGCTACCGTGAAGTGCAAGGAGTCTATAGCGATCTTTACGGGTTACTAGTGAAACATGCATTTGCAATGCAATAGGTCTCGCATTAGGAAAGTTTGAGCTATTGGTATTGTAAATGACACATTTTTTATTTATGAGTTGGTTTTGAAAATAGCGAAATTAATAGCTTTGTCATTTACAATGCCAATAGTTATAACTTTTGCAAATGTGACACCTATAACATTTGTAATACAATATGTGTTGTATTTACGTGACTTACATGTACTGATATTACAAATAAAAATGGTTTGTAATTTTTTTAAAATAAATAATACTTAACAAAAAGGTATTGCAATTCATAATGGCAACAGCTTAAACGTTTGCAAATAACTTTTGTGAAGATTATGTTCAGTGTATTTTATTGTGACGAAAATCCAAGAACAGAATAAAATATTAACATCTTTTTGTGACATTTGTA
Organism: Lissotriton vulgaris; assembly: GCF_964263255.1. Lineage (NCBI taxonomy): Eukaryota > Metazoa > Chordata > Amphibia > Caudata > Salamandridae > Lissotriton > Lissotriton vulgaris. Next base: position 267,168 of record NW_028251522.1, read on the forward strand.
ATAAAGCTTGAAACATTGAGAGAACATATTTGAACCAGGTGTTGTTGAATGGTTGCACAGACTGATGCTGTGGTGGCGCTGAGTGATGTTGTGGTGGCGAACAAGTGATGTTGTGGCGTGCAGTGATGCTGTCGTAGCGCATAGTGATGTTTTGGTGCCCCTGAGTGATGCTGTGGTGGTGCTGAGTGATGCTGTATGCTATGCTAAGTTTTGTTTTGCTATCCTATGTTTTGTTTTGATATGCTATGCTATGGTTTGCTATCCTATGCTTTGATTTGTTATGCTATGCTATGCTGTGTTTTGTTATGCTATGCTATGTTTTGTTATGCTATGCTATGTTTTGTTATGCTATGCTATGTTTTGCTATGCTTTGTTATGCTATGCTATGTTTTGGTATGCTATGCTATGTTTTGTTGTGTTGTGTTTTATTATGCTACGCTTTGTTTTGCTATGCTATGTTTAGTTATGCTATGTTATGCTATGTTTTGTTGTGTTTGGTATGCTATGCTTTGTTATGCTATGTTTTGTTGTGTTTTGCTATGCCATGCTATGTTTTGTTATGCTATGCTATGTTTTGTTGTGTTTTATTATGCTATGCTTTGTTTTGCCATGATATGTTTTGTTTTGCTATGCTATGTTTTGTTGTGTTTTGTTATGCTATGCTATGTTTTGCTATGCTATGCTATGTTTTGTTATGCTATGCTATGTTTTGTTGTGCTTTATTATCGAATGCTTTGTTTTGCTATGCTATGTTTTATTATGCTATGTTTTGTTATGCTATGATATGCTTTGTTATGCTATGTTTTGTTATGCTATGCTAAGCTTTGTTTTGTTATGCTATGCTATGTTTTGTTGTGTTTTGTTATGCTATGCTATGTTTTGCTATGCTATGATATGTTTTGTTTTGTTATACTATGCTTTGCTATGCTATGTTTTGTAATGCTATGATATGCTTTGTTATGCTATGCTATGTTTTGTTATGCTATGTTTTGTTATGCTATGCTTTGTTTGGTTATGTTATGCTCTGTTTTGTTATGTTATGCTATGTTTTGTTCTGCTATGTTTTGTTGTGTGGGGTTGTGTGTGTTTGGGGTTGTGTGTGGTTTTTTTGTGTGTGTGTATGGTTTTGTGTGTGTGTGGTTGTGTGTGTGGGAGGTTGTGTGTGTGTGGGAGTGTGAGGGGGCAGTGTGTCAGGTGGAAGTGTGTGAGTGGGCAGTGTGTGAGTGGGCAGTGTGTGAGTGGGTCGTGTGTGTGGGGGGGTTGTATGTATGTGGGGGTTGTGTGTGTGTGGGGTTGTGTGTGTGGGGGGTTGTGTGTATGGGGTTTTGCATGTATGTGTGGTTGTGTGTGTGTGTTTGTTTGTGGGGGGTTGTGTGTCTGTGTGGGGGGTGTGAGGGGGGCAGTGTGTGAGGGAGCATGTGTGAGTGGGCAGTGTGTGAGTGGGTTGTGTGTGTGGGTGTGTGTGTGTATGTGTGTGGGTATTTGTCTGTGGGGGTTGTGTGTGTGTGGGGGGTTGTGTGTGGGGGGGTTTGTGTGTGGGTTTTTTTACGTGTGTGTGTGTTTGTGTGTGGGAGGGTTGTGTGTGTGTGGGGTTGTGTGTGTGGGGTTTTGCATGTGTGTGTGTGTTTGTGTGTAGGGGGTGTGTGTGGGTGTGTGTGTGTGTGTTAGGGGGCAGTGTGTAAGGGGGCATGTATGAGGGAGCAGTGTGTGAGGGGGCAGTAGTTGAAACCAAGCTGGATGGAAGGCTGAAAGGTTTTCCAGGTGAAAAGGTGAATAGATGGAATGACAGAAGAATGGACAGATGGGAAACAGTGAATGAGAGGATATATATATGAAAGGATGAATGGACGGAGTAATGAAAAAGGTTGGATGGGGCAGCGGGTGGTTGATAGAAATGTGAAGCAATGGCAAATAGACTAATAGATCAAAGGGCGAAAGCATTGATGGATGAAAGGAGTGACAGCCTTGCTCGCATTCCGCACTCGGTAATATTAAACGAGTGTTTCAAGTGGGCTGGGATAGTGGCTTTAGATAGACCCAATGACTGTGCCGGTGTAGGACTACCATACACCTCAATTTACAGTCGAGGCGGAAGCATTAAAAGCAACAGAAGACAACGATCTGCACGTAAAGTACCTTTTGGATCACCCACATTAAAACGCTAAAGGAGTGAGTTTGCCTTTCAAAAATTTAAGTGTTTTTGCCTCAAAGAATTTAAGAGATTCTGGAGCACATGAGATTCAAAGACAAACATTGGTCAATGTAAAAATGGGGACCACGTTTTTACATTGACCCTAATCGCCAGGAGCTAACGTCAGGAGACGAACTTGTCTGCACCGGACCTTGAACCTCGCGGCACCCGCTGCGCGGGTGCCGCATCGCCTGGGAGTGAGAGGGGCTGCATGTTGGAGATCGAGGGAGGAAAGGAACTTTGGACCCGGGTTGAGGCACACAGCGGGGATGCGAGCGTTGCAGGGACTCCATTACCCAGGAGTCCCTGTGTGACCGATTGCCAGCTTCCGGTCCGCTCTCCCTGTTGTCCAGCCCACCGCCCACTGGAGGCTTTTTAAATCCCCTTTCTCCCTGCTTCTGTGGAACCACGTTTTTACACTGACCCTAATCGCCAGGAGCTAACGTCAGGAGACAAACTTGTCTGCACCGGACCTTGAACCTCGCCGCACCCGCTTCGGGGGTGCCGCATCGCCTGGGAGTGAGAGGGGCTGCATGTTGGAGATCGAGGGAGGAAAGGAACTTTGGACCCGGGTTGAGGCACACAGCGGGGCTGCGAGCGTTGCAGGGACTCCATTACCCAGGAGTCCCTGTGTGACCGATTGCAGGTTCCGGTCCGCTCTCCCTGTTGTCCAGCCCACCGCCCACTGGAGGCTTTTTAAATCCCCTTTCTCCCTGCTTCTGTGGGACCACGTTTTTACATTGACCCTAATCGCCAGGAGCTAACGTCAGGAGACGAACTTGTCTGCACCGGACCTTGAACCCCACCGCACCCGCTTCGCGGGTGCCGCATCGCCTGGGAGTGAGAGGGGCTGCATGTTGGAGATCGAGGGAGGAAAGGAACTTTGGACCCGGGTTGAGGCACACAGCGGGGCTGCGAGCGTTGCAGGGACTCCATTACCCAGGAGTCCATGTGTGACCGATTGCCAGCTTCCGGTCCGCTCTCCCTGTTGTCCCGCCCACCGGCCATAACGTCCCCTACATCTAAGGTCTAATCTCCCGCAGCGCGGGACCCAGCTCGGGGCGAAGACCGGTCTAAGAGCGGGCCGTTTGAGGCCGTTCGAGGTCTGAAAGGCCTGGCCTGGGCCACCCCGCCTGTTTATCTCCTGCCATATCTATATCTTGTTAATTAGTTCTTTCTTCTTACCATCATGTGCACACGGGGTAGTCGTAGCAAAACTGCTAAGGGGGAGCACAAGCCCAACGGGACTCTTGATGATTTCATTATCAAGACCAATACGGCCATTGATTTCGAAATCAGCAAAATGCAACATAGAGTGTCTATAGAGCTAGAAGCAGCACGAAGATTATCCCAGAACTTAGCCTTTTCAAAAAAATCATCTTTAGGTAATATTGCCTTTGCGCCTCTAGCGCCTGTCTGGTCTCCGGCCATTGATAACTCAGGCGGATATCCATCATTTACCATCAACACCACCCTCGGAGCATCTTCTTATTCCATTGTCGACATCCCCGAAGCCCACTCAGATTTTGTCGTCAAACACCTCAGGTTTAGGCATAGGTATTCCCAATAAATTCGAGATGTTAAAGCAAGCAGCAAGTGTAAAAAAAAAAGATGTTATTCACAAAAAGAAATGCCTTGCCAGATCAGCTTATGCAAGTAAAAAGGCCAAAATCGCGAGGTCTCATTTTTTTTAATAACCGTCGACCTCTGGTCTTAAATGGGGTAGGTACTGATGTTCCTGAGGCTAATACCAGCTCACATGGCGAGGAAATTGGTACTAGTATAGATAGCGCTGTGTTAGATATAACAACGGGGGAAACCCTTTTAAACACTGCTGAGGGGGTTATTGAGAGACGGTTGGGTGAGTCAGGGAAGCATCAGGGGGGTGATGAAGAATTCCTCAAAATTGTTTGGGTTACATTAAAACAGCTTTTAACTTCCTTGGAACTTAGACTCACTCGTATTGAAAACAACCTGCTAGAAATGGATAAGACTATAGTCACTCTAGCTAGTCTTAGCCTAAAACAAATGGAAGCTAACATCTCTAAGGGTGATGAGCGCACCTCACAGGCCCCGGTGCTAGATGCACCGGCCCCGCCCCCCCCCCAAATCCTAAACCTATACCCAAACCCCGCACAAAGGTCTGTACCCCTACAGTTACTATCCCACAAACTACTGTCCCAATCCATCGCCCCCCACAAGGCACAGTACCATCTAAACAGAGGTCTCAGGTTATAGTCCAACAACCTAATAAGTCTGTGAACATGCGTACATATTCCCAGGGACCTAGTCGACCTAATTTTCATGGGGGTTTTATAGATCTACCACCAGATGCCAGGCCATATGTCATAGTGTTAGCTGGTGTGCCTGTCTTGGAGCCAAAATCTCAAGAGAACCATTGTTCACTAAAAAACAAGGTTATTTACTGGCTTAATGTAAATAGACAGCTACCAAACCACCTAAGAAGTAACATACTAATGGTACGTAGGGTACCTTGGGTAGGCCCCACGTCTAAGTCCATTGCTGGTGACTGTATTGTGGTTTCCTTTGCAGATCCCTGTACAGCTCAACATCTATGCTCATGGGATGTACAAGGCGATAATTCAACCATCGTTGTCAGACCTCTTACCTTCTTTTACCCCCCACGGCAGAACGTTAATCTAGGGGGGAACTGGTCGACCTTCAAAAATACCATGCGGGGTGGACGAAGGGATGGTTGGCAAGGTCAAAATGGTTGGTGGGAAGGGGCTCCTTCTTCCAATGTTCGGTTGTTTGGATGAGGTCGATTGACTTGGGGGGGTCGACGCTTCAGTTCATAACCCCGAACCTACTCCCACCAAGGTGATTCTTCCCCCTACCCCCTTAGAAGCATGTGTAGACTGTCTTGCTCCCTCTGAAGGTTCACGACCAGTCCTTAGTCATGTAACTAGACACACTGAGAACAGGGTGGAAGATTTAAGCTTACCAGAGGTAATTCCGACTAGTAGTCCAGTGGGATCACTTAAGGTGGTTTCCTGGAACATAGCAGGGTTAAGGGGTCGCTTGGACAATGATGATTGGGTCGATTTTATCAACATTTATGACATTGTCGTTTTCCAGGAAACCTGGGCAACCGTTCCCTTATTTAGAGCAGGTTACCTGAACCATTATAAGCCTGCCATACAGGGCCCAAAAGGTAGGGCCTCCGGAGGCCTGGTGGTATGGATTAGAGATTCCCTGGGATTTCAATCTAAGGAAATCATGGTAGATAATGCTGACCTTCTATGTATCAACCTCAGTAAGGGTAATAATGAGGGCATTGTACTAATTAACATCTATGCCCGAGGCAGCCAGGGCGGCCGTAAGCAATCGGTTTTGATCGACCTAGGTTGCCTCCTGAAGAAGTTTAGCGGTGACCGTTTTATCCTAGTGGCAGGAGATTTGAACTGTTCATTTGAACCCATTCTTAGTCTGGCTGAAGATGTGGGAACTGACGAGGACACAGCTTGGAATATCCCCCCTCTAACTATAGGTAAGGGTGTTAGGGGAACTGAGGCGGCCCTACACTGGTTGGGATTTTGTTTGGAGTGGGGGCTACGGGCAGTGAACGGCCGCACTCTGTCCCATAAATCCGGGAAACCAACCTTTGATAATGGGACCAGTGTGAGTCGAATCGACTACATACTGGTCAAAGTAGATTTTTGGTCATCCATGATAGATATGGAGGTAGAGGCTAGGCCAGAGAGTGACCACAATCCCCTCTCTTTGGGTCTTAGGGTCCCCGGATTGGGTGATGGACCCTGGGTAACAACATGCCCAACGTCTGAGATAATTTTGTGTAACAACAGAAGACGGGTTAAATGGCCTAGGGTCATAGCTGATTCTGAGCTCATTAAAGAAATAGAGGAGGTGGTTTTAGGAACAAGGGGTAAGATGACAGACCTACCCCCCTCTAGTGGGGTCGACTCTCTAATTACCAACCTCCATGAGAAGTGTTTCACGGAACTCAAAAGTCTGCTCACTAAGCCATCGAACAATAAGGTAGTTAAAGTCCGTAAAAGATGGTACAACAAAAGTTGTAGGGAAGCGCATAGCAAATTAATAGCAGCAGTTAAATCGAGGATCTCCAATGATATCAAGAATGCTAGGCTAATCTATAAACAGGTCTTATGGACAGCCAAGAGGGAATGGGATGACTCATATTGGTCGGAACTACTCTTGGCGTGTAAATCGTCTAACCAAGTGAAGTTCTGGGAGACTGTTAGGTGGGGCAGGGACCCGGATTCCCAATCACCCGTTAACCATGTCTCTGCTTTGGACTGGGTGGGTTTTTTCACCGCCCAATTTAAAGATTCGAGTGCCGTGCCCGATTTACTAATCAAGCCTGCACTCGGATTACCGCTCATTAATTCTGGGGCTTCACTCACTTTCTCCTCTTTAGACACGGTGCATGCCCTTGGTTCTGTTCAGCCAGGAAAGGCTCCGGGACTAGATGCTATCCCTCCAGACCTTTTTAAATCGAACCCTGATGTATGGGTTCCGTACATCACTATGTTGGCCAATTCCATTGCAGCAGGGGCCAGGATCCCGCAATCCTGGAAAGGGGCAGCGATCTTGCCAATATTCAAAAAAGGGGATCGATCATTGCCAAACAACTATCGCCCCATAAGTCTAATCGATTCACTCCAAAAAATAGTTTCAAGAATGGTTCTTGTAAGAATTCAGGGATGGATAGAGCAGAATAATATACTTTCCCCCATGCAAGCTGGGTTTAGACTGGGCACCAGTACTATAGATCAGGTGTTCCGACTCACTATGCTTTATTGGAAGGTGGTTCTTTTGGGTGGAGGGGTTATCTATGCCGCATTTGTGGACCTCAAGTCGGCCTTCGACTTGGTTCTAAGAGCGAAACTATGGGAAGCACTAAGACTCATGGGCCTTCCTGACGAACTCTTGGAATTAGTCATGAGATTACATGAGGACAACTTTGCCCGAGTGAGGTGGGGCAAGCAGGGTCAGGTGACCAGCAGCTTCCCGGTCCAACGTGGGGTGCGCCAGGGATGCATGCTGGCCCCCACCCTGTTTCTCCTCTTTATCAACCAGGTTGTCGAATTCTTTACTAATACTCAGACTGATACACCATCACTGGGCGGGTCTAAATACCCGATGTTAATCTTTGCCGACGACACCCTGCTCCTTTCTAAAACCCGGAGTGGGTTGCAGACAGCCTTGAATAGGTTTGCTGAGTTCTGTAGGATAAATGATCTACAGATTAACATAGATAAAACCAAATTTATGGTCTTTAGTAATAAAACCCCGATTAAAAGCTATGTTAGTCTGAACGGTGTTTCGATTGAACAGGTGAAGGCTATGACTTATTTGGGTGTGACCCTTGATTACCAACTCAGCTGGAAACCCCAGATCGAGGCACTAAATCTTAAATTTGTCCGTCTTACGGGTTGTTTATTGCAGGAACAGAAGAAATCCTTGACTAAACGTATTACCCGAGCATTAAAGATATATGAAGTTAAGATCAATGCAGCCACCTTGTATGGGGCTGACATATGGGGCTACAAGGATCTGTCTGTTCTGATCACAGCCCAGAACAGGTTCCTGCGGAATCTGGTAGGGCTACCACAGTCCACACCCACCAAGCCACTGCTGTTAGACCTAGGTTGCAAACCCCTAGATGAGATGGCTCGGTTTCGTTTGGTGGCACCATGGTGACGGCTTTGGACGACCTCAGAGCTTAGCCTTTTTGCTAGTGAATTGGAGGAGGTTAAATCACTGTGGGGTGCCCATAGAATCCCCTGGCTCAGGGAAGTCAAACATGTTTTGTATGCAATGGGCCTTCCCGAGCTGTGGATAAACCCGGGGTGTTCCATCTTCCCTTCAAAACAAGATTTTAAAGACCAATTTTGGGCATCGGTTAAATCTACTGCAGTTATTCATTCTTCAGACACTAACCTAACAGGGCATTTTTTAACACATAAATTGACACCTTCCCTTGAGCCTTATTGGGATTTGATATGCAAAACCTTGGATTGGAAATTGTATCATCAGTTTCGTGTAGGGACACTCCCCATTAATTCCTTTACTGTAAAGTGGGCGGGGAATGTAAATAATAAGTGTCCCTGGTGTCCGGATCATGTGGAAAGTATTGGCCATTTGTTTTTTGCCTGCCCAGCCTATCGAGCCCCACGATCAAAATGGCTGAAACTTTTATGTAGTAGATTGGATTGTGGGGGCCACCTTGAAGCCCTGCGGAAGTTTCGTAATATCAGATCTGAGTTTGTTGTGGTCTGTGTGGCCAAGTTTTTGGGAAGGGCTTGGTTGATTCGTATTAAGAAATTGAACATTTATTTAACTTGAATGACAATGTATGAAGTCCCCCCTGAATGTCTACAACTTTCTAAATAATAAGGGTTATGATTGTTGTTTTTATTATATTTTATGTATTGTATGTTGTCTTTTATGAATTTTATTTCGAAATAAAGATAAAATGAACTGGTAACGTGCCCTATATTCAGGAGCACAAAGCATTAACCCACTACTAAAGGAAAACAAGTGAAATTAAAAATAAAACTCATCCAAATTGTAAGTTTAGACTAGGGAACCATGGTGCATTATTTACAACAGAAATCAATGAAAGAGATAGACCGAAACAAGACTGCAACACATTATTCAACGTTAAGTTCACATGCATAGGGCAGTTTAAGGCAATCTATATCAATGCAATGCCTTCATCTTACGGGTTAAAATGTATTGAGGCTTAGCTTGAACAAGAAATCAGGTATGTAGTACATTTTCTTTTAACAAAAAAAGATTGCATTGATTCTCAAACACAAACTAAAATGGTGAAACGGTAAGAACGAAAACTAAACTTGGACCAATGACTGCCACTAGCAAAACATCCTGGATAACAGAGTGCTGAAGGACTGGAACAGTAAGGCCTCTAAATTGCTGTAAAGAAAAAAAAAGCTCTCAACATTGCATGGCGGGGGAGCGCATTCATTTGAAGTCTGATGCGGGGGTGGGGGAGTGGATTCCTTTGAAGTCTGATGCAGAGGTGCACAGGCTCCCAAATGGCGTGCGATGTGCACGCGCCCAGTTCACATGAACTGTACCCGATCCGCAGTTTGGATACACTTTTGAAAGCCTTACTATAATCTCACCAGCATCCCTAACAGGTTTGCTAGGCGAGACCTAAAAAACGGCTGCCAAGTTGGGAAAGTAGGACTGCCTTCATGTGCCAGAAGTCAACAACAATTTTTACGGGTTGCTAGTGACAAATGACTGTCATATTGATAGTATGTAGTATTGCTGCGTGTAAATGAATGCTCATGTAATAAAACAAAGTTAATGGATTTGCCAATTTACCTGGCTACTCGGCTTGCTCGTTACAGGCAAAGATTACATTTGAAATGAAATGAAATGAAATGAAATGAAATGAAAAATTCCACTTATATAGCGCATAACTGCCCGGAGGCCTCGCAGCGCTGGTGACTGATTACTGTGTTCGACTGCAGGGCAGAGTTAGTACGCTTTTGAGAACAGGTAGGTTTTTAAGTCTCTCCTAAATGACATCAGATTGTCATTTTGTCTAAGGGACAGAGGCAGGGAATTCCATGCCTTCGCTGCTGAGCAAGTAAATGAACGGCCACCCCAACGGGCTTTCTTGATTTTTGCCGTAGTTGCCAAATGCAGAGAGGCCGAACGAAGAGTTCTAGACGGCACATAGGGCGGTACTAGGGGGAGCAGCACTGCCGGGCCAGTTTGATGAAAGGATTTGTGCAGAATGCACATGGCCTTGGAAAATGTTCTTGCAGCCACTGGGAGCCAATGAAGCTCCTTTAGGGCAGTTCTCGCTGACTGCCAACGGGGGATGTTAAACAGTAAGCGCGCGGCACAATTTTGAGTGACTTGGAGTTTTTTTGTCACTGATGCCGGAGCCCCTAGATATAAAACGTTTCCATAATCCAGGCGGGAGAGTATCAGGGCCTGTACCATGACCCTTCTCGCCTGGAATGGAAGTAAGGGGAGCACTTTCCTGAGCATTTTCATTAGCCCCACGCATACGGAGGCTGTTTTAGTGGCTTGAACCGAGAAATCCAGTGCTCTATCCAGCCAGATTCCCAAACTCTTTATCTGGTCCTTTGGGAGAAGAGGGGCGCCGAGACACGAAGGCCAGTTCAACAGGAAGGTAGGAGAAGGGTTACCTAGTAACATGATCTCGGTCTTCTCCCCGTTGAATTTGAGATGGGAGAGTTGCATCTACTCAGCAACAGCCTCTAGACACGGACCCAGGGTGTTAGACGAACCCTCCTTGTGGTCCAAAGAGACCACAAGTTGGGTATCGTCAGCGTAGGTGACAATCCGCACACCGTAGGGGAGAACAATCTTCTCTAGAGGCTGCATATAGACATTAAACAGTGTGGGGCTCAGGGAGGAGCCCTGAGGAACCCTACAGCTGAGCGGATGCTTAGATGATACCACCTCGCCCTCAAATACCTGGAAAAAGCGTTCCTCCAAAAAAGAGGTCAGCCACTTCAGGGCCGTGCCCGACACCCCCATGCCCTTCAAACGATGTAATAGGGTGGCATGGTTAACAGTGTCGAACGCGGCACTGAGGTCCAACAGTATGATAGCAGTTTTTCCACCTTGGTCCATTATTGCTCTGGCCGCCTTTGTGACCGCCAGAAGGGCGGTCTCAGTGCCATGTTGAGGACGGAACCCTGTTTGGGAGACCTGTAAAAGTTTGTTGGACTCCAAGTAGTCCCCTAATGTTTTATTGATATGTCTCTCCAACAACTTACTCAACCACGGAAGCAGCGAGATAGGGCGGAAATTGGATAAGTTGTTGGAATCCAAGTTCGGTTTTTTCAGCAAAGCCCTAACGCGTGCACACTTCCACGTAGAAGGGACAGAGTTGGAGGTAATGGAGGTATTCAAAACTTCCAGCAAAGACGGGCGAATAGCGCTCATTGCTTTCACTAGGGTCTGGGGTGGGGCTGGGTCGTTAGGAGATCCTGAGGTGACCTTCTGCACCAAAGTATCTAAAGCATTAGAATCCAGGAGTGGAAACGTGACCAGAGAGCCTGATACATGCGAGTCTGAGTCTGAACCAGAGGGGGAGAATATGCCATCGCCATTTGTCGCAAATTGGGAGTAAATGGCCTGAATCTTCTGAGAGAAGAAGGTAGCGAGATCCTCACAGCGGGCCTGTAAACCCTCTGATGGTGGTCTTTCAGATGGAGGGGATATCAAAGATTTTGCAATTTTAAAAATTTCCCGGGGGGAGTTGGCCGCCATACTAATTTTAGTTTCATGAAACTCGGCTTGGGCACGTTTTATCTGGCTCTTATAGTGCCTTATTGCTGATCTGTACTCGAACTCTTAAGTTGAGAGCGATCCTTCCTCCATGCTCTTTCAGCTTTACGGCAGGCTTGTTTTAGCAGCCTAAGGGCGGGAAAGTACCATGGAGCAACTTTAGATCTTTTTATTGTTTGCAAAAAACACTTCGGGAGGACTAAATCCAGAGTGCTAGAGATCCAGTTGTGAAAATTAAGGACAGCTAGATCAGGATTCGTCGTTTTCCGAGGCGGCTGTTCGGAGAGGGCCTGTTCCCATGTAGGAAGCGGAAGGGCATTCCATTTCCTACCCCAATGCCTGTCGTGAGTTTGACCAATGATAGGGGTATTGATAGCCCATGTGAGGGGAACCAGAAAATGGTCCGACCAAGGCAGTGGTACCGGCGTTTCAACAGAAAGCGTGTCTAAGTTGCTAAATATATGATCCAAAAGATGACCCCTGTTATGTTTTGCCTGAAACCCCTTTTGCGTCAGGTTAATAGCCTGAAGGTTTAGTCGAAGATTGTTAGCCGCGGCATCAAGAGGGTCATCTAAATGCAAATTTAGGTCCCCTAACAAAGTGAAGTTGGCTGAGGTCAGCACAGAATCAGCGACTAAGTCAGTGATGTCGGAAATGAAGTCGCCGAGCGAGCCTGGTGGTCGATAGACCAGGATACCAGAAAAGGTACTTGTGGGGGACAAATATAAAGAGAAGTATAAGCTTTCACATGTTAAAGAGTTTGAGGAAGTGATACGGCAGCTGTAAATGTCCTTATAGATAATAGCCAATCCCCCACCCCTGCCTAACTGGCGATCAAGGCGTTTAATGGTATAGCCTTGGGGGATGGCCCAGACTACAGTAGGGTCGTTTTGGAGCTGCAGCCAAGTCTCTGTTAAGAAAAGGGCGTCTGGATTGTATTCCTCAATCAATAGTGTCAGTTCAGTGTGGTGTTTAGGGAGTGAGCGACAGTTCAGAAGCAGCATTTTTATAACATGTGAAGGCTGATGTTTACTAACTTGTTTGCCTATACTCGGAGACGGTAGGCTCCAATTACAGGTTTTACAGCGTATTTCGGTGGGGTAGGGAAGGACTGACTGCTTGCAGCAGTGATTGAAAGTGGGACATAAAGCATACAACGAAGAAGCACTGTAAGAAATGCGCAGACCTACCATAGTGCCAGGCCACGAAGCCTGAAGTGTTTGAACGCGGACTGGCGCAGACTGGCTTCTCTTTGGCGCCTCTTCGGCGCGTCTGAGGCGCTCCCGCTGCGCGTCACCGCTGCGCTAGAGATGTAGGCTTATAAAGATTAGGAGGTGTGGGGAGACTAGACCGTCGCCCTTGGTAAAAAGTCCAGCCACCAAGGAGCGATCCGGCAGCACTAGCGCTTTCCTCCCTCCACACAAACAGCCTAAGATCGCTGCGGTGGACCGGGGAGTAGCGCGAGCAATTACGGTAATTCAAATGTTCCAATAAAGTGCTCAAACAATTTTAAAAATTCGATATCTAAAATGTAGCAATGTTACACTATTAAAACACAGTTTTAAAATACTTGTTCCAAATGCGTTCACTAGTGCGCCCGTTAGCGGGATGAGGTTTGTAATCAGGCTTGTAAACAATCTCTCGCGTTTTGAAAAGACCCGCCCTTTTGTAGTCAGGGAGGTGCTGGGAGACTAGACCGTCGCCCTTGGTAAAAAGTCCAGCCACCAAGGAGCGATCCGGCAGCACTAGCGCTTTCCTCCCTCCATACAAAAAGCCTAAGATCGCTGCGGTGGACCGGGGAGTAGCGCGAGCAATTACGGTAATTCAAATGTTCCAATAAAGTGCTCAAACAATTTTAAAAATTCGATATCTAAAATGTAGCAATGTTACACTATTAAAACACAGTTTTAAAATACTTGTTCCAAATGCGTTAACTAGTGCGCCCGTTAGCGCGATGAGGTTTGTAATCAGGTTTGTAATCATTTCTGAAACAATCTAGTCAAAATTCTAAATGAATCCATATGAGTCTCTAGGTGTTGATCAAGAATAATATCAGAGTTGATGAAGGAAAGTGTGCAAAATAAACATAAAATGTACAAAAAAATGTGAATAAAATTGCTTAGGGAAGGACATCTCTGGGGTCGGGAGACTTCGAACCCTTGAGCCACGGGTCTTTCACAACAGGTATGGGCCCTCCTGGTGTATTGTTAATGCTGTGCACTCTTCTTATCGGGGTTGGCTTTTGAAAGGCAGTCTCTCTAACACTTGTTGTGTTCCATCGATGAGGGGTCACTGCAGCTGCTCTTGAGTGCCTCTCTGTTCCTTGTTTGCAAAGCTGCGTACGGCAGTCCTTTTGCTAATCCACTCCCTGACGGGGCTGCTGCCTATACAGGGATTTCCTTGGTGTGGACGTGTGGGAGCACTGTAGCCACGCTGCCGCCGGATGGCACCGCAGGCCTTCTCTCCACAGGCCGTGTTGGACGCTGGGAACTATGCTGGGGTGAGATGCCCTTGCGGGCCGGTGGCAACTCTCTTTGCGCTCTTTACACTGGTCTTCCCGTAAATGGTGCTCCTTGTTTCATCACCGAGAGTGTTAACGAAACGGAAGCTACGCACTTCGGGCAGCTAGCAGCCTCGCACTAAAATGCAGGTCTCGCTCCTCGTTTCATCATGTGCTCAGGGTGCTGTCCCCTTATGTTAGGGTCACGGCCGTCATACCTCCAGCTGCAGGCTTTGGAGGTGGATGACCACGCCGGTGGAGGGTACTCGCTGGCAGGGTGTGCACCGATCTGGCGGCTGTTAGCCTTCTCACTCCTGCGCATACTGCAAGTGCCGGGTGCCGGTTTACACCTGTGCGGTCGAGCAATTCGACTAAGGATTGCAGGTGAGAGGCCCCGGACCTTTGGGGCAGCTGGATTTTATGGGTGCACTGCAGCTCCCTTGCTGGGGACAAATGCAAAAAACACAGTTGATGGACAGAATGTAGAACAATGTCTTACATTCACCCCAGTACAAAGATCTGGGCCTAAATCCATCGTTTTTTTGCACTCCACACCACCCTAGGTCAGACACTGGCTATATGCAAATCAGCCTTGACCCTGTGCCTCATGGGAACAGTCCAGCCCGAACTACCAAGCCATGTCTTTCCTAGACCGGAATCAAGCATCCAAGGACCGGTTTAGGGCTATGTAACCGGTGCGGGAACGGGGTTCACGGGGACAGAAGTGAAGGGCAACAGTCAGGTTCTGGTTACCACAGGCTTTATTGATTCCAACAAATAATCTGAACAAGTCTTTCTGGTGAGTGTGGTTCGGTGGGGAGACCGGCTTCTGGTGCTTCTCCTATTACGGGGCTCGACTGTCAGAGTCCTACGATAGCTGGTCTGGCTTCGTCGGGGCTTGGTATCCTCCGGGTCCGTCTTGGCGCCTCAACTCATGGGACCGTAAAGAAAACAAAAGAAATGCAGTACGTGAGGTGATTATCCTACACGGAACTATAATCAGGGAAAGGGAGTGAGGAGTTTGAACAACCCGTGCTCCGGCGCAATATACAAGTGTGGGGACGGGGGGTGCTCAGGGTAGGGAAACCGGGACAAGGGGAAACCGCTATTATACAACAGGACCGTCCTTCCGTCCCACCCAGCCCCTGATCTTACTACGCACCTGGGCAAGCCACACACCTCCCCCGGGTGAGTGGCTGAGCAGCTCGTGGGACCAGTGGCCTCCAGGCGTCTCTTCCGGTGACAGGACCTCTTCTCCAGTTTTCGACTCCTCTCTCCTACTCGCTTCCTTCTTCCTCCGACCTCCCTCCTCCTCTCCGCTCCAGGTGTACAAGCACACCTCGTCTCCCTGTGCTTCCGCATTTGACGGCGTTACGTCGTCCTGGAACCCCCCCACTCGTCCACAGCCTGAGGGTTAAAGGGCCAGTCCCGTTCACCTTCCATGCATGATGCAGTCTCTGATTCAGACCCTCGGTAGTCCATCTGCTGAGGGAGACAAGAGTGGGTGATTGAGGGATTTATCCGAGCCACATGGGATTGGTCAGGGCCAGTCCCTAGAACGGGCATCAAATTCGGGGACACCCCGTTACAGGCTATCAGCCTTCTTCAGCCTGGATAGCTTGACTCCAGTGATGTGGAGAGCCTGGGACTCACGCCTGAGCATACCTAGCCCACTCAGGGTTAAAATTGCAAAAAACACAGTTGATGGACAGAATGCAGAACAATGTCTTACATTCACCCCAGTACAAAGATCTGGGCCTAAATCCATCGTTTTTTTGCACTCCACACCACCCTAGGTCAGACAATGGCTATATGCAAATCAGCCTTGACCCTGTGCCTCATGGGAACAGTCCAGCCCAAACTACAAAAGCCATGTCTTTCCTAGACCGGAATCAAGCATCCAAGGACCGGTTTCTGGCTATCAGCCTTCTTCAGCCTGGATAGCTTGACTCCAGTGATGTGGGACTCACGTCTGAGCAAAAAAACGATGGATTTAGACCCAGATCTCTGTACTGGGGTGAATGTATGACATTGTTCTGCATTCTGTCCATCAACTGTGGTTTTTGCATTTGTCACCCCGAGTGGGATGGGTATGCTCAGACGTGAGTCCCATGCACTCCTCCCCACTGGATTCAAGCAAGCCGGGCTGAAGATGGCTGGAATGCCAGAAACCGGTCCTCGGAAGCTTGTTTCCGGTCCAGAGAAGGCATGGCTTGGCAGTTCGGGCTGGACTGTTCCCATGAGGCACAGGGTCAGGCTGGTTTGCATATGGCCATGTCTGAATTGGGGTGGTGTGGAGTGCAAAAAAACAATGGATTTAGGCCCAGATCTCTGTACTGGGGTGAATGTATGACATTGCTCTGCATTCTGTCCATCAACTGTGGTTTTTGCATTTGTCACCCCGAGTGGGATGGGTATGCTCAGACGTGAGTCCCACGCACTCCACACCACTGGATTCAAGCAAGCCGGGCTGAAGACGGCTGGAATGCCAGAAACCGGTCCTCGGAAGCTTGTTTCCGGTCCAGGGAAGGCATGGCTTGGCAGTTCGGGCTGGACTGTTCCCATGAGGCACAGGGTCAGACTGGTTTGCATATGGCCATGTCTGAACTGAGGTGGTGTGGAATGCAAAAAAACGATGGATTTAGACCCAGATCTCTGTACTGGGGTGAATGTATGACATTGTTCTGCATTCTGTCCATCAACTGTGGTTTTTGCTCTTGCTGGGGACGGCTGGCGGTGAGTTTTTTTTGTGCTGCGTTGTGGCAGGGTCGCAGGCTATCTAGCCGCTGCAGGCCATTTGCTGCGCTTGCATGGGACTTGCCTGCTGGAGCCGCGTGGTGTACTGGCTTGCTGCCTGGTTCTCTTCACGTTGGGCAGACTCGGCGGATTCACGGCCTTCAGGTTTAATGACAGTGCTTTTACCCCTGGCTCGTCGACCTGCTGTGACAGTTTGTCACTGCTGGGTAGCCTCTAGCTCTATGGTTGAGGTAACAGGGCATAGTAGCGGGGTTCACGCTTACCCCAGGACCGCCCGTTCACTACCTTCCCTTTCTGGCATCAGGGGTAATGAGGCACAGCTTGACTCGGATTAACGCTCCATGGTCTGCCGACAATAGTGTTCTCTATTCAAAGAAGGTGCACACAGTTCCCCTAGGAAATAATATTAATATGAAAGAGTGAAATTCCTTCTTCTCTCCAGGTATAGTTGTTTTTGAGGGGGAGCAAGGGCCGGTGTCCCTTATTGGAACTAGGGATGCCTCACACAATAGGGTGGTTCAACGGCTACTGTCATATCACCAGCCCAATGCCTCGTGTCATCATCGGCTTCCTGCTCCTACGTCAAGCCGGCGCTGCAATGCCTGACGGGTAGCACTGGGTGCTACACTTTTACGGAGATCTTTTGTTCCAGGCCGTTTAGATGAGTGGGTGTGAGGGGCCCGAGTTGTGAGGTAGTGAGCGTGAAGTGAGGTGTATTAAAAAAGGTTAGTATAGTCTACTCAAGTCCCTTTATTCATGTAGCTATCTACCTTAATTAAAATTGAGAGGGGTACGGGGACTCGGCCAAACTATGGGTGGGAGACCCGTTCAACCCTCATTAGTGCTAAGGTCAACATGTTTCATGCCTTGGTGGCAATTCGTCAGGACCTAAAGGTTGCTCATAAACTTGAAACAGAGCCCAGGTTGGGCTACGAAGGTGTAGCAAATACTACCTGAAGGGTCGGAGACTGGACCAGGAAGAGTTCCTGTAGTGCTATCCGCCCCTCAGTAGCTGTAGAAGGTCCCCATAGTCTGCTTGGGTGGGACCTGTGCTATCAACTAACAATCTGTGTGGCGTGGAGACCAAGTATCTACACCTACGCCCACCGGACCGGCTCTCGGTCACAAAGCAGCTAGTCGATAACAATAGTGTTCTGCCAGCTCACCTCGTCCGGTGTTGGTGGCCTTGGATATCGCAGCGGGGGCGCCGCCTCTCATGCACATTTCCTTTTCTTCCCCACGAGGGATGATGAGGTGCTCGGCTACGGCCACGCGGGGTCAACTACCCGCCTCGTTGTCAGTGTAATGTTGGGCCTCAGGCCCACATCATATAAATAATGTACACCGACTTCAGGAGGGTTAGTGTAATAACTGGCCTCGAGTACGTGCACCCGGGCCCTTTTATTGACTGGGCCAAGTCACTCGTGGCACCCGTGATGGATGGGAGTGGGGGTGCAGTGTGTCCCGCCCTCGAGGGAGTGGCTGGGGTTACAGCTTCCTGCGGAGCACTAGAACGGCTCCCGCAGGACACTACACATACTATCAATATGACAGTCATTTCTCACCAACAACCCGTAAATATTGTTGTTGACTCCTGGCACATCAAGGCAGTCCTACTTTCCCAACATGGCAGCCGTATTTTTCACTAGTAACCCATAAAGATCACTATAGACTCCTTGCAATTGACGGCAGTCCTACTTTCATGTTAATGATTCCTCACGCTTGGTTTATTTACCAGAGCGCAGAACTTCACTAGCACAGCTGATGAGAGGAGAGGAACACGCTGTCAAAACTTTACGAGTAAGTCGCTGCAGTCACACATTTTTAGCCCCACAGCTTTTTGACATTAGACACCAGATGTTTTAACATCTACACACGATTATGTAGCTTGTCATTCTACGGCACAATGCACATGTTTTTCACTCAAACGTTTGACTCGCAGATCACCTGATATTTTCTAGTTTACCGAGGCCACACACATTTTTTATCTTTTATTTTTTATTTTACCCAGCCATGCATCTATGTCTTGGTTCAGGCAAGCTTAGTGATACTTTTAAAGGCACAAGTTCACCGCTTTTGGCTAGAGTGCACGTTATCATCTAGACCCGTGACCTTGTATATTTAGACATGCTGTATTAAAATTACAAATTATATCCGGATGAAGGCCTTTTCAGGCCAAAATGCAGTTGGATTTGTAAAGTTATGATCATGAGAAGCACCAATGATGCATTGTGGGAAATAAAGTGTTTGAATTTTCCATGAAATTTTGCATGGTGAAGAAACTACATAAAGAATAATTGCATTCAAACTTATGGTGAGACATCGTCTTTTTTAAGAGTTGGAGCCCCAATTGGAGGACCTTTGCCAGTGCCCTGGGGACATACCCCAAGTTCATGAGGATGCTATTAAGTGAATCACAGTAACACTCTGGTTCAGAGTGTGGTACCCAGGAAGCAGGGCACATCAGAGAATTTTCTTTAAACAAATCAGCAGTGCACGTACGACACTCTTAGTAACCATCTGTAGGAACATCACGCAGTCTGGTGGGATGAGCACCTTAAAAAGATAGCTGATGGTGGTGATGAGAGAGAAAAAGCAAGTGAGTTCACAGTGATAGAAGAAGGTGTTCATCAGGAAGAAGAGGAGGACAGCATTACACAAAGCAATCTTATCCCCTGTAGTGTGCCAGCATCATCCGCATTAGGAAACTCCAAATCGCACAATACTCAGATGCATACACCCTGCATACAGTGATACTCCCAAGATGTACATTGAGTCTTCCACCTCCTCCTGATTTCTCCAAAAGTAGCCTCTTTCAGTGGCATCACAAAATAAAAAAATCCAGGCTGCTATTATGGGCATGTTTGGGCAGGAAGGACCTGAAGAAAGCAACCACCTAACAAAATGATTAAACAACGGGAAGCTAGCTAAAATGTTAGCACTGGGCCTTGCCCCTTTGTTTTTTGTGGAAAGAGTGGTATTTTTATAATTTGTGGTAGTCATCTTCCCAAAACAGAAGGTTGACAGCTGGACCTATTTTGCCGGAGCTGCTGTTATAGTACTCCCCGATGATGTGCTGCAATTGGTTGGCCATACTGTGCAGCTGAGTTCTGTTCATACTATCTACCTAATGAAGGAGCATTGTCATGCAACGGTGTATCACTGTACACTGGATTTCTTTAGTGGGGATTAGGCAACAGCTGTCTGCAGTTCCCCGCTTTGAAGAACGTTTCAAGGGTATTCAGTGGCATGCAACAGTAGCGATGAGAACTTGCTTATATTTTCATCAAACTGCTTTAAAAAAGTATGCAGAAGGATGTTAGAAATGGGGGTCTGTCATTGGCCATGGTTTGCACTGTTGTCCATGTAAGGACCAATCTTCCTCTTCAAGGTAAGGGGAATACACTTCTAAAATAACCCCTGCTTGGCACGAGCAGACAGGCTTATCTCAGAGGCAGTGTGTAAAGCATTTCTGCACAAATACAGTGATACACTGAAAATACTACAAATGGACACCACAGCAGTTTAGAAAAATAGACAATCTTTATCAAAACCGAAGCAACACCAAATGACAAAAATCCAACATACATTAATAAAGGTAGGACTTACAAACGTAAAAACAGTTTTGTCCATAGTAAACTGTAGATGCAATACTTTCAACACAAGTGCCTTGGATGTGTCAAAATCATAGACAAAAACAGCCACAGGAAAGGTGATGCATCAGTTCCTTACGTGCAGGGAAGGGATGTTTTGGTTCCTTACTGGGGAGGAGGTGATTCATCAGTTTCTTAATGTGTGGAGAGGTGATGTGTTGGTTTTATTGTAGACTTGGGGCCCCAGAGCAATGCGTGGGGATTCAGGGATGCGCTGGTTCTCGATGCGGAGGTGGCAGATATGGCGCTTCTCCAGGAACAGTCCTACAATGAGTCTGTTTTTGCTGTCGAACATCAGGGCTTGCGTCGGAGTCAGTATGGTGATCTCGGACTTTGGAGATCGGTGCACAATACTCGGCATGTGGCGACTTCTCTAGCTGTGGGCAAGTGCTGCGTCAGTTTCCTCAGCAGCACAATGGCAATGCATAGAAATCTTCCTGCACTGTGTTGTTCCATCAGAAACAGGTGCGGATGCATCATGCTTCTTTAGTTGCTTCTCTTTTCCCTGCTCTCAGCAGCAGGAACAGCCTTCAGGGTCCCAACACATGAACAGACACGTTTTGGCAGGTCTGAACCCCCAGCAAGAAAGTTCAGGGGAGCTGGAGGTGAAGTATGTGTGTCTCTTAGACTTCAGTACAGAAGGGAAGCTCTACTTCAAACTCTAGGGGCTCTTCTTCAAGCAGGATACACAGCACAATGTCTGTGTCCTCTCCTTGGCAGAAACAGCCACTGCATGCTGACCCCAGACAGCATACAGCAAGGGGGCAGTACTTCTCCTTCAGCTTTCCCTGCTCTTCTCCTTGGGAGAGGTTCCCCCTGAGTCCAGAAGTATTCTAAAGTCCTGGGCCCCAATATTTATACATTATTTATCTTTGTTCTCATGTGGCAGAGAGGCTCTGTGCTCTGTTAAAACCAGTCCTGTCCTCTCTGGTCCAGCTTCCTGGCAGCATTGTGTAAGGCAGACCAGACCCATTCAGGTGCAGGGAAATCTCTTCAACTACTCTAAAAGCAGCAAGGTCTATTCAGCACCTCCCTGACTAATCCAGGAATACTTCAACCCTCCACAGTGGCTGTCTGTAGTGGCTGCACATCCCCAGCCCCTGTAACCCCAAAGCCAGACAGTCAATCCACAAACCAGGAGAGGCATACAGGATGGCTAAGCAAGAAAATTCATACTTTTTAAAAGTGGTATTTTAAAAACACAGAATATAACTTTACTATGAGGTGCATATATATATTCTGAGTTCATCCAAAGTAAACTCCATCTTCCTACAATGTCCCAATTAGAAGTTCTACTTATAAGATGTTATAAATAAACTCCCATTCTTTACTATGGAACAGATAGCCCTTCAATAGTGAAAAGCAAAAATCACTGTATTTCACACTCAGGATATGTCACACACACCAGTACATGTCCTACCTTTCATATAAATTGCAGCCTGCCCAAAGGGATACCTTGGGCGTACCTTAGGGGTGACTCACTTGTAATAAATGAGATGGTTAGGGCCTGGCAAGTGGGTGCACTTGGCAGGTCGACATGGCAGTAGAGATTGCGCACAGACACCGCAGTGGCTGATCTGAGACACTCTTAAAATGTGGTTTGCTTGGGTGGCACAATCAATGATGCAGACCCACTAGCAGCATTTCACTTGCAGGCCCTGGGCACACACAGTACTCTGTACTAGGGGCTCACACAGTGCACTGTACTAGGGGCTTAGTAGTAAGTCAAATAAGCCAATCATGGAAACACCAATCCATAAACACTATTTACACAGAGAGCATATGCACTTTAACACTGATCAGCAGTGGTAAAGTGCCCAGAGTCCTAAAACCAAGAAAAACTGAGTCAAAACAGGTGGCCAAAAATAAAAAATTCTGGGGATAAACCCGCTGGAAAAGCCAGGTCTAAATCAACCTCCTTCCAGGGTAGACTAATCAATTTCTTGATAGACTTCCCTTCTTGGGGCTATAGAACCTAGACCTTGCCCACAACACCCAGGCACGTTTTGGTTCTATCTTTTGCTAAACCCAGTTGTAACCCTTGTCCATGCTCTCATGGCCTACTATGCTAACGCATGGGGAACTCTCCTTCTCACCTGGCGATCCCATCTGCGCGGCACCTAACCTTAGCTTGCTCACAGATGTGTCCCAGCAGGCAGATAGTACCCACATGGCCAACACAGTGGTGTGTCCCAGTCCACCCATGGGGTGTGACTCCTGTCTCCCCCAGGGGTTACTTGTCCACCGGGACAGGAACCCACAATGGCCACTGATAGTGATGAGACCCAGCCATAGGGCTTTCATGGTTCTGTAACCCTTGTGGCATCAGAGAGTAGGGGCGGTAGCCCCATTTGCCTGCCACCCTTTGTCCACTCTCACTCCTGTCAGGTCAGGGATGACATCCTGACACTATCCCACCAGTCCGTAGCCTGTACCCTGAGATTGGAGAGGAGATGAGGTGGGCTCTCCCACACCCTGTCCTCCTCCCTGTGGCTCTGTACCCTCCCACCTGGTGTGGTACCCACAGACTCCAGAATTGTCAGGGCACCTGTGTCTGGTGTCCTGCACAATTCTCCCGCCAGTTCAGGGGTGCTATTCTGCAACTGGTGCACCAGTCAAGGGTCTGTACCCCAAGGCTAAACAGGGGGCTTGGGTGAGCTCACCCATACCCAGTCTTCCTTCTAGGGGCTCTGCACCCTCCACCCTGGAGCGGTACCTCCAGACTCTAGAATTGTAAGGGCACCTGTTGTAGGTGACCTGCACAATTCACCCACCAGTTAAGGTATGCAATCCTGCAGCTGCGATCCCAGCCGTGGGTCTGTCCCCTTAGGTTGGGCAGGGGTCAGGGTTGAGGCTGCTATCTTTCCACCCACCTATTGGGGCCCTGCATCCTCCCACCTGGGGCTGTGCCCCCAGTAGAAAAACCAGGAGGGGCACTGTTAGCAGTTACCCTTTCCTCCAGGTCAGGGGAGACAACCTGAACCTGGCCCTCCAACCCAGGTTCTGCACCCTTAGGCTCGACCGGTGCCAGACAACCCAGGAATTCTGGGGGAGTACACAACCCCTCCCAAGGGAAACACACTCCTCCTGAGTTGTGAATGAGTCTGCCTGGTGCAGGTCTCCAGCCTCCTGTCCACCTGACCAAGCATGAAGATTCACTGGGCCAGAAATGGCCTCAAAAGGGTCAGTCCTGGGGTGCCCTGCCCTCAGAGCCTGCGACCTCTGACCCCTGGTCCTTCAACTGGGGACTTGGTCTCCCCTCATCCCTCTCTCGGGACTTGTGCACCCTCCCAAATGGAGAGGTGCTGCCAGACACTAGAACTAGTGGGGCGCTTGTTACAGCAGCCCCCCCCCCCAGCTCACCTAATACCTTGGGATCCCCTCAGGAGATGGCCTCCAGTTACAGACCAGGCCCCCTCATGGTGTTTCCTCATGGAACTAACCAGGCTTTGAGACAGGGTTTTGGGCCCCTCGTGACACAGACCACTCCCACTCCTTTTCCTCTGAGACAGGACATAGGACCCTACACCCCTCCCACTACTCTGGGACCTATCTGGGCAACCATAACCATCCCCTAGCTCACTTGGTTGGGGAAAACGTGAGCCATCTCCTTTAGGATCACCCCCCTATGCTTCTTCAGACCCTCTAGAATCGACCAAAAGGTCTGCCACTATTGCGAGCTCCATGGGGTCAGAGAATTCACACTCCACCAGGATTTGGCCTAGCTATGGAAAACAGGGACCTAAAATATGCTCTCCAACAATTGAATCGCACAGCCCCACACAGGTGTTAACCAAACTACTCTTTGCCTCACCATCCAGTGCCGCACACAAGTATTCCACATCACCTTCCTGTGACTGGCAAGAAAGTGTCTGACTGTCTCTGTCACTCAACCCACACTCTTCTGAGCGGTCTCCACACTCACATACTAGGACTTCAGCCATGGGGGAACCCTCTCCCTGTACCTCTAATCTAGAGTCAGTAGAGTATCCCTCCCACCACTAGGAATATGATCCTCTGTGCCAGTTTCCCAATCCAAGTCAGGGACATTGCACACCACTGGAGCTACATCATAACCCTGAAGGCCCTGGTGTATGTCAACCTCCTCCTTCAAGTCAGGCGCCACATCTCTGGATGTGTGTACTTTTCCCTCAGCACTAAATAACACCTTTTTGCTGCCACCATCTGAGATGGACTCCACTTCCAGCCCAGCCAAGCTCAGTTCTTGAGCTACACACATTTCCTTTTCTTAGGCTATGGCCCCCTTGGTCTCAGCCCTCTTGAGATCCCAGTCGAACTCTCTCGGCCTCCACTCAATAGGTAGAAGCCACTCATTTTTCTCTGTTTCTCCCTCACTGTCAGAGGAATCCTCCGCCTCAGAATCATCTAGTAGTGTTACTTCCCAAAGTGTGACCTCATAAGAATACAGATGTGCCTCAAGAATCCTCCTTGTGGATCTCTCTCCACAGGCAGCCCCCTCTCCTTGCAAAATGCTGTTATCTCCTTCATTGTGTAGATGTACAGGTGACAAAAGTTGATTTCCATTTTGTTAAGACTTCACAGGTGCAACAGCTAATCAGTATCAAAAATACATCGAGGAGGACACCAAAAAACAGAAAAAAACAGTAAGTGGTTGCGTAATGGTATGCACTATACTAGAAGTGTATTCCAATCACTGTATGTTAGGCACAAATGCGAATCCTAATCCTCACCACTGACCCCCAATGTTAGAAATGGGCGTCTCTTGTTGACAATGGTTTGCACCTTTGTACAAGTAGGGACCCTTCTTCCTAGTCAGGGTTAGGGGGATACACTTCTAAATTGACCCCTGCTCATACCCTTGGTAGCATGGCACAAGCAGACAGGCTTATCTCAGAGGCAGTGTGTAAAGTATTTGTGCACACATACAGTAATACAGTGAAAAAACTACAAATGGACACCACATCAGTTTAGAAAAATAGGCAATCTTTATCTAAACCAAAGAAGACCAAAACAATAAAAATCCAACATACATTTATCAAGGTGTGACTTCTAAAAAGTAAAAACAGTTCTGTCAATAGCAAACTATAGATGCAACACTTTCAACACAAAGGAGCTCATTACGATGGCAGTGAAACTGCCACCGGCAGCCTGCCGGTGGCAGTTTCACCGCCATCATGAAGCACTTCTCTGCCTGCCAAATTACGATGGCGGGTGGTGTGCTGGCAGTTGCAAAGTCTGTCCGCCATGGGTCCGCCACAGACAATTGTTACGATTGCTTGGTAGGCTCATCCGTATCTACAAAATGGTGGCAGTGCCTAGCAGGCACCGTCCACCATATTACAATGCTGCTTCCCCGCCAGCCGTTGTATGGCGGTTCAACTGCCATTCACAGGCTTGCGGGTATGTTCTTTTGAGGCCTGTCAGGGGGCCCTCTTTTGTTGGGGGTGAGTGTGCACTGTGAGGGTACCCCCTACATTTCCCTGCACCAGGTGGCAGGCACGGCGTAATGCCTACCATGTAGTGCAGGGAAATGCAAACAGTGCTTTTCAGACATTGCGGCGGGTGCTGAAGCCAGGAGCACTCACTGCAATGTCAGAGATATACAATGCGACTCACACAGTGGCAGTTGCATTGTAATTTCATGTGCGTGACCACAGCATTACAAGCGGCCAGTCTCAAGCCCCGGTATGATGGCGGATGGACAGAAGTCCGTTCGCCATCATAATGTGCCCGAAAGTACCTTGGCTGCATCAAAATCATAAACAAAAACAGCCACAGGAAAGGTGATGCATCGGTTCCTTACACCAGGGAAGGTGATGTGTTGGCTTCTTGCTCCAGGGGAGGTGATGCGTTGGTTCCTTACTTTGCGGGGAGGTGATGCATTGGTTTCTTCCTGTAGCCCCAGCATTGTTGTAGTCTTGATGCCCCGGAGTGATGCATGGGGATTCGGGGATGCGCTGGTGCTCGATGTGGTGGGGGTGATGCATCGGTTCTTGTTGTCACACAGCAGGGTCTGCATCGGAGTCGGTGTGGAAACTCAGACTTCAGAGATCAGTGCATGAGACTTGATATGCACCAACTTCTCCAGGCGCAGGCAGGCGCTGCGTCGGTTTCTTCAGCAGCACAGTGGCACTATATGGGAATTCTTCCAGCACAGCGGTGTTGCATTGGAAACAGGTATGGATGTGTCACACTTCTTTAGTTGTGTCTCTTTTCCCAGCTCCCAGCAGGAACAACCCCCAGAGGTCCAACACAAGAACAGGCCCTTCTTGGCAGGTCAGAACCCACAGCTAAGAAGTTCAAGGGAGATGGAGGTGAAGTCTGTGTCCCTGAGACTTCAGAACAGGCGTCAAGCTCTACTTCAAGCCCTTGAAAATCTTCTTCAAGCAGGGTTCACAGCACACAGCAAAGTCTTTGTCCTCTCCTTGGCAGAAACAGCCACTGCAGGCCAACCCCAGACAGCACACAGCAAATGGGCAGTACTTCTTCTTCAGATTTCCTAGCTCTTCTCCTTGGCAGAGGTTCCTCCTGAGTCCAAAAGATTTCTAAAGTTCTGTTGTCTGGGCCCCAATATTTATACCACATTTCTGTTTGTTTGTTTGTATAAGCTTTATTCGAGACAATTCTCATAAAAGCACATAAAATTAAAACAATTACACAATAATACATAATTACAGATTAAAAATTCATTAAACATGGAGTGCAGCTCATACTACGTTTGCGTATAAAAACCATTTATAACAAGTAATATTACATGAATCGTTATTAAAAGGAATACCTGATTACCTGATTCCCCCCAGAGACCGTCGTCTAATTGCCCAAGCCCAACCCAGGTATTTGGCTACCCCTATGACTATCGAATCCTGAGTTGTTGTACATAAGATTCTTAAAGCCACTGCGCTGTCACGTGTCCCCAGGTTTTTACATACCGGCGTGAGCCATTTTCTCCTCGGATTTGTGTAAGCTTGACATACGAAAAGAAAATGGCCTATGCTCTCCTCGGCATTTTCACATGCTGGACATAAGTTATTGGTGGGTCTGTGCCAGCCAGCTGTCAGTTTCTTTAGGGGGATGGATCCAGATCTTAACTGAAAGACGAGTTTCCTGTCCATTGGTACCGTGATGTTGTCCCAGTAGTTTTCTAGGACAGGAAGGATTTTTGTCTCCAGGAAGCGACCAGACATAGTGTCGGCCCTGGCGTCTTTCAGCAGCTTACCACCCACCCAATCCCAATATTGTTCTTTGAGGGCTTCTTTGCTAGGGAAGATTTCTCCCACAGGGTTGTTCCAAAGATTTGAAAACCCTAAATTGACTAGCATGGACTTCAGATGTTTTAGCCATTTTATCTTGTGGAAGATATCGTCCTTGATTATCCATAGAAAACCCTCCGCATATTGTCTTATTTCTGGAGTCGTCCAGAGGCGTCTCCAATAGAGGACTGGGCGCAATCGGGCTCTGTCGACAATAGGACGCCTACCCAGCTCCAAAAACAATGGGGTTAGGGGGGTACTCTGTGGGAGTCCTGTGATCCCTCGCAAGAACTTGTTCTCAGAAGTCTGAAGAGCCGCTAGACTATCCCAAGCCCATAACTCCGCACCATATAATGTGGCACCCAAGACCTTCGCGTCATACACTATAAGTGCGGGTTTTATAGGTTTTGTTTTGGATTTACGGTGTTCCCCCCTTAGAGCACCTGAGAGCTGCTGGTGCTTTAAGACCACTTTATCCACATGATGCGTCCAGCCAGTGCCCTCTGC
Organism: Lissotriton vulgaris; assembly: GCF_964263255.1. Lineage (NCBI taxonomy): Eukaryota > Metazoa > Chordata > Amphibia > Caudata > Salamandridae > Lissotriton > Lissotriton vulgaris. Next base: position 295,317 of record NW_028251522.1, read on the forward strand.
GATCTGTACTCCCAGGTACGTAAATTCCGCGACAGTATCTAACCTGCTGCTGTTTAAGGTTACCTTGGGGTAATTCCTGCGACCTGGGGAAAAGGCCATTAATTTTGTTTTTCCCACGTTCACCTCTAGCCCATGCTCTGTGCAAAAAGCATCGAAAATGTTTAATGCACGTTGCAGCCCCATGGGGGTCTTAGACAAGATAAGAGTGTCGTCAGCGAACATCAGGATCGGGACCCTGGTGTCCGCTAACGACGGGGCGTCTACACTAGCCTTCAACATTCTCTCAACAATCCCGTTAATAAATAACGAGAAAAGTAAAGGGGCCATGGAACAGCCTTGTCGGACTCCCCTTTCCACTGGGAAATCCGGGGTTGTATCCCCGCTTCCACCCCACTGGACTCTTGCGAAGTTGGATTCATGGAATCGCATGATTAGTGTAAGCAGATCAGCAGGAATCCCCATTTTTTGCAGAACCAACCATAGCTTAGACCGGGGGACTAGGTCGAATGCCGCCCGCAGGTCGACAAACGCGACATACAGGCAGCCCCTTCCCAGTACAACGGTCTTCCACCGCAATATAGTGAAGCGGAAGACCTGGTCAATGGTACTGGTTGCTCGCCTGAATCCCGCTTGGTATGGAGAAAGGGCGTTGTTGTCTTCAACCCAGTCCATAAGCTGATTTGTTACCATTCTACCAACTACTTTCTGTATGGTAGCTATTAAGCTTATAGGCCTATAATTAGCAGGCAGTGAACGATCACCCTTCTTGTGGATGGGGATAATGGTTGCACCTTTCCAAAGGTCTGGGACCACTTCCCCCTTCGCTAGGGCATTTGCTACAAGGAAGGTATATCTCGCCCATCTAGTCACATCATATTTAAAAATATCAGGGGGAATACCGTCTAGACCTGGCGCCCTCCCACATTTCGCGGAACTAATGGCAATTTCCGCTTCTCTAAGGGAAAACAGATCGTCGGTTGCGTAAACTGGTGTTATACTGTCAGCCACCACGGGATGGTTGACTTCAGCATACTGTGGTCTAAAATAGTCAACCCAAGCATCCTCTGCTACATTATTATCTGGCTTCGCAGGACCAGCTCCTCTGCCCCACTTGATAATTTTCCAAAATGTCCTGGAGTCTTTGTTACCTGAGGCCTCTTTTAGTTCGGCCCAGTGGTCTTCATCCCATTTCTTTTTGGCTCGATAAATGGCCATTTTGTACAGTTTCCTATTCTTTATCACTGCAGCACGGTCCCTATTCCTTATAGCTTGTCCCAGGTCTAGTCGTGCTGATCTACATTGACTGTCAAACCACCTTCCCACATCTTTAGCTTTCTTCCCTTTCCTGTTTTTAATGAAAAAACATGGTCTCAGGAGGGAGAATAACTTGTTGTGGATTTCGGTGATTCCACTATCCCCTGGAACCACTGGAACCGCTGCTTCCATCGCGGAAATTGCACTATCAACCACATTGTTGATGTAGGTCATAGTAGCCTCATTTGCCAATACCTTGGGCCATTTTAACCTGCGTTCATCATTACTCATAACAGGGATTTCATCGTATGTTTCAAGAGAGTTTCCCACACCAGTGTTCCACCACCTATGAGTCACACAGAGGGGGTTGTGGTCACTTTCAACCCGGGGCCTAACAGTCATATCAACAACCCCATTCCACAGCTGGAAACTACATAATATGTAGTCAATTCGGCTCTTGCTGATACCGTTGTCAAAAGTGTAGCTGCCCTCCTTGTCCCCAGGTGTCCTCCCATTCAGTGCTCTTAAACCATGTTCCATACAAATTCCATTCAATAATAAAATCTCTTTTGTCCATCTCTTTACGGGTTTTAGGCATAGAGGTGGTACTCCCCAGAGATTATCCTCTTCATTCTCCAAGGGGTCATTTGTGCAGTCCAAGGGTTCAAAAGTCCTGTTGAGGTCGCCTGCTATTATCATCATACTTTCTTGGGACTTGGCCTCTATGGCAGCAGACAACAGCTCAATAGTGGGTGAATTGGTTACATTGTTACCTCTCACATAGACATTATACAAATCTATTGGTAGACCCTTGCCTGCGGAGATTCTTAATACTTGTAAATCACTACTTCCTAGGTCCAGCATTTTGATGTTAATGTGCAGGTCCTGTCTAACCCATACAGTTAGGCCTCCCTTGGGCCGCCCTCTTCCACCTTTTAGCGCTGGTATACAATAGTTCAAATAACCAAAACAAAACGCAGTCTCCTCGTCGTGCTTCAACATCCTGCGCATGCTACGGAAGATCTTCCGGTGGATCCCCACCGAGACCAGGAAGACTGTCACCCAGGCCCTCGTCACCAGCCGACTGGACTACGGCAACGCCCTCTACGCCGGAACCACCACCAAGCTCCAGAAGAGACTCCAACGGATCCAGAACGCCTCAGCCAGACTCATCCTCGACATCCCACGACACAGCCACATCTCCGCACACCTAAGAGACCTGCACTGGCTCCCGGTCAACAAGAGAATCACCTTCCGTCTCCTCACCCACGCACACAAAGCCCTACACGATCAAGGCCCGAGCTACCTCAACTACCGCATCAACTTCTACGCTCCCAAACGACACCTCCGATCAGCCAGTCACGCCCTCGCCGCCGTCCCCCGCATCCGAAGAACGACAACAGGAGGAAGGTCCTTCTCCTACCTGGCCGCCAAGACCTGGAACTCCCTCCCTCCCGACCTGCGCCTGACCCAAGACCACCTCGCCTTCAGGAAGAAGCTCAAGACCTGGCTGTTCGGGCAGTAGCAGCACCCCCCCCCCCCCCAGCGCCTTGAGACCCTCCGGGTAAGTAGAGCGCTCTATAAATGTCTATGATTGATTGATTGATTGATCGCAAGCCCAGGTTTCTTGAAAACAGCAGATATCTTACCCACTTATATAGTTCACCCAGGATTGGGAATCCAACTTACTGCCCAACCCCGCAACATTCCAAGATAAAAGCGTACCAATGCTAGCCTCTGGCCCATCTCGAGTGTTGGTGATTGGAAATACTTGAGCTGTCATTGGGCTTTCAGTAGAATTAGTCAGCCTTTCTAGGTCATCTATTGGATCTGCAGTCGTGTTAACTGTCGCTAGGTGTGGTGTCATGACATTAGTGTTTAAGATTCCCAGTCTAGAACCACCTTCTTCAGCCAAACCCCCCGTCTCGATATTATTGACCGTTAGGTTTGTAACAATAGTATTAACATAAACATCACAAACCCCTTTTGGCTCGTTATTATTCCCTCCTGTACTATCTGTGCTGGTTTGCCAATATCCCCATCCCGGGTCCTGCCATCCTACATGAGAGTTGTAATTCGTATATGTGGTATAGTTATGACCAACTGGAGGAGGTGGTAAGGGATTGACTGGCCATGATACAGTAGGGGGGATTAGGGGTTCATTGAGCAAACTAGTCGTTACACTGGTGGGTCGAGGGTAAAAAAGGTAAGGTCTACAATTCCAATACCTCCCTTGTTTGTTCCCCATCCCTGCCTAGTTATCCATCCCGCCACCCTTGGATCTTGGAAATTAACCACTATACAATCCCCACCCAAGGTTTTCGGTGTATATCCCATCCAGTCTATTCTCCTTACCCCTATGATTAACCCGTCGATATCACCAGGCAGAGGACGATTTTCCTTTAACCAGTGCATGATCTTGTTTTTAAGCATATGGAAAGTTTCTCTCTGTCCTGAGGGTAACGGTGGTACATTTATAAGAACTGCTACATAGGGGAAGGAATCTGGGGTGAGATTAATCGGGGGTTTTCTGTGAGGTGGCTTTGCCAAGGGCAGTGGGATTGATTTAGGAGCTTGGGGGACGTGTAGGGGGGCAGGCTTCAACGCCTGTTGTTTATTATTTGTTTGGGTCGGTACTAGAGTTTTATCTACCAGCGGGCATACGTTAGCCCTATTCCCTCCCACCGGAATGTTTGAGGCTATCTGCATGTTATTAATTACTTTTGCAGTTGTTGGTGCTTTGCCCGCTTGGGGACGAGCTGTAGCCTCAGCACTCATAACGGTTGGTGGATTTTGTGTCAGGGGAATTGTGGACTGTGTAGGGTGCATAGTGGTCGGCTGGGATAGAACAGAACCAACGTTCACTCTCTCAGATCTATCTGCAGATTTTACAGTTGTTTTGGCTGTAAGATTGCTTTGCTTAGGAGGTAAAGGAGAGTTATTTTGGGGCTTTCTTCCCTTATCCTGGATAACAGGGTTACTAAGGACCTGAGACTTTGTGCTTGCATCCACCCTGTTCGCTTTAATCAGCGATTTTGTAGAATAGAAATTGTCTAATGTTGTCTGTTCGAAATGGTTTAGCCTATCTGTAAGCTTGGCAATTCTATCCTCAATGGGGGTAAGCAATAATCTAAACAATTTTTCCAACTCAGGGAGCACATTTACAAGTGATAGCACCTTTTCTTTACATGGTACAGTGGAGTCAGTACAAGAATTGTCTTCTTTGTCTTGGCTATCCAAGGGGGCAAGATTAGTGGGTGAGACACTTTCTGTACTTTGAGTTTCTTCGGTAACGACTTCTCCAATGTTCACGGATTTGTGTAACTTCCTGTGCTTTTGAGGGGGTTTGACCACCATTTTACATTTTCTTGCTGGCGCTAGTCTTTTCCTTTTAGACCCAAGCTTAGGTTGGGCCAATGTAACCTGAGCACCAGAGTCAGGGAGCGATGTAGGTTGGATTTTACTCCTACAGGGATTATTCAATTCTGTCACAACCTCCTTGTTTGATGTTTGTGCCTGACCCTCGAAATGTTCATTTGCAACTGGGAGGTTCACTGATGATAAAGGAGTTACCAGGGTGGGGTACGCTAGAGTTGGAAGCTTATCCGTAGAACTCTTAAGTAATTCTATTGATAATCTACGCTCTGCGCGCCTCTCTGCCAGGGATAACTCTTTGTCAATAGACAATGAACGATTAAAAAAGAATTTATCTAGGGAGCCAATTGCCAGTGGACCAGACTCAACTGGGGGAGTTATCAAGTGGCTATTAGCAGAACTTGTCGATGTGGACATTGCCATATTCATCACTAATCAAAACCAACGTGTCAATGTCACTTACAGAAGAAGATGCTATGGGTCGCTGGTAAGGGGGGTGGCCCAGCCCGGCCTCCTTCGGCCCCTGACGGCCACAGACGGTCCCGCCCTTGTCCCGGGCCTCTCCCGGCGCCCTCCCACGCGCTCCCGCGCAGTGGGAATTATGGTCTGTATTATACGCTGGTGCTGACTATCATTGGTTGGTGGACAGGGGGGTGTGGCCAGCGGGGAGAGCAGCCCAGGTGTGAGCAATGGGCGCACAGGGGCTCCTGTATACTGGAGTCCCTGCCTGTGCTCGCAGCCCCGCCGGCTCCTCTGCCTGCCCGCTCCTCAGCCGCAGACTCTCCACAGACAGCAGCCCCAGATGACCAGGCGCTGCGGGACCCGCGAAGCGGGTCCGGCGAGGTCAGAAGTCAAAGATGAAGAGCAAAGGATCCCTCGGAGTGGCGCACCCTCAGCCAGCAGCACGAGCAACAGAACAAGCAGATTGCAGGTAATCCACGGGTCAACGGACACAACCCGGTTTTCTAGCTCCAAAGCGGGGGGTGTGGCCAGCGGGGAGAGCAGCCCAGGTGTGAGCAATGGGCGCGCAGGGGCTCCTGGATACTGGAGTCCCTGCCTGTGCTCGCAGCCCCGCCGGCTCCTCTGCCTGCCCGCTCCTCAGCCGCAGACTCTCCACAGACAGCAGCCCCAGATGACCAGGCGCTGCGGGACCCGCGAAGCGGGTCCGGCGAGGTCAGAAGTTTAAAATGAAGAGCAAAGGAACCCTCGGAGTGGCGCACCCTCAGCCAGCAGCACGAGCAACAGAAGAAGCAGATTGCAGGTAATCCATGGGTCAACGGACATAACCCGGTTTTCTAGCTCCAAAGCGGGGGGCGTGGCCAGCGGGGAGAGCAGCCCAGGTGTGAGCAATGGGCGCGCAGGGGCTCCTGGATACTGGAGTCCCTGCCTGTGCTCGCAGCCCCGCCGGCTCCTCTGCCTGCCCGCTCCTCAGCCGCAGACTCTCCACAGACAGCAGCCCCAGATGACCAGGCGCTGCGGGACCCGCGAAGCCAGAAGTCAAAAATGAAGAGCAAAGGATCCCTCGGAGTGGCGCACCCTCAGCCAGCAGCACGAGCAACAGAAGAAGCAGATTGCAGGTAATCCCACATTTCTCTTTGTTCTCTTGTGGAAGAGAGGCTCTGTGCTCAGTCAAAAACAGTTCTGTCCTGTCTGGTCCAGCTTCCCGGCAGGAGTTGGAGACAGAATTGTGTAAGGCAGACCAGGCTCATTCAGGTGCAAGGAAATCTCCTCCCACTACTCTAAATGCAGCCCAGGTCTATTCAGCCCAGCCCTGACTTGTCCAGGAAAACAGAACACACCTCAACCCCCCCCTCCACAGTTGCTTTCTACAGTGAATGCACATCCCCAGCCTTTGTCACTCCAAAGCCAGACAGTCAATCCACAAACCATCAAAGTCACACAGGTTGGCTAAGCAAGAAAATACCCACTTTATAAAAGTTGTATTTTCAAACACACAATATAAACCCCATCTTTACTAAGCAATGCAATTTTATATTCTGATTACATTCATGCTAAATTCCATCTCCCTACCTTGTCCCAAAGGGAAGTTATACTTCAAAGATGTTATAAAAAAACATTCTATCCTATGGGACAGATAGCTTTTCAATAGTGAAAAACAAAAAAGACTGTATTTCACTATCAGGACATGTCACACACACCAGTACATGTCCTACCCAGAGAAGTTTTGAGGCATGGGCGAATTGGGCTCTAATCCAGGGCCCCAGCCTTTCAGGGGCCCCCCTGATAGAGCCAGCTATGTTTTGCAGAGAGTCTTGCCCTGATCATCTTGAATACTTTTTAAACAGATTGTTGTAGATAGTGTTTTAAATGTTTTATTTGTAATGTGAGAGAGTCTATTCCAGACATTTTGCAAACACAATATGTATATGTTTCATGCAACATCCATATAAAAAATTCTTTTAGATCAGTACAGTACCTCACATATGAGAAATGGGACGGTGTGAGAGAGAAGATTTGCAGTCATATTAGTGAGTGCTGCTCTGTTGCAATACAGAAAACACACAGCACTATCCCTGACTATCAGATGTACATACATTTAGAATTTGACCAAAGAGGGGATGAAAGAGCTGAAACTGGATTATAAAATCTAAGCTGTTCTGAACAGAGGCCCCAAGATACGTTTCACCCAGGGCCCCCAAAATCCTTAAAAAGTCCTTGGTCCTACCTTTCACATACACTGCACCCAGGGATACCTTGGGCCTACCTTAGGGGTGACTCTCTTTAATAAAAGAAAAAGCTAGGACCTGGCAAGTGGGTGCACTTGCCAAGTCGACATGACAGTAGAGACTATGCGCAGACACTGAAGTGGCAGGTCTGAACCTCTTTTAAAAGGCTGCTTGCGTGGGTGGCACAATCAGTGCTGCAGGCCCATTAGCAGCATTTGACATACAGTCCCTGAGCACACACCACTGTGCTAGGGGCTAAATATGTAAGTCAAATAAGCCAATCATGGAAACACCAATCCTTAAACACATTTTACACAGAGAACATATGCACTTTAGCACTGATCAGTAGTGGTAAAGTGCCCAGAGTCCTAAAACCAACAAAAAGCTAAACATCTGGGAATAAACCTGCTGAGAAAGCCAGGTCTAACAAAGGTCATTTATTTATTTGGTGTTTGACTGACTTACACAGCTCCATTTATTTAGTCACATGTATGGAGTCGACCAGTGTGTACACAAGAAGCCACCCCATTCACTTATTCACCATCCTTTTTTTTCCATTCCATATCTGGACCGCCTGTAAGGATAATTAATTGTAAATGACTGCCATTGAGAGTCGCTTCAGTTGGAAAACAGATACAATAGACAAATGCGCACCACGATTGGAACAGGTAGCTATGGCATCAATGAGTGATATATAGAGTGATTGATGATTTGTGTTGTAGCTGAGAGGGTGTTGTGACTAATTTGTAAACTTAATTTACAGTGTTTGGGGCCTGGGGAATGATTTTGCTGAATGATTGCTGTGCTTGCTTTCATATTTCTAATTACTTATATGGTCCACTCCTTTCATGTACTTTCAGATTCTTTCGGGACAAGTCAGTTTAGTTTCAAAATTCCACAAATTGATCATATTTTTGTGCTTTTCTTGTTCAACACTACAGGTCTGTCTCATTTGTGTTGGGAGTTGGACGGAACTGCTACATCACCAAGAAGAATAAAGTTAGGAACAATGCCTATCTATTTCAATGGGAAACAAACAACACAACTCAAAGAGGGCTACCCCTGTGGACTGGAGAGAGGTGTGTTGATTAGCAAACACATTGTAGTTGGCTGGCTCCAATGTCAAACTCTAATTAGGTGTTTTTTGCTATTGGGGTACAGTCACTGGACTCACATCACACACACACAGCTAAATGGTATTGACATTTTTTAGATTGATCAGCCAGGTGCATGCAACTTCCCACTTGTCTGGGATTGGTGGCAAAGAGTTGCTATACCTTCTCAGCTAAATGCAAATGACTGCACCAGCCTATGCTTTGCCCTCTTGAGCCTCATCCACCATGAAGCTACCCTGACTATACAATATTGACATTTATTTGTTTTCATTCCTCAGGCATTCGCTTCTTCTTCTGCAAAAAATGTCCATAACACTCCTGCTTCTGGACCAGTTCAGCCCTGCACTCAAAAAGGACATTCCAGGTAGAAGAATGCAAATCTACCATCCATTTTAGCCATTTGTAGAATTGTGTGTGTCCTCCTTATTTTGTATATTTTAACCCTAAGTAACATAACAATTAGATAGCTTGGAACCCTGGGACTTAAAGATTGTTTGCATTTGGTAGCTGAACTGTGTCATTCCTTCCACAACATATGTGATGATGATGTGTTGCTCATCATCTTGATAAATGTTGTGTATGTTTTTGGCTCTCCTTTCCAAATACCCCCTTCCCATCCATTCATAAATACTCTAACCCTCTTCCCCAGATTGTGCTATCTATTACAGGATCTTCTTTACTAAGCATTAGCCCACACCAGCCCTACCACCCACCCAGGCATGAAAGGGACATCGTCATTTTTTTTGTTTGAATCTGTTTATTAAAGTTTATACTTTTGTACGAACATAAATTTAGCAATGCAGATGATAAGTATCACAGTAGTCAGTTATATATCAAAAAAGACATAACAACAGCAAAGCTCAATGAATGACTGGCGATATCTGTATTGAAAATCAATTACCGGAACAATTACCCATTCGGTCACCCATACAGTTCAACAAGTGTTAAGGCATGGTGTAGTGCAAAACAGCCTACTGCTTGGCAAGTACCCATCCCCAGAACGGGATTGACCTCCGCCTGGTGGTTCCCAAATTAGAGTGGCGGTATGGCAAAACATCATGTATAAACATAGTTGATAAAGGGGTCAGATTCTTGAGTTATATTAACCAAGCAAAAAGAAACTGGAACATCAAAGAACTGTGTGCATCCCTATGGGTTTTCACACTTGCAACCGCAAGGTAAAGTAAGCCTCCTCATTATTGGAGAGGAAAGCACATGGCGCCGCCGCTCATCCTCAACTATAACTGACAGATGATCATGCAGGCACCCTTGAACTTATCTAACACGGAGTATCCAGAGGAGGAGGTGGGGCAAAGTAGGGCAAAGTGTGGAAGGACGGGTGCTCTCTAGAGTGTGTCATTGATAAGTCATGCCATTAAACCCTTATGATAGATAGGTTGGCAAAGGTGGGGCACCCTAAAACATCCCGTGGGTAAGTGTGATACATCATTTCTCTCTGTGACACCACAGGGAGCTGGAGGCGGAGGGAATGGAAGTATGTCAAATCATGAATAACAGGACAAACAGGACAAATTTAGCCCATCTGCTGCCAGCTGGGCCCTATCCTACACAAATTAGGTAGTCATCACCCACCAAGGGTGCTCATTGACAGCAATTATCTAATGATGCACATGAGACATCGGTCCCCCGGAGTGGTGCACAATAGGTGCAGAGAATTCTGAAGGCTCACCATCGTTACTCCCGTCTTCCCTCATTGGGGATTCTACACTCCGCAGGGGACTGTCTATTGCCAGGGTTCCCTCTTGAAAATAATGTAGTATCACGTCCCAGTGAAAGGTACATCACCATAGTGCTGAGTCTTAGAACAATGTCTATCCAATGATAGGTAGCACTTTTGGTGTAAGTTTACTCTTAGAGTGTAACTGCACTACAAGTTACTTTACCAGTTGTAAAAAACTAGTAGTAACTCCTTTCTAAATAATAAGAGATACTTACAGTTACTACTCGCAAAGTTACTACTCGTAAAGTAAAGTTGCTGATGGAGAAGTTACTAGTCGTAAACTTACACTGCAAGAGTAACGTAACACCAAAAGCGTAACTTACTTTTCTTTTGTGGATCATGCCTTTTGTTGCTCACAAACATTATGCAGCATTGGGTAACCTTATCCTGTGTTCCATACTCCTGAATCAACGTTTTTGTAAAGTTAGTTCTTTAATTTAAAAAAATTAAATACTAGCTCCCCAGATTGCATACAAGTTACTACTGCTCGTCGTTGTTTGCTATGACTTTTTTGTCATGGAGGTCTCAGTCCAGCATTACCCACTTAACTCTGTGTTTTCTTTCAGTCTACTAGCATGTGCTATATAATCCTTCTGAATAATTCTACAGATATATTTCACCTCGTAAGCATCATTGCGAGTCAGACCCATTCATTTTGTGATGTTTTCCCTTTTAGCACTAGCCTGCTACTATCACCTGAATGAAGAAGGACTTTTGGGAAACCCTACATTAAGGTTTAGGAACATTGAGAGAGGTAGCAGTCAACACAGAATCTATTCAGGTAAGAACTAGTTAAAAACGGTGGGCCATATTTATGGTAAGGAAGTGCAAGGCAGTGCAGAAAGTCACCTTGTTGCTCTGTGCTGCGTTACTGGTAAAGGGCAAGAATGCACAGGATTTTAAAGAATACAATGCATTCCTGCCCTATGCCTACACTAGTGCTGTTTTGACTGCCTAGCACCAACACAGGTACCCTTGCACCATGGTACTAAGGTGACTGCATTGCAGGCAGGTCTGTTTTTGTGCAGGAAGGGGCACATTCCTGCACAAAAGCAATCCTGAGAGGCAAATTCCTCCTTCTATGTGTGCTGCAGAATGCAGCACACATAGAAAGAGGAAGTAATGAGGGGAAATAAAGATATTTGTCCTCGTTACACCTCACCTGGGGAGGAGTATCTTTTGGCGCATTCCCCGGTTTACTAGTTCTGGTAAATCTGGGAATGTGTCAAAAGCCATGGTAGTTGCCTTTTAGCCTCAACACAGAGTAAGGGATCGCAGTGATTTGATCTTTGTTACTCTACTTGATATTTATTAAACCACTTAGGGCCAGAAGAGATGGCCTTCGGTGGCTTCAGAAACCTCTTCTTTGCATTCTGTTGTTTTTGCACCATGTTGCATGGTGCAAGAGTGATGTAATGGGCTCGCAAATTTTCCCCTTAGTACTGAAAGTGATCTTTGGCAGGAGAGATAAGATTAATATTTTTGTGTATGTGGTTGAAAGACCCCCATTAGTGGGCAGTAGTTACAGATGGTATGAGTCAGGCAAGGGCAATAGCTAACGAGTATACAATATCAGTAACAGGCCTCTGGGTGCTGCAAAACTCTTTTTTCAACTCCCCAATCTAATGTTTGTTATCACTGCATTTCCCTGTGTTTTCTATCTTTCCTGTTTCCGCAGCTGACTTTCTCCTGTGTGTAGCTTTCTCCTGCTCCCTTTTTTAGTAAGTTTTCTCTTTCCCTCTTTTACATGTCTTGTGAAATACTGTTAAAAGAAAAGATTTTTGCTAACATAAAGAAGATCAAACAGCCAATCCGATGTTATACTCCGTTACAAACATGACAAATAAAAAAAATATATCCAGTTCTCTGTACTACTGTGCCTCATTTAGATTCCATGCGCTGTCTTCTGTAATATGGCGGATGGGAAATTATGTTATCCGCCACATGTCTGATGGATTATCCCATCTGGCAGACTCTAACTATCAGCCCTAAGTTTGTACAATTGAAAAGGGAGTAGGAGAAGAGCAGGGCCATTGGATGTAATGATAATAGTTAATAACATGCCATTACAGCTGCTCCAAAACATGCTGCAGAGTAGCAGACCTGTCAGCTTGGCTCCAATATTGTTGCACATGTAGTTAAGTTATTGTGCAGCATCCATTTGCCTTACTCATTACTGGCAGCAGTTAATTCATTTATTAACACACATAAATAGTCTGTTCAGTTTCACTATGAAATCCTTTAAACTAATATCACTTTTCAATTATGTTAGTGGTCTGGCTTCTGTCCTTGCAGTTAATGCTATTACATTATATTTATGTGATGCTTGTGAGGGAAAAGCTTGGCCCCGTGACTAATCACATCAAAATTAAATTCCAATGGCATTAGGGGACCAGCAATGTTTTGCTCCTGTGCCATGCCACTATAGACCGTATAAATGTGTGTTTGCACTGAGCATCACAATTCTTTTTTTTTTCTTTCTTGATATAGCAACTCCTGCTGCTGGAGCTGGCCAGCAACCATCAGAGCGAGAGATTGCTACCTGGCTTCAGTGCCAAAAGTTGGGGCTGTGGCAGAAGAATATCGCTGGCTGATGGCTTTGGGAGAGGAAGAGGAGGAGGCACGGTCCTCCAGTTCATTGGGCTGACTGTCAGGCTTGCCTCCAATAAAGCCACACCACCTCTGATGCTGCCTGCAGTCTGTGTTGACTGCTGCGTACACAACCAGCCCCCTTCCTTGTCATCAACAACAGACTGCCTCCTTCACCTCGTCCTACTTGAGTTGGTGCTGCTCAGATGTGGACGGCAGAACCTGGCCCGGGAGGTAGCAGACATTAAAAATGATCTGGGTGCCCTCAAAGCCCTTTCCAAATATGTTATTTGGTGGGACGGCCTGCAGTGGATGGAGAGTGTGGGAAGGGAAGTTGGGGAAAGGGTCAAAGGGACATTTGGGCTTTTGATTGGGGAGGTGGTTGGCCTCTTTTGAATGGAGAGAGTGAGTTCATTGTTTAAAAACCTTCCAGCTAGCTCGTAGCCAGGATGAGGCTCGAACTAAATGAGGATTGCTGGCTCAAAGCAAGGTATTTGTTTTGGCTGCAGATGGAACAGAAAATAGGAGGAACATAAAATAAGAGATGTCCTTGAGACCTTGCTGGTTGCTGCTCTGGATAGAAAGCATACAAAGTGCTGGCATCACTAAATGTGTCCCATGTCTGCAAATTGCACTGGACACAACACATTTCACTGGGATTAATGTGGATCCTGTATCTGGCTAAATCATAGCTGCTCAATGTTATATCTGATTGGTAGAGGTGGGTGAGCTACTGAAAACTCCAGCCAGGCTTGAGCTAGATGCTTTGTTCTGGCTCAGCTTGAGGAACTCTTGGAACCTCAAGCCCAAGCCATGCTGAGTGCTCACAGGAATCCATGTGACGTATAAGCTATAGCTGTCGACCATGCAACATGGGGAACTAGGTTTGAATCCTGGCTTCGACTCACCACCCTGTGACTCACAGCAAATCTGCTTGGCTGAAAAAAAGAGCACTACATATCTGTGTATGTTGCAACGCATCTTTGAGAACAGTGCACACTATGTAACAGCACCAAAAATAAAAAGTGCGGTCTGCCTTTCACCTATGTTCTAATCTCATCCTACAAGAATTAAGGACACAGCATTAAACTTTGATGTCAAACAGAGATAACAATCTAGTGGCTGAATTTCACAGTAGGAAACTAGGGGGCATATTCTCAAGGACTTATCGCTGAGTTAACAACACTTTATCGCAGCCAAAGTGGTGATAAATGTATTGCAAAAACCACAATTGATGGACAGAATGCAGAACAGTGTCATACATTCACCCCAGTACAGAGATCTGGGCCTAAATCCATTGTTTTTTTGCACTCCACACCACCCCAGTTCAGACATGGCCATATGCAAATCAGTCTGACCCTGTGCTTCATGGGAACAGTCCAGGCCGAACTGCCAAGCCATGCCTTCCCTGGACCTGAAACAAGCTTCCGAGGACCGGTTTCTGGCATTCCAACCGCCTTCAGCCCGGCTTCCTCGAATCCAGTGGTGTGGAGTGCATGGGACTCACGTCTGAGCATACCCATCCCACTCGGGGTGACAAATGCAAAAACCACAATTGATGGACAGAATGCATAACAATGTCATACATTCACCCCAGTACAGAGATCCGGGCCTAAATCCATCGTTTTTTAGCACTCCACACCACCCCAGTTCAGACATGGCCATATGCAAATCAGTCTGACCCTGTGCCTCATGGGAACAGTCCAGCCCGAACTGCCAAGCCATTCCTTCCCTGGACCGGAAACAAGCTTCCGAGGTCCGGTTTCTGGCACTCCAGCCGTCTTCAGCCCGGCTTGCTTGAATTCAGTGGTGTGGAGTGCATGGGACTCACGTCTGAGCATACCCATCCCACTCGGGGTGACAAATGCAAAAACCACAATTGATGGACAGAATGCAGAACAATGGCCTAAATCCATCGTTTTTTTGCACTCCACACCACCCCAGTTCAGACATGGCCATATGCAAATTAGTCTGACCCTGTGCCTTATCGCAGCCAAAGTGGTGATAAATGTATTGCCCCATTCACAAGCTGGTGTTAACAACCTATATCACCAGTTTACCTGCGATAGCAGCCGCAAAAAACATTGCCATAGATGACCCCCGCACCTATCGCTAATGAGATGCAGAGCAGGCGCTCCCATGCCAAAAGCCGCAACAACACCACTCCGCAACATTCTCAATGACCAGCCAGATAGGCGGTAAGATCACAAAACATGTGATGAGGCGCGTTAGCAGCAGGAAATTAACACCTGCTCAGACCTGGTGTAAAGTCAGACGACACCCTGCACCACAAAAGGGAGCCCAGGCCAGAGTCACATCTGAAGGGCAACAGATGCCATGGAACCAACGATCATGCAGTGCGGAGCCTAGACAGGGCCAAAACACCTACCGCCACAACACCCAGAACCCCCCGACTAACGCTGAGGCAGCGCAGACAATTCAATTAGTATTTATTATGATTTAGAATTCCAAAGAATTCCACATAAAGTACATAAATAAAACATCTTCCTTACATACAGAAATGCGAGGCAGCGCAGACAAAGACAGCGACCCTCAGAAAATGCATCAACCTCACAGACCCAACACCAGAGAATGTCATTGCCCATTACATGCTCAAAGGGACAACCATCCTCCTCATCCTAAACACCATTGTCCACAGGCTGACGGTACCAACAGAGCGGACAACCAACATCCCACCTCAGACAAAGCAGCTGGCTTTGCTGCATCAGTCAGCCTGTGGTACCCTCCAACCAACAACCGCCTGAGACGGAGGAGTCAAACAGCCAGCCCAATCCAAGTCCCTCACAACGGTCATGGATGACACCATCAGCTTGGTACCCCATGATCTATACTTCCCCCTACACTGCACAGAAACAGCCGAAGACCAAGCAAGGCATCTACGCCACAGCTGGCTTCCCGCACGTGTCAGGGGGCAATTGACTGCACACATGTCCTACTTGTGCCCCCTGGCAACACTGCACACAATAAGCGCAACAGAAAGGGCACGTATCCCACCAATGTCCAGGCAATAGTGGACCACAGGGGAATCTCCGCCAATGTCGTAGAGGACCCGCTTGGTCTGCGTGGACCTCACCTCAGTGGACCACAAGTCACCGTCCCATAGTGGTGTGCCTGTGCCGGCCGATCTACATCCAAGGCCATTAACTCTGTACAACTCAGGTCACGGACCCTGTTTGATTCTATATTTTATGTCCTCTGAGACGATGGCCTTGGGGTTGTTAATGCCATGTGTCTGTGGCCCTGCGCCATCCGCTGCCTCAGGCCTCAACTGTGGTCCACCACGGCTCACACATCAAATCGAGTCCTGACTGGCCCGGACATGGCATCACCGCAGGAGGCATACACCACCATCGGCAGGACCCCCTCCAACCGCCATCTGCCAGAGTTGAAACAGTGGTACTAGCATACTGGCGGAGTTGCTCACACATGTTGTGGATGCCATCATCAGTCTGTTACCCTGCTCAGCACTCCAGGTGCCACTGATTCAGTGCACTGCAACCCATGTACCGTTACTGATAGAGTTTTGTGCTGTGGAGAGGTTGCGCAGCAATGTCACCTCAGGCAGTATGGGAGACCGGGAATGTTGATGAGGAAGATGATACAGGTGTAACACACCCTACTTCATCTGCATCAGGAATATCCAGAAGGGACACAATCCTAGACATTTTCTTCACATGAGCGGGCTCAGCTCTAGTGCCCCAACCTCAGTACACTGCAACTCATGGACACTTCTGTTTTAATTTTGGGTGACCTCTGTACT
The DNA here is from genome assembly GCF_964263255.1 of Lissotriton vulgaris. NCBI lineage: Eukaryota > Metazoa > Chordata > Amphibia > Caudata > Salamandridae > Lissotriton > Lissotriton vulgaris. The sequence goes on from NW_028251522.1 coordinate 311,859, forward strand.
TGCTCTGGCTCCCTCCATGTTGCTCAGCAGTTGACTTTGGTATCCTGGTGTTTTCTGTTTCCGTTTCAATGATGTGCACTGTTCAGGTTGTTGCCAGCATCAACCATTCCATGTGGGCTAACTTACACTCACCCCACACAAATTCAGCACAGGCATCACTGTACAATAAAGGGGCCGGGCGCATGTGCCCATAGCCAGTTCCACATACTATCTGCATGTGTACCTCCGGTCTTGTTGTATGCATGAGGGCCCTGGGCACTACTACATTACATAGTGCTGTGTACAGCGGAGGCAGACATGTCACCACAGGCAGCAGGTTTCAGCTTGGACATGTAGCTTTGTCGTCACCTACTCAATACCTAAGAGAAGTGGACTGGGCCTTCGTACGCCGAGCCAACGTGGCTCTGTGACTGATAATTGCGTGCCCCTGGGAGTAGTTCTGCACTGGGGATGTGCATCTGCATGTGTCTCTGTGGCAGTGTGGGTCTCAAAGTCAAGTCAAATGATCTTTATTCGGAATTAATACATCCATAAAAGTACACACACACACAATAAAATTTGATAAAAACATACATTAAGCTATTATATTAAAACAGCCTTTTCCAATGGTGTTGAAACAGCTGTGTATCAAAAGGTGCAAATTGCATAGTACAAAAATTCACAGTATATGGATATTTTGCTTACAGCTTACAATTTGTGTTTTTCACAAAAGTGATCATTTACATCCAGTCAAGTATCTAGAGAAAACTATGTGCAAATATACCATGCTCTAGTATACAAAGTGCAAATGTGCAATTAAAGCAGAATACTAGTGTTCGTCAGGCATATTCCATACTTGCCCGTGATCTCACACTGGCTTTAAGAAAACAGCTCACAATAAATATCACTTCATCTGAGGGCAACATTTGTAAAGTTCTCATTGCCTGAGTAAAGTCCCTTAAGTCATATTTACGGAAATACGGCATTAAGTATTGGCGGGTATAGAGTTTATAAAAACCACAAAAAAAGAAGTAATGTGTCAAGCTTTGTTTACCTCCCTCAGAACAGGGACGATCCAGCATTTTTATTATAACCGAGGGGGAAGCTTAATAGGTTTACAACACTTCCATCCCGAAATCGGAACAGAAGGCTCCTATTCCATCTTCCTAATGTTAGTGACAGATATCTTTGAGGCGTAGTTGAATTATCATTGCCAGATTCAGCATAGGAGATGTATTTAGTAACTGAGGATTTAGGGTATTCAGATCTTATCCGTTCCTCCCCATATAAAACATACAGTGCCCGTTTAACAATGTTCTTGTGAGCGTGAACAATAGTATTAGGGGAGCTAAACAGAGAGTCCTGGCCCACACTCAACAGGCTATTTTCAAAAGCTTTCAACCAGGGTACAAAGTGAAATCTTTCACTTTGTAGGCAGTCGGATATTATGCTGCGGGTTAGATGCGCCGCTGGGTTTAGCCATATTTTTAACCAGAAAAGAGAGGGCCTGGATCGAATAAAATCCTCAACATACAATAACTTGAGCTCATTATGACAGATGAATGTAGGGGCGCAAGGAACGCCCCCCAGAACCTTCCTGCAAAATCTGTTTTCCTCTATCTGGATGGGCGTACTATTGGAATAGCCCCACACTTCTGCTCCGTAAGTCCCCGTTGGTTGACACTGTATGGTAAATGTTTAACAGAGGGGTAGTAACGTCAGCCTTTTTGGGTTGCCGAAGAGATAGGATCGAGTTGATGGATTTACCAATTTTATTTCTCGCATAAGCAACATGTGGCTGCCACGAACCTGTATTAGAAAATAACAACCCTAAATAGGGGAAAGTGCTTGTGCATTTTAGGATGTTTTCACCTGACTTAATTGGGGTGATGTTATATTTTTTGGGTCCACAATTCATGATGAAATTTTTTTTTAAATTAGTGTTAAGACCCATATCAGACATAAAAACAACAAACCCAGAAATTAAGGTACGCAGAGCGTTAGGTGTACGCCCCATTAATACTGCGTCGTCCGCATACAGCAGGGCAGTGATGGGGTTGCCATTTATGATTGGAACATCTTTAGTGATCTTACTCAAGCTGCTGCTCAACCCATTAATATATAAAATAAAAAGCAGTGGGGCAAGTACGCAGCCCTGTCTAACTCCCCTGCCGATGAAAATACCATTTGAGGCTTCGCCCTCATTATTAATACGTACTCTGGCCTTTAAGTCCCTATGTAAATAAGAAAGAAAATACACCAGAGAATCATCCAAACCATAATTAAGCAAAAGTGACCACAGACTAGAACGATTAACGAAATCAAATGCTGAACTTAAATCCATGAATCCTAGGTACAGCGGGGATTTTTTTACAATAGTGTACTTTGCCATGATCAGATTCAAATTTAGACATTGTTCAAAGGACCCACATGACTTCTAAAACCGAGTTGACAGCAATGTAAGACATTATTATCCTCTGCCCAACTCCTAATCCTATTAAAAATTACCCTCCCGAGGACCTTTAGTGTATTGTCAATCAGTGATATCGGGCGATAACAGGCAGGGTCCATTCTGTCACCCTTTTTGAATATGGGTACGATAACACTATTTGACCATGATTCAGGAATTGAACTATCAGATAAGTTGTTAAATAGATTGCATAGTAAGGGGGCCCAGAAGTTGATTTCAGATTTAATTTGATCTATCGAGAGACCATCCGGGCCGGGAGCTTTATTACTCGCACTTTCAACTATGGCATCCTCGACCTCGGATAGTGCAATGTTCAGGGGTCTGGCAGTCATGGCTGGGGGAACGGTATCTGAGGGGAGCCCTGATGTAGCATAAATTTTAGAAAAGTGCTCCACCCACACCTCTCCAGTTATATTACAATTGATTGGTTTAATATTTGAACCAAAGGATCTCAGAGACTTGACCTCTCTCCAGAAACCTGTGGTATCTTTTAATGTCGTGGTGCGAGCTAGAGATTCCCAATGGTCTATCACTAGGGCCTCAGATCGAATACGTAGCGTAGTTTTATACTTTGATCTCAGGTCTCTTACGAGTAACGGGTCCCTTGGTTTGGTTTTTAGGGCCTCTCTCAGTTCTCTGTTAGCCCTGGAACATGAGGAGTCGAACCAACAGGGGCCATGATCTTTATTGGGCCGAGCTGGTTTAGAGGATTCTCTTTTAATAGCCAGACAGAGATTACTAAAGGAAACAACCACAACATGGCCTGATCTATCATGAGACAGACAATTCTCAATTAATGTTGGGTGTTTATTAATAACTCTTGCTAAAATATCTTTGTTATCAACCCCTTTCCATACCAGCCTTAATCTGTCAGTGGATACTACCAGATTTTGTACCCCAGTTTCTACTCTCAACACATCCTTTGTGTTCTGAGGATTTTTTAAATATATTCTAAGTGGGTAGTGATCACTATACACAGAACAAATGACCTCCGGTTTTAAAATGATGTCGCTTAGTGAAGGGGAAATAAACATGTAGTCTATTGTAGAAGCACAACCCTGACCAATATATGTGGGTGTCAACATGTTATTTACTCCTATGCCGGCGATTTCCATGGCATTCACTAAATCATGGGAGGCTAGATAATCTCTCAATTCCTCACCATTTCTACAAGATGGGTTGTTACGGTACATATGGGCATTAAAATCTCCTCCAATACAAATTCCATCAAAGGTTCCATGCTTCTGCCCCTCTATAATTTCATCAATAAAATTAAATAAAATCAAAAAGTTATTATTTGGGTGGGTCACAAAATCATTATTATAAAAATTAATTAAACATAATTTCAACCTGTTAGTGTATTTTACAGCCATAAAACATTTACCCTGAGTCGGGATCAGTTTAGTTTGTACCCCGGTTTTTATTTTAGCCCAAATGGAGAGGCCCCCACTGGGGCGGCCCATAGATGAAGCGGATGCCGTTAAATTATGGCAGCTAAAGCCCTCCAATGTGGGCATGGTCATGCACCAAGTCTCTTGTAGCATCAGTATGTCACAGTTTGTAAAAACCCAATCTGACCACTCTTTGATTTTTAGTTTTGAACTAAGACCCACTATATTCCAACTCACAAGAGATAGTTCAGAGTCCTGGACAATAGTTCTTTGGTTCGGAGATTGTTGTCTGGCTACAGTTGGCGGAGGAAGCGGTAAAACGTCCGATGGTGGTTCAAGATTGGGTACCAAAGGAAGTTCATCTATACTCATGATATCCGGGTTGGTCACTGAGGGTCAGTCTAGCATGTCCAAATCCGATAGAGGTGCAAACCTGTTAAACATCTTAAGGGGGAAGGGGGCTGGCTGGAATTGCATTAATGGAGGTCTATAGAAAAAGCTTAGAGGCAGTAAAGTTGCAACAGTGGAAATACCAGAACAGTTGTTGTTTCTGTTAAGTAAGAATCTTACAGTACCCAGATTTTTAAAATTAAGAACTATACAATCACCTTCTTTGTCTTTGAATAACGGCCCCACCCAAGACACCCTACGAGCTGATAAGATCTCTCTAGAGATATCATATCCGACCCCTTTGTGCTTGGTTAGCCAATCGATGCATTTGTTGCGCAGTTGGACCCATAATTCCTCCTGTTCCTCCCTCAATGGTGGTACACCTGCTAGAACCAGAACAAAGGGGCAGGCATCAGGTGGTAAATGCAGGGCAGGCCCTTGATGTTTGAATGGCCTGCCATTCCCAGATTGCCCTGTGCCCTTGTTGTTAACGTGTGGGTCTCCTTTGTGTGGGTCTCTTTTGTGGGGTATAGGTGGTCCCTAAAGGGTATTAGACACCTACGTATGTGATCTAGTTCACCTTCAATGGGTTCGGACCCCACGTGCAATTGTTCAGCCACCTCCTTTTGGTATTCTGACACTTGACATTGGGATGCCATGTGTGAGTCGGTGAAGTGTTGGGAGCCAACCGTGCCTGCGGGTGTGGTCTGTTGCAGGGGCTGTGTTCTCCTCTATGTAGCTTTGCTGCCCTGGTCCTGGTGATGGGTTGCGTGGGATGTCCATGGGCTGTTGTAGGGCGTCGGTGTCGAAGGTGTGGTGGTTCTCTCTGGCATCACTGATGAGTGGTCTTCTCTGCTCTGCTGGAGGTGCTGTGTGTCCCTCTACAATGTGAAGGGGAGATGCATGTAGACATTGTGTTGACATGTATGTTGGTGCATTATTCTTGTTTACATGCACACTGTATTACAATGTACATTGTGACTGTTTTGGAGATGCTGGTTTTAGATGCGGGACAGTGGACATTTGGACTACATGATGGATGTGAGGTTGTACGTGTACATTTCCATTTCACAGTTTCCAGCTATCAGATGTAGTAGGCCTGTTTCTGCGCGTCTGTGGAGCCCGTTGAGTCCTCTGTTCTGCAGTGTCGGGGTTGCGCATTGTACCACATTGGTGTCAATGTGGATGTGCTGTTATTGCTATGTGTGTGTGATGCAGTGTGCCACGGGGATCAGGGAAATGATCCAGGGTCATTGTGGGTGTGCAGTGTGCTACACATAATTGTGCATGTGTGCCATTGTGCCCATTACCCCCACCCTCCTAGTCCCTGGTCATTACTCACCCTGTTGATGTTGTGTCAGGTCCTCCCGAGCTGTGTCCGGACTCCGGACTCCTTGCACCGTCTCCACACTGATGACTGTGGCCTCTGTTTCCTCCAGCTCCTCCTGTGGCGCAGGACTCCCACCTCCTGTCGCCGTTGCTGCCTTCCTGTTGGCAGCAGCTTTGTGCCTGGTTTAGATTTTCACATCATGCCAGTGCCTCTTGGCTTCCTCTATTGGCCTCCTCGACACTCTGACTGCATTCACAGTAGTCTAATTGTGGGTCAGTTGATGGTAGTGTTCTGTCACCTCCGTGACGCAGATCTGTTTTCCTGCAGACTGCACCCCGTCTTCCTCTCCCTCCTCTCCCTGGCCTTCCCCGACCCCGTTGTTCCTTGCTGGTGGTCTGTGGGACTTTTGGGATTTGCGTTGGCCTCTGCGCTTGGTCAGGGTGCATCCATGTTGCTACGCATTTTGTAATGTTTCTCGTGTGTTGTTTTTGTAGCTTTTATAGTGCATTTTCTAGCCAAACGCGTGGGATTTGCAAGCCTGCCGCTGTTTTTCGCTGCTTTTTGTATCGAGATTGGCCTCATCCCAACTTTTTTTGCGTTTGTGTTTCACATTTTTGCGGTGTAGGATTGATTTGAACGCGGTCATTTGATGCTTTATCTGGAGAGTATGCATAGTACCGCCGTGTTCTGAATACTTCATTAACACGGCGTACATTTCCCGCGATAGACTGCAATGTTGAGAGTTGCGTTAAGTTACTTTTGCGATGGTTATCACACGTTCTTGAGAATATGTCCCTGGAAAATCTGGCATCAATCCACTTTTCTCTGTTTGACTAAATTGTGCATTCCTAGGCAAATACTTTATTTCGCCAAGCCTCCTTTTTGTTTATTATCTTATATGAAAGCACCTTCAAATATGCCTCTTCATGATGTTGATTTTACAATAGCCTCTCGCGTTTGAATTTAAAATGTAATAATGTTTCTCCATTTATAATAAGAATTTAACCTACATACTGTGTATATATGAACCCTGGCCTGCCTCTTAGTTCACTAATTGCATTGTCATCAGTGCAATAATGTTCCATAGTTCATGCTTTAAAACGCTCACTTTTTAAATAAATACTCGATGCAGATATATAATCAGATGCACTAAGGTGAAGCGCTTCCACTTGTTGAAAAAATGTTCTTTTTTTTAATCTTGAAGACATCTTGCAATATTCTAACAAAATGTTTGTTGTATGTTTACATGACAAATATATATAGTGCTCAGTTCGTGCACGGTATGCGCCCCTAACGGCAAATGAACAAGAATTACACGCGCATGGTGTAGTAAGGAATACTTACGTGCTAGGAAACGCCATTTCGTGTGCACTATATGGAGGGTTTTCAGCTATTGTACAAAATGGGTTCCTTGATTGGGCCCCCATCAAGCGAACTGAAAGAAGTCGCACAGCGACTAAGATCATGAAATAAAAGCGTTTTCTCTGTGCTCTGCCTGCCGGGGAGTTAAAGAGACCCGTCTCCTCCGTGCTTGCAAGCATTCCCTCGCCGACTAGGCCCTTTTGCTTTGTGCTGCCCATGGCAGTGTGCCCGCGGGCAGAGATAGCTCTCTGATGTCCTGCCCACTAAGAGGACATCAATAGGACATCTGTACCTCCATGCCAGGTGTGCACACATCTGTGCATCTCCCTCTGAAGCTCTCAGGCCTGGGGCTCTGGCAGTGCCAGCTGCTTCTAGGCTGGCAGGATGCCTTCTTTCTCCGCTTGATCACACCTAGCGTCACGTCACGTGCCTTGATAATATTGGCGTGGTGTGAGGCGGTTCCTGGCTCTAGATTTGTTGCTTATCACAAAGGGTAAGGTCCGTATCTTGCAACACGAGCCAAGACGCAGCGCCGATGCAAGTGATTGGCAGGTGAGCAAAGCCCCGGCTCTTCCAACTCTTGGCTCACACTGATGCCAACGCAGACTGGCCTAAAATATCTTGTACTACGCATGCGCACTGCGATTATCTGAAATAGGAACACAAGCAGAGAATATTCTTTCACAGCAAGCAGGCTACTTTATATACTGGTGAGTGACAAGACCGAGATGACTCAACGTTTTCAGATTTAATGTCAGCGGGTACGTTCTGCATACTTTTTAAGTTTAACTCACATAGCCACGTATTGTGTCTGCTACAGAGCGGCGCTCTTAATCATCGTCTTGAAGCACATCAATCAATCTTCTTTTTTTAAGTTTGACATTCTGGGCAGAGCATTCTTTTCTATCGGGGAGGCATCAGAGAAGCATCAGCCTAGCCAACCATCAAATGTAGCATACGAAGTGAGCCAGGAATGTAAAAAGAAAAACATTAGCGATTCAAAGCGACCGCTGACGCGGAGGCAACTCTATCAGCAGGTACAGTACCTCTTAATCCTGGAAGGATCTCACACTGCCCATTTTCAGGCGAAGCAACGTGTCCTCCACAATTTCTATCTATTTGCATTTTAGTATTTGTAATTGTGCATTGAGGTGGAAATAGTTTAACCAAAAGAATTAAGACATGCGAATGCTGTATTCCAGACTCTGTTCATAGGGAAAGTTATGAGTTCCGCCGGGGGTTTGTCCTGCTTTATGTGGAATGGTACTATATCAAATTATGGGCGAAAAACATGAATTTGGGTGAATCTTCAAATATTATTCTCAAAGTAAAAATGGCATTCTCCTATCCTCTTTTTCTTTTAATCGCTTCATCAGTCTCACACTGTTTTCATTAAAAACTGCAGAAGATCCTCTAACTAACCCAAAATCTAGCACTAACTATAAACCAAACACTGACCTTTCTACATCGAGACTAATCATAGCATCAATCCTTAAAGTAACACTCAAACTTTAACACTAACCAAAGCTTGGACTTGGCCTTTACACTAAGTATGACCATAACACGGACTGTAACACTCACTCTAAACTTAAATCTATACGTAGCCATAAACTGAACGCTAAAACATACCCTTACCATATACTCATAACATGTATATTTGTGAAGCATCGTTCAACCGGAGGCATCTTTGCACTTAATAACAGCCGTTTATTTTTACCAAACGGATTTTATTGACCTCAGGGGAATGAGAGGCTGAGTAGACCTGCCAGGATTTGAACCTGTGACCATGAGCTAGAACACAAGCCCCTGCAGTGGACACATTAACCCTCTGAGCCACCAGACCTTTGGTGTTTTCATGTTCTTGTTTTATGTGTACCGAAATATTTACCACTGGAATTGTTGACACATTGAAAAAGTACCTGTAACTTATCCCTGCCTGAGCCTATGACTAATGTGATCTAGTTATTAGTTTATTTGTTTATATATTTATTCTTGTGGTTTCTGATAGTGTAAGCAAGGCCCAGGCGACCATAGGTGTATTACTCAGATTAGAGAAAATGAACCGCATAAAGAAAACAAGTATTCACCCGATTATCAATGATATTCAAGGCTCCTGAGAGCAGATTCTTCATCCCTGTCCTTGTGTCGTGAGGAGAGCCATAACCAAGAATGGCACCTCTCAAGATATTTTTCCCCAAGAACACAACCTCTTATTGTTTAACTCTTACCTTAGGCCGCAAGGAGCAGATAGAAAAGGACTCTTTTGTCACCTCCACTTCCTGTGGCTGCCAAACCTACAGCTGCCTTTAGAATGGAAGATCAGACCGAGAGGGAGGGATCGAAGGAATGGGAGGGGAATGAGACCACAGGAGTGATAAATATCACTGGTAGGCGGATGGAGATTACGTCCTCAGGCCACTTTCATATCCCCTTTCTCAGATCAGGAGATGGAACCAGGACAGCACCTCCAACCAGATATTCAGAACCCCCAACATAAAAACCACCTGAAGTCGAATACTGCAAGCACACGTGCAATTTAAAATAAGGGATCATAACGGAGTCAGAACAGAGACCCCATTAAACTCCTTGGAGTCATGCTCCAGGTCACTGCTTCTTTCACCTGCAAATGGTAAAGGAGAATAAACATGGAGAGAACTTCCCAGGTTGCCACCTTGCAGACATCACAGATGGCAACCACCTGCAGTGCTTCTCCATAGTCTGATATGACCGTCATACATTTGATCTGCAGGCAGCTGAGCTTTATCAGCATTTGACTGGAGGCTGCTGTGCTTTACCAGCATTTGATTGGGAGGCTGCTGAGCTTTACCAGCATTTGATTGGGAGGCAACTGAGCTTTACCAGCAAGGGCGGGCCCGTTTGAGCCTGTTAGAGGACTGAAGAGGTCGGGCCGGGCTTCCCTCTAACATCGGCCTTCACGGCCGGCCATTTCACCCACAGATAGTTCTCAAAAGGTAAGAAGAAGGATGATATTGGATTTTACACTTATATACAAGTCGTAAACAGGGAGGGTAAACCTTCCAGTTTACGACTTGTATATAAGTGTAAAATCCAATATCATCCTTCTTGTTACCTTTTGAGAACTATCTGTGGTTGAAATGGCCGGCCGTGAAGGGAAGACAAGGAAAGCAGGTACGGGTGGATGCGTAGCCGGGACATTAGATCAGTTTATTACCAGGGCTACTTCAGTTCTGGAAAAGGAAATAGCAATTACTGTGCGCCGACTCTCTCAGGACCCAATATTTGCTAAAGGTTCTTCTCTGGGGAACCTAGTGCTGGCTCGTAGTCCGGTGCCGCACAATTCTGCAGCCTTCTTCCCCGCGGACTCGGGCCAAACTTGTGTTTGATCCCCTCAGGTTTTGTTGTTAGACCAGGATAAGGTGGAGTGCGGGGTAGCCGCCCGAGCTTCCTCAGGGGCCATCCCAAAAGTCCTCCATATTTCAGCAAAAAATTAATCGGCAGCGGCCTCTAAAAAGAAGCAAGTGGAGGAGCACAGAAGCGAAAAAAATCTAAGAAGCCGGAATCAAACAACACAATTAACTTGGTAAATGTGGATGTGGTTCCCTCAAGCCCAGGGCAACAAGGTGAGAATGATCCGTCTCTAAATAGACTCCCTCTGATTTTACAGGAAGGACCTTTGCCTTCGACTGATGTTGGTTTGTTGAGGAAATTAGGTGAGCTCATATCAGCCTCCATAAAGCCTGTATATGATAAGCTGCTGACTATTGAGGATAGACTGATGAAACTAGAACAGCTATCTACAACAAATTCTTCTCTTATCAAGAATATCTCGCCAAAGTGTCCCGAGGCCAAAGATCTCCCCAGAAATGGTTCAGGGCACAGTTCGAGCACTATTCCTTCATCTTATATGCTCGCCTCAGACCCAACTCCAGGCAACTCGGCCAGGAACATTGTAGCCGGCCCCGGCATTTTGGCTGGAGATAATATTCAGGGAAATAAAGACTGCTCACAAGAAAAGAGCGCCAATCAGCAACTGTCGGGAGGGGGGAATGGCAATAAACAGCAGGGAGGGCTGGTGGGACCACAAAGCTCTATTGATTATCAAAAGAATTTGTTGCCACACATTGATTTACCCAAAGGTCTGTACCCTATGTTGTTGTGCTGGCAAGAGTACCAGAATTAGCCAGGGGTAGGGTGGAGTCTTTTAGTGAGTTAAAGAACAAAACAGTGTATTGGATGAACACTGATAGACCCCTCCCTTTCAATGTATACAGTAATATCCTGTTTGTTCGCAGGGTAAGCTGGATAGGACGCAGAACAAAGGATATAGAGGGTAATTGTATAATTATTAATTTTAGTGATAGCAGGGCAGTGCATCATATTTGCGGTGGGTCTAATCAGAATGTGAGATCCGCTATTCAACCCTTTGATCTTAGTTACTTTTATACTACCGCAATGAGTACGGAGAACTCTGGCCAGCAGGGTTTGAACTGTGAAGAGTGATCTCTACCTAGAAACTTTAGTGATAGGTTTGTCTGCGATGGGTTTAAATTACCGGGGAGTTGCCATTTTTCTTCCATTCTGCAGGGCCCAAACAGATTTGCAGTACTTTCAAGGCTGGACTACTGTGATTGACTGTTTGGTGGTTTAGAGCCCCAAGCATCAACCGTTCAGAACTTAGAACCAGCTCATTCATTTCTTATAGGTGCGGGGTCTTTGAGCTCCCTATTCCAAAGGCACCAGAGGTTTTGCCCATTGTATCATCTAGGGATTCACCCAGGGTAGTGGACTGTAATGTTCTGTCCTGGAACATTGCTGGGTTGGCAGAGGAGAGTGCAGACCCGATATAGGTGCAGTTTATCAGTCAATTCTCCCTTATATGCTTACAGGAGACTTGGCTGGTGAACTGCAACCTATATCTGGAGGGGTACAAAGCTTTTTATGTCCCTGCTGCCCCTTCAGCAAGTGGTAGGGCTATGGGTGGATTAGCTATTTTTGCATCTCTAGCTTTGAACTGCAGGATTAAGGTTCTCCCATTTGCCCAAAGTGACTCCCACGCTATTCTATTAAAGCATGGAAATGTTAGTGTGTGTCTATTAAACTTTTATAATGCAATGAATAGACAAGGGGTCTGCCAGATAACACTGCTGAATGTTCTTGTTAGGCAGCACTGTTCTCATGTTTCTCATAGCCTTATGATAGTGGGAGACTTTAATGTTCACCGGTGTGGTGATCCCGAATCAACTGGATGGGTGATATGGGATGTGCCAGGATACGGGGTCTCCACTTCGAGCAGTCAGCGCAGGGAAATGTACTCAATGATCTGCTTAACGAATATGATCTGTTTTCATATATGTCTTTCGCTGTACTATCTAGAAAACAGCCCATGCCGTCCTTTAAAGGGCGTAGTGGAGGGTTTTTTATAGATCATATTTTGATCTCTGTTAGCCTTCATTCATCATTATCATCAATAGTTCTTTATTCAGTTTTAAAAAATACCATAAAAGTACATAATAAACTGTTAAAAATCCATAAAATACAATTCATATACCCGTAATAAAACATTTGACAATAAATGCATTCAACACCGCCCTCTTGAGTTACTTAGCCTTATAATAACCTTAATAAAATTCATAATACAAAACAGAGTGTGAGGATCATTGGCCCTTTGCAAAAACAGTAAAGCAACCTTGGCGTGTTTAAACTTTGCCTATTTTAAAATTCCTACTAAAAAACTACGCCTAGGTAAAGTGTAAAATTAACATAAAAGTACAAAATGAAGGGTATCCTGCAGATACCTATTGTCGCAGGCACAGGTACCCTTCTGCTCAACAGTTGAGGTAAAACCTGGTGGATCAGTCAGTATGCGATGTAAAAGGTTGAGCCTAAAACAGGTAATTAAAAATCTGTCCCGTGCACTGTATATGAGGGCGAGATAAGGTTCCATTCCTTCCTCTATTTTCAATAATCCATAAGCACCAACTGTGGGTTTATGTTCTTCTACAACGGCCCTACATGAGGCTGCCCATTCCCCCCAAACATTTTTTACTCTCAGTTTGTCATGGGGGGTAACTTCACTGGGGTTAGTAAGAAGATTCTTGCAACTAATTCCCTCAAATGCGCCCTTCACATATTTTAACCAGGGAATACTCATTCCTTTATCCCTTTTCAGGCAGTCTGTAATGATTTGTCTGCTTAGATCTGCCTCAGTGTTAGTCCAGATCTTCAGCTAGGCTATAATAGGTCTAACCTTTATTAGGTCCTCAATGTATGCCCCTCCTAATTCCTTGTGAATAATATAGGCTGGGATACTTTGAAGGGTTTGACTACCTTTCTAAAGTATTTGTTTTCCTCTGCCTGTAGCTGCTGGATATTTGCAAAACCCCAAACTTCTGACCCATATGCCACTTTAGAGCAACAAATCGATCTGTACAAGTTCATAACTTGTTCGGGCGACCACCTTCCCAGCCTGCGTCCGTAGTTCATTATCGCCCCGGTCGAGGCCACCAGTTTCGAGCATCGCTCTTCCACTAGAAGTTTGAGGTTTAAAAACCCATAAAATAACAGACCTAAATAGGAAAAGGACTGAACCTGCCGTAGTTTGTGAGTACCTATCTTGTAAGAGAACTTCTTGTAAGGTTTGGTCCCTGTCAGCATAAGTTATGATTTATCCAAATTTGCAGATACGTCTAACGTGTTCATAAAGCTGACAAACCCGTCAATCAAACTCTGGAGTCCCTTAGGGGTACAGGCTAAAAGCACAGCGTCATCCGCGTATAACAGGACCAGGACAGGGCGAGAACCTACTTGGGGGGAATCTACTCCTAATTTGCCTAATTCCATGTCTAAATTATTAATATATAAAGAAAACAGAAATGGGGCTAAAATACAACCCTGCCTGACCCCACTGTTACATGGAAAAGGTGATGTGGTACCCCCTTTCAAGTTGAAGCGCACTTTAGCAGAGGTATTCCAATGCAGTGCTTCAATATATTAACAAAGTCCTGTGCAACCCCTAATCTAGTCATCAGGGCCCACAGCTTTTCTCTGTTAACATGATCGAAAGCAGCAGAGAGATCCATAAACCCTAGGTATACTGCCTCATTACTAGCTATGGTGTATTTAGCGACCAGGAGATAGAGGTTCAAGAATTGATCCATTATTGACCTTCCCTCCCTGAACCCGTATTGAGTGTCAGTAATGATTTGGTGTGCATCAGCCCACTCCGTGAGGCGATTGAGGACCACGCGACCCAACACTTTCGCTGTTACCACGATCAGGGATATCGGTTGGTAACATTGGGGATTGTCCCTATTTCCTTTTTTAAAGATGTGCACTATTATTGTTGTCGATCAAGAACACTGGAGACCAGATGCAAACGCCGCGTTTAGAACCCTCATAAGGAAGGGGGCCCACAGCACCACCTTACTTAGGTAAAGGCCTGGGGATGGTGTTTGCTTCCACTTTCTTAGTGGTCTTTAATAGTCCGTCAATTAGGTGCGCCATATCCTCAAATGCTTTAACAACAGCAACACCTCCACGGAAAGGTCGAGACACATCTTAAATTCATCTGTACCTTTCTCCATTAAAGATTTATAAAAAGTGTCCCCATCCACTTTGGACCATCTAAGTCGTCTCCCCTGATCCATTGCCAACTCTATGCTATCTACCCCGAAGACCTCTACTAACACTTCTGGAGGACAGGCCTTTTACCTCCAACACTAGGGGGTTATGGTCACTAAATATACTCCATTCAATGTCTCCCCCTCTAATCCAGGCTTTAAATAGGCTGGAGATCACAATATAGTCAATGAAGGAACGACATCCTCTGCCCTTATTTTTTTTTATTTTTTTATTTTTTTTATTTTTATTGAAAGTTCATGACAGTATCGTATCAAATAAATAACAGAGAACAAAAACTAGCATAATGATACCAAGTAGTTATACATATCAAGAAATAAATAAAGCAGACAGATTTTCAACTTCTAATGAGAATATTCGTACTGATTAAAAACCATTAATATAGCGAAAAATTCATATGCTACTAAGATATTAAGATTGTGCGGGAAGTAGTACTGTGGATATTTAACAAGCTATAAGCCCAGAGTTTTTGACCGCCTCCATGCTGCCACGGGGGACCAGAGCCTTAATCCCATATCTCTGGATTTCAGACCCTTGAGTGCGTACAGCTCTGATTCAATATTATGAATCCCTAATAGCCTGCAGAGCCACATCTGAAAGGTTGGGGCCTCAGTGTCCTTCCAAGCAGCAGCAATTAATATTCTGAAAACTGCTGTTGCTATAAAAACGAGTGCCTCCTTCTCTACACTCAAACCCAGTTTGGTATCGGACCCGAAAATTAATAGTGTTGGGGATAGATCAATCCTGGTATCTAGCAGCCCCTCGACATCCTCTGCCCTTAAATGTGGGGTTGATCTAATCTCCACTTCCCAGTGCCACAAGGTCAATAGTGTGAACAAGGGCATAGCTTTTCAAAACCCTGTCCAATTCCATCCCCTCGGAGGAATGCAGGAAGCGCGGACCATCCTCAACCGTGCAACAGGACCAATCCTTAATAACAGGTCTCAGGGTCAGGCACAGATGGCAATTAAAGTAGCCTGCTAGAACCACAAGCAACACCACTGCGCTCTTCCTTGAGGCAGTCTCAACATTTAGACAGGTGTCCAATTCTCTTATTGTGGATACCTTCCCGTTGGCTCCCACAGTGTTATACAAGTTGATCAGGATGATGTTTAACCTATTTGTGTCACGATTGTCGCCTCCTCAGGATCAGGGTGATGCTTAAAGGGGTCCACCTCCTGATTTCCCGACACTCTGACTGCATAAACCTACACAGAGTCTTGAGGTAATCAATCGAGGGATAGGAAAGGGAAGGGACTGCAACGGAAGAGACAACTGAAATGAGAAAACACAAATGTTATAACATTCACTTGAGACTACTCTCATTTCAGTCTCGCTAGTGTAACACCTACCCCAAAGTATCTGGCTGGAGGTGAACCCTTCCTTTATGCTGCCTGTAGTAGATGCACCTCTCTACATTGAACAATCGCAGCCTGCAAAATATAAAACCACAATCATTTCCTGGCCACCTCTTCTTAGGATCATAAGCGTAATATGTCAACACACATTGTCCCATACATACCATTCCTCTTTCCCAAACAATAGTAAAGTAACAACCCTTCTCCAGTAACCGGGAATTGAATAGTTCCAAGGGTGTCTTAAATGATAATAGAAAAAAGACTTCTAAGAGCTTGGCACAACTAGTCTTGTACTTTGGCAAAGAAAATAAACAGAATAAACAAAGTTCCATCAATTCCAACCAGAAATTGTTTACAGTCTTTTCAATCAATGAAGAGTAGTTGAATTAGTGTCAAAGAACAACTGAGAAAATATCCTCTCTGGAGGCTTACCCCATGTCCGTAGAGATTAATCAGATCCTCCTACTTGTAATGAACCGGAGAGCAGCTCCAACCTCCTTATATCACCAAGAGGAAAAAACAGCAGGAAATTCCATAGAGGAGGGAGGGGGCAAACACTCCTCGAGATGTATTCCGCGTCCCAGCCGAGAACGCACAAGGACTAGTTACAGCGGCAGCTGCAGGCTGTAACGGGATCAGAAATTGTCCAGAAATAGATTTTGGCAGCCGCCGCACTCCGTAGCAACTCTAAATAACAGGAAACGTCTCCTCCGAGAACGCACAAGGGCCAGCTACCGCCGCAGCTGCTGGCAGAGGAATCAAGACAGGAAATCTCGAGCTGAGATTTTGGCAGCCACCGTCCTCCGTCACAGGCTCTAATAAGGAACAGCGTTTCAGCCGAGAATGCTAACACAGAGCACTTAGTACATCACACTATGGTTCCAGTGTGGAATCACGTACAGCGCACGGCTGCGCAACGTGACCCTATATGTCCTTGACTCATCCCTTCCTCCGAGCATTCTGGGATGTGTAGTTTTGCAGGCACTCCCTGCAAATCATGACAATTTGTGTATAACCCAATGGGCCTGCATATTGTGTGATGACCAATTTAAGTTGGTCCACACAGCTTCCACCTGTAGATCCACGTATGTGATCAAACATCCCATGGCTCTCCCTGAGGGTGACTTCTGGGTGGGCACGGAAAAACACTTATACCCCGCTAGAAAAAAAGGGTTGCAGTCAATCACCCAGGTTTCCTGCAACAGATTACCTGAAACTTGGTGATATATTGCTTCCAGTCCTGACTATCAAATTCCGCTGCTAGTCCCGCTATATTCCATGATAGCAACTTTAACCCCTCCTGCGTTTGTGTCACTCTTGACGGAAGTGTGGCTGGGTTATTGTTTTCTATCCTATCGCTATTCGGGACTTCCTTGGGCCTAGGGGGGTTGTGTGAGTTCGCCAGTTGCTGAGGGCGTAAGGGGATAAGATCCAACCCTGTTGTTTCCATAGTAACTGGGGGCCTAACTAGTAGACCCTCACTGGTCCCGCCCGTCAACTCTAAGACTGTGCCTGATAAATCAGTCAGTGAGGGGTAATGGGAAGTGGTTATGGTCTGGGCAATGTGGGGGGAGGAACCTTTTTCCCTGCAGTGTCTCTTGGGGGTGACTCTATCACTCAGTAGTCAATCCAACTCCTCCAAGGACATTAGGGGATCAAATCTATTCTTCAGGTTCAGTGCTCCTTGGTTTGTGAAGGGCGCATATGGGAATGGGCGACAAAACCTAACCAAGTTACTATCACTTCTACTTCGCCAGATGGGATCAAAGCCCGGGCTGCGGATACCCCTTGAATAAAAGGAACTTAAGGGCATAGATCTGATGTTACTGGAATAGCTAGTCAGTCCCCACCTTAATATTTGATTGACAACGCGGTGGTTCCTAAAGTTTACCACCCCGCAATCGCCAATTGAATTCCCAATGGAATTCCTGGGGCCTATTCCCCAACCAGCTCACCCTACGGACCAACAAAATTTCCCCCTGTTCGATTCCTGCTAGCGGCCTATGCTTATTCAGCCAGAACATGGTTTTGTTCTTAATCTCGTCATAGGCCTCTGTTTGATCTGGCTTCAACTCCGGGACCCCCGTTAGTATGGTTACATATGGTGCCGCTTCGGGGGGTAAATTTATACAGGGTAGAGGATTGATGGTTGCCATGGGGGGTGGCCCTTCTGCTTGGAACCGAGATGGGGATTCGGGTGAAGGATGCCTATGTACAATGGCTTGATGAGTGCCTTTTGCTGCACCGGGGATGACCTCGCCTGAGCTTGTAGTGTGACCATTAGGAGCCTGGCTTGTATGTGACTGCTGGGAACCTGGGGGCTGTAAAGGGCGTATGCGGTGGTAATTTGTCCTTTTGGAGAATTACTAGATAGTGCAGCGGCCGGGTTTGTGGTAATAGCCTCCACTGCTGTAGTACTGGTTGGTGGGGGAAATGTAATACCACCCACACCACCTTTGTTTTTACCAGGGTTACTACCTTGTCTAGCCTGCTAAGAATTAATAAGCTGCTCAAAATGAGTCTGCAGGTCACTAATAATTTGGGCTGCCCATGTCGGGGGAGCTTGTGTATGTGACTCGCTCCCTCTATGTACCTCTGCAGCTGCATTGGGCTTTTCAATCAGAGCCTCGATGGGTTTACCCCTCTTCTGCCTTGGTTTGTTAGTGCTAGTCTTCTTTTTCTTACCGATTTGTGCCGTCTCCCCCATTATATGTATCTCTCGGTCGTTAGTAGTCACCAACTGGGCACAAGGAATGTCAGTTAGCTCAGAATATGGCAGTGTTTAGTGAGGTTAAAGAAGCTTCTATCTCAAAATCATGTAGCGAGGGAGTGAGGTCAATTTGCGGGGTTAATGAGAGACGCCTCTCTGTGTGCTCTATTTCGTTAGCGACTGCCCAATAGCTTTGCGCAACATTCTGTCAACTGCAGTTGGTTTATCAAGTGTAGGGGGGGTGGGGGGATTCCCTTTGATTTACCAGCCAGGTGGGAATCACGTGGTGTGAGCAGAATGAGCTTGGATAACCTTTTTTGTACCGTTCTGGCCATTATGTATAAGGTCTATAATGTGGAGACTTACAACAGTTGCTACTGGGATTCATGGGCTGACTTACAAAACTCAAAAAAAAGGTACAAGACCCACTGTAGAGGCCAATCAAGACCACACCAGTTAGCCAAACACAACAAGCCTACAACACCCCCTAGTCACAGGCCTGCAAATGATCTCAAACCACCCCCTATTCCCTTAGTCATATACAAAAGCCTCCCTTTTCACTGACCCACAAGTGGTTCCTAAGTTAGCGCCACAGTTCAAGCAGAAGTTCTTGGAGGGGGGGCCCAGCCCAGCCTCTGCCAACCCCTGACAGACACTGACGGCCCGCCCTTTGCCCGGGCTTAGCCTGGCGCAACCAGACCGGGTCCCGAGAAGCGGGGGATTCCAGCTGTTTTTGTGCACCACTGGGCGCCAGAACAACGTAGGCGGTGTCCTGGTCGCAAGTGCTGCCAGGAATTGTAGTCCCTGGGTGGGCGGGAGTAGGCAGGAGCAGCAACACAGGTGGCCCAACACTCCAGGCGGCAACTCGGCGGTTGCGGCAGCAGTGTCCTCCAAGGGTAAGTGCCCCCTGTTCAATATCCAGTTAGGCTTCAGTCTATCCTTCAGGGTTTTAACATTATGGAGAGCCCATTTAATGACCACAATCCAGTGTGTGTGCATTTGGGGGGTGGTATATTGAATCGGAGGGCCAGGGAGTTAGTGCCAGGTGTGTTTAAATTGAAAGAGGGTAGGCGTCGCCTTAAATGGTCTCAGGTGACCCAAAACCTTTTCTATGAAAAGGTCCATGAGTCTTGTGATGCAGAACTCGCATCTTGTGTGTCTCCTGACTCTTCAGCAGTAGGCGTCCCAACTCTTTTTTAGAGATTGTTGTTAAGGTGGGGGCTTTACTTTCTGTCCCTGCATGAAAAATATCTTCGACTGATCCTAAATGGTTTAATTCTGCATGCTCTAAAGCAGTCAGAGCATTAAAGGACGCTCTGAAAGATAACCCGAGGGATCGTGCCCTCCAACTTAACTATAAAAAGATACTGGCAAGCCGCAAGGCGGAACTGAAGGAAGCAACTTGGCGGGAATTGGTAGACCCTAGCACGTTAGGCAGTAGCGCAAAATTTGGGGGAATCATTAATAGACCTCTTTTTGAAAGGGTTATGGATAAAGGTCTTTGTACCAACATATCGGAAGAGGATTGGGTGTCTCATTTTAGCTGTATTTTTAAGAGTGAGTTATCTCTAGTTCAACCGCAAGCTAGCGTTCAAAATAATGCCTTGGTTGTATTTTCCCAGAGTGAAGTGGAGAAAGGCATTGCTGGTCTGTCGTGTAACAAGGCGCCAGGTAAGGATGGTATTCTGCCAGACCTATTTAAATCAAATCCTTCACTTTGGGCCCCGGTCTTGCTGGGTGTACTTAATGCGGCGGACAAGGGCGGGGTCCAAAGTCTTGGGGCTCATCCACTATTGTACCAGTGTTCAAAAAAGGTGATCGCAATAGTTGTGGGAGGGGTCTTACTGAATAGACTGGCAACCTGGGCGGAAGATAACAAGATAATTTCAGATATTCAATATGGGTTCCGCCCAGGGCACTCTACTATAACTCTACTATAACCCAATGCCTCAATCTTTACCTGATCCTCGGGAAGTACACGGTTGCCCGAAAAGGGACAATCTACATGGCCTTTATGGATCTCTCCTCCGCTTTTGACTGTGTCAATTGGGGGAAGATGTGGCAGTCCATGAGGGCAATGGGGGTGGAGGACAACCTGGTGGACTTCCTGAGGGATCTGCATGGTAATATGAGGGCAAATATTAGGTTTGCTCAGGACCTGTGGATCTCCAGGGATTTCAGTATTGAAAGGGGTGAATGACAGGGGTGCATCCTTGCCCTGTTTCTTTTTAACCTTTATATTAACGACCTTCATAGAAACAGGGGCTGATTTTCCGTATGTGGGGCGAAGGGATCTGCCCGTTCTCCTTTATGCGGACGACTCGGTTCTCCTAGCCTGGAACCCATGTGGCCTGCAAACCCTGTTAGACACCTTTTGCAGTTTTATGTCAGATCACGATTTGTCTGTAAATAAAACAAAATCATTTGTAATGCAAGTTGGGTTACGCCCTAAGATGCAGTATTCCTTTAGGGTGAATGCAGAGAAGGTGCCTATAACCCCAACCTTCTCTTACTTGGGTGTCCTGATGGATGATCGTCTGGATTGGAGTGCCCTGTTTAGGAGAAGGAAGGGGGAGGTGAAAAGAGTAAATGCATCTATTCTCAACTTTACCACAAAGATGGGCAAGCGCCCAATTGCGGCAGTACTCAAAATGTACCAGGCAAAATGTGTAGCAATTGCCATTTACGGAAGTGAACTATTGGGATATGTAGCCTCGGAGGGAATTCAGGTGGCTGAGAATAATTTCTTAAAACAACTGCTGGGGGTACCCAATGGTACCTCTAATCTAATAGTACACAAAGAGACAGGGACAGCATTTATTTGTGACACACTGGCTATACGTCCATTGCTTTTCTGGCTCAATTGTTAGCTGAATAAAGATCTAAGCCTTAATCATTAGTAGTGAGTCTGAACCATATGCTTGATATTCCATGTCTAAAATATATGAAGGGTTGCTTTGGAGACTTGGGGTGCCCAGACCTGTTTTTAAGACCTGATTTTATAACTGCAGAAGTGTTTGTAAAGAAATATTTTATCTTGCTCAAAAAAGTAAACAGAGATGGGGTAGAACTATCAAAACCAGCGCTCGGAAATTCGTGATGCTCAAAACTACTCCAGATATTGAGCCATATCTTTTATTGCCTCTGTTGAACCACGAGCGGTTTTTATTGACCAGGTTTAGAATGGATTATTTTCACTTTTTACTAGGTGCCCCTCTGGGGTGCCATAGAGGACTAGTGCTAGCACCCTGTGGTTGCGACGGAGTGTCTCCACAGGACCTGCTGCACTTCATGTTCTTCTGTAGTTTCTATGATGCTCCCCGGAGGTTCTTTTATAAAATCACTTAAAAAAAAAAAGCGCCCAGCCCTTTATTTTCTACAAATGTTAAAGCCTGAATGCATCCCATTTGTGGTTGGATTTTCGGAATGTTCACTGAAATATAGAACATGTATGGAAAATTAATTTTTAACTGATGGCTGTTCTTTCTGTAACACAGTGTTGAGGCCACATGGCCTATTTAACTGGTTAATTTACTCATCTGTAACATTAGTATTTCCTTTTATCAACTGGATGGCCCACCCTCTCTGTGTTTATAGGTGTTTTTTAATAAATTTCATATATGGCGTTTATATATTTTATTATGTATTCAATGGGATTGAGGTGTAATATGCTTAGGATATGGATATGTCCTGTTCTTTTATGAGATCTGTAATCTTTTATGGCTTTCTACTTTGCAAACCAAATAAAGTTTTTGAAGTTTTTTGACCGTCATACACCATCTCACAGCAATCAAGCTCGTCCACACCAAACGCAGGCTAAGCAGCAGTAATCAGATTTCTGACACATCCATGGAAGAAGGCACCAAAAATCTACGACCTCTCCTAGCAAAACTAAAATTAAGAAACAGGAGTCATAGTAGTAAAACTTTGTGTATTAGAGAGATAGATGCCAATCATCCTCGGCAGGTCCAGGGAATGAATAGCCAGTTCCACTCCCGAGAGCGGATTAGAGTAGAATGAAGGAACATACTTGGCTGTCCCATTTGTTATCTCAAGGGGAATTTAGGAGGAAGAAAAGACCTGAGCTCTGAACAGCCTTCAGTAAACTACCTGATTCAAGTAGGAGGCTAACCCCCAGAAGCTAACAGCTCAAACCGTGTGGCCCTAGGGAAGCACTGAGACTCCCTGAAGCACCAAATTGATTTCTTTAACCCCTTAAGTGCTGCTGACGGCCAATGGTCGTCAGCAGCGCTACCTCCCCAGTGCTGCGCACGACCATTGAACGTCCATTCAGCACTAGTTCTAATGGACAGCGCAGCACTGGGGAGGAATGTGTAATAGCAGCTATGAGGTTAAGAGGCACCCTGAGCCTCTCTGCATTGCAAGGCATCACTGAACATTTCTGACTTTCCCATCTAGGTTTTGCCCTGACGAAGCAGCTAGTTGTTAAAATGAATTCCCAGGCGAAGCTGGTAGGTATTACGAATGTTTTATTCTGGCAAAACAAGACACCCACAACAGAGGCTCCAGATGCGTTCGAAGGTCTCTGTAAACTGAATTAAGGTTTCCAGAGTTCCTGCACACATCGTTCCAACATCGGTCGTGGAACGATGTTTGAACGATGCAAAGTGCTCGTGGCTGGAGGCACCTGCGCACCAAGTTGGCACGAAATACCTCCATACTACAACTTCTCCCTCCTTTAGAAAGTAACAAACACACAAAATAACATGAACAAATACAAAATAGAGATGACATAGAGTTTACATATCTTAACCTAAAACATAATCATCAAACCTGGAAGGCATTCTCCTTTGAAGACTGCTCACACCAACATTATCATGGAAACATTCCAGTGAGAACTAGGATCCTTTTGAGTTACCCCCTCAACAACAGGAAATGGGTCCACGCGACCGGCTGAGATGATGCACTGAGAATCTGTGCTCACTCTAGTGCCATCTTTGCTCTTAGACTGAGAAGCGTCTGAGGTTGTATCCTGCAACCAACTAGACCAGTCACATTTATCAACCTCCCATTTATTAAGTTTCATTAAGGACCAAGCCAGAGCGTCTGAGAGGTGAACCAACGGCCTCTTGTTCCACCAGCCCCTGTTCCCAAGAAGCGCAGAGCCTTTGCTAACATTTGTCACTAGAACTAGTGAGGAAAACTTTGACAAACCTTTGGCAACATTCATAGGGTTTGTAATAAGGGCCCAATCATATACTTCCAAGTCTGTATTTTTAAATGTTTACCATCGTCGTGCCTCAATTTCATAGTCTGCTACTTTTGCTTCACATGAGCTGCAAGACCATTATATTCATTAGCTGCCCTTTAGAAACACTGTTTGTTCTGTAGCCATTCAGGACACAAATCTGTATGTACTTTCCTTTCTCTTAAGAGAGTAAAAGGTGACACTCCTGTGGTACTGTGAGGTGAAATGTTATGCAACCACACTTTGGTATCAACAAAATCTTGAACATCCTGAAAAAATGAGAGCTTCTTGAATACCTTCCTTCACCAATCTGTTTACCCTCTCAACTAACCCATTAGAAGATGGGGAATATAAAGCAACTTTGAAGTGTCTCATGTCATTGTTTGCTAGGAATGTGCACATCTTATTAGACACAAAGTGTGTGCCATTGTCAGTGACAATAATGGAGGGTTATCCTTCAATTACGCCACTTGTCTATGATAGTTCAGTATTCACACAATCCCGCATCCACGTGGGACAGAGTGTTTGTTATTTCAGTGCTCTGATATGCCTATGTCTGTGTGGTATTGCAGTGTTGTCGCAGCTCATGATTGCGTGCAGTGCTCTGATATTCCTGTCTGTGTGGTATTGCAGTGTTGTCACAGCTCATACTTGCATGCAGTGCTTTGATGTTCCTGTTTGTGTGGTATTGCAGTGTTGTCACAGCTCATTCTTGCATGCAGTGCTCGAATATTCTGGCGTGTGTGGTATTGCAGTGTCACTGCTCATGCATGCATTGCTCTGATATTCCTATGTCTGTGTGGTATCGCAGTGTTGTCACAGCTCATTCTTGCAATCAGTGCTCTGATATTCCTGTCTGTGGGGTATTGCAGTGTTGTCGCAGCTCATGATTGCCTGCAGTGCTCTGATATTCCTGTCTGTGTGGTATTGCAGTGTTGTCACAGCTCATACTTGCATGCAGTGCTTTGATGTTCCTGTTTGTGTGGTATTGCAGTGTTGTCACAGCTCATTCTTGCATGCAGTGCTCGAATATTCTGGCGTGTGTGGTATTGCAGTGTCACTGCTCATGCATGCATTGCTCTGATATTCCTATGTCTGTGTGGTATTGCAGTGTTGTCACAGCTCATTTTTGCAACCAGTGCTCTGATAGTCCTATGTCTGTGTGGTATTGCAGTATTATCACAGCTCATGCTCACATGCAGTGCTCGGAAATCACAGCCTTCTACTTGTGTAGTTGTTCCCAAACACAACTGTAACTGGTAGTGTTGGGCAGGGGCGGCTCCACCATTAGGGCAGAGGGGCGTTGCCCCACTGCTTTCTCACAGTGCGAGAAGCAAAAACATAAAATGGTAAAACTACCATTTTATGTTTCTGCTTCTCACACTGTGAGAAAACAGAAGTGCCTGGTTGTGGGCGGGCGGGTGGGTCTGCTGTAAAGCAGGGAAGGCGTGGCTAGCCCAATGTTGTAGGCCGGACCGTTTGGTCGGCCCTCTGGGGCCGACCAAACTGTCATGCACACTCTCCCTTTTCTCTATGTAGGCTGCAGAGAAAATGGCCTCCCTATAGGTGCCCAGGCGGCGCTGTCCGCACCAATCACAGCGTTGTGATTGGCGGTGGGGAGGGAGGCTGCCTGTTGGTGGCTGCTTCTTGAGGAGAGCTGCAGCAGAAGGAAAACACAGGACCCGGGGGCAGGTGAGTTTATTTTATTTTAATTAAACCCCTCCCACCTCCCCCACACAATTCCTCCACCCGCCTGTCATGCAGGCCACAACTTGAAGTATAACCCATGACTGAGGAAGAGTCTGGAAACGGCCAGCTAAAGAGACCAAACACTCACCTTCCACTGTGTTCACTCCGACCCATGGAGCTTGCTCCACAGGGAACACTGCAAAACTCAAGCCGCTTTAGCAACCAGCCAGTGGCCCGGTGCTCGC
The DNA here is from genome assembly GCF_964263255.1 of Lissotriton vulgaris. Classification (NCBI taxonomy): domain Eukaryota; kingdom Metazoa; phylum Chordata; class Amphibia; order Caudata; family Salamandridae; genus Lissotriton; species Lissotriton vulgaris. The sequence goes on from NW_028251522.1 coordinate 337,612, forward strand.
CAATCCTCTCAAAACTCTTCTGACACCCTGCCAGGTGCCACACCTGCCCCCTTTCCTTGGAAGCATTGAAGTGTGCCCAGAGCTGACCAGTTCTGACACAATAGTTGGACGGAGACCCAGCAAGGCCTGCCAGGCCCATTAATGACCGGGTAATTCCCGTTCGTAACAGCAGCTCAGCCGAGGTGGGTCCCTTGCACGTCGGTCTATCCAGGGACCCGCCCCACGTCCCTCAGTGACTCTTAGCACATAGAACTGTGCTGTCACATGTACAAACATATTTACAACAAGGGGTGGTGAGGGACAGAGTCTCTGAATTAAACAGAATACTCTCACCCAGTCAAGAGATCAGGGCTAGATCCAACACCGTTTTTTAGCTCACTGCACCATCCCAGTTTCAGAACCTGGCTGTATGCAAATTAGTCTGTTCCTGTCCCAGTGCATGATGGGAACAGGGCAAACCAAACTACAAAAGCCAATTCTTACACTGGGAAGGAAACAAGCTACCGGGGACCGGTTTCTGGCATTTCAGCCGTCTTCGGCCCGGCTTGCTTGAATCCTGATGGTGCAATGAGCAAGGGACTCACATCTGAGTCCCTTGCTCATTGCTAATTCAGAGACTCTGTCCCTCACCACCCCTTGTTGTAAATATGTTTGTCCACCCTAAGCGTGGAAGGGTATACTCAGACATGAGTCCCTTGCTCATTGCACCATCAGGATTCAAGCAAACCGGGCCGAAGACGGCTGTAATGCCAGAAACCGGTCCCCGGGAGCTTGTTTCATTCCCAGTGTAAGAATTGGCTTTTGTAGTTTGGTTTGCCCTGTTCCCATCATGCACTGGGACAGGAACAGACTAATTTGCATACAGCCAGGTTCTGAAACTGGGATGGTGCAGTGAGCTAAAAAACGGTGTTGGATCTAGCCCTGATCTCTTGACTGGGTGAGAGTTTTCTGCTTAATTCAGAGACTCTGTCCCTCACCACCCCTTGTTGTAAATATTTTTGTCCACCCTAAGCGTGGAAGGGTATACTCAGACATGAGTCCCTTGCTCATTGCACCATCAGGATTCAAGCAAACCGGGCCGAAGACGGCTGTAATGCCAGAAACCGGTCCCCAGGAGCTTGTTTCCTTCCCAGTGTAAGAATTGGCTTTTGTAGTTTGGTTTGCCCTGTTCCCATCATGCACTGGGACAGGAACAGACTAATTTGCATACAGCCAGGTTCTGAAACTGGGATAGTGCAGTGAGCTAAAAAACGGTGTTGGATCTAGCCCTGATCTCTTGACTGGGTGAGAGTTTTCTGCTTAATTCAGAGACTCTGTCCCTCACCACCCCTTGTTGTAAATATTTTTGTCCACCCTAAGCGTGGAAGGGTATACTCAGACATGAGTCCCTTGCTCATTGCACCATCAGGATTCAAGCAAACCGGGCCGAAGACGGCTGTAATGCCAGAAACCGGTCCCCGGGAGCTTGTTTCCTTCCCAGTGTAAGAATTGGCTTTTGTAGTTTGGTTTGCCCTGTTCCCATCATGCACTGGGACAGGAACAGACTAATTTGCATACAGCCAGGTTCTGAAACTGGGATGGTGCAGTGAGCTAAAAAACGGTGTTGGATCTAGCCCTGATCTCTTGACTGGGTGAGAGTTTTCTGCTTAATTCAGAGACTCTGTCCCTCACCACCCCTTGTTGTAAATATTTTTGTCCACCCTAAGCGTGGAAGGGTATACTCAAACATGAGTCCCTTGCTCATTGCACCATCAGGATTCAAGCAAACCGGGTCGAAGACGGCTGTAATGCCAGAAACCGGTCCCCGGGAGCTTGTTTCCTTCCCAGTGTAAGAATTGGCTTTTGTAGTGTGGTTTGCCCTGTTCCCATCATGCACTGGGACAGGAACAGACTAATTTGCATACAGCCAGGTTCTGAAACTGGGATGGTGCAGTGAGCTAAAAAACGGTGTTGGATCTAGCCCTGATCTCTTGACTGGGTGAGAGTTTTCTGCTTAATTCAGAGACTCTGTCCCTCACCACCCCTTGTTGTAAATACATGTACAAACATGCAAAGGAGTCCCGAGGAAAGGGATGTGAGCGCACAGATACCCATCCATTAATTATGATGCAGACTTGCTACTGTGATGGTTGTGGCTTGGGGAGATGTGTAAGAGAGACAGAGTCCTACCTTGGCACCAGGGCTCATGAACTGTAAGTGCTTGCATTCTCATACACATCCGTTCAGCAAAGCATTTTAAGAGTCCTTTTGCGCTTTACAGTTCTAAGTACAGTGGTAATTTGATTCCCCACAAGCCGTATATTGATGTACATTTTATTGGCAGGTCTGTTGTGTACATGGCACCAGTCTCTATGTCAGTTGGTTTTTTAGTGTGCTATGGGTTCGTAGTTCGGTGTTGTAAATGGATGCAGTATTCTGCAATTTTCATTGGAAGATAATGTCAAAAATGGCTCCCAAACACTAAACGTCAGCTGTGGAATAAAATATCGTACCCCGCTTCAGGTCTGATCTGCACATGTGACTCGCCTCTTTAAAAGAGGGGTTGTTCTCAGATTTCCTTCCTTCAATGTGATATAAAAACTGAATATGTCATATTCGATAGCACCAGAGATACAGACCAGTCACTGTACAGGAGATGAATTCCATATAGTGAATTATCTGATGATTGGGAAATACTTCTATCCAATCATGGTCAATCTCTGCAATTAACTTTTGTGGACAAAGATTACACCCTGGGATTACTCTAAGAGCAGCTATACACCCATTCCTGGACTCAGAGTGAAGCTAAAGTGGTTCCAACTATTTGTGGGTGGTGCTTCTGCCTGATTGGTGTCAAGCACCCACCTTTCTGAACCAACCACTATCCAAGGTCTGCTGAAAGTAAACAACAGCAAGTTTGACAGATTCCTCAGTTGTCTTTCATTTACTAAGACGTAAAACACTTTACATCATTGATTATCCCTTAGTTTTGAACTCCTTTCCAGTCACATTAGGGGAGAATTCGGTCGCTTGTTCCATTTAAAGGGAGAAAATAGGATTTGCATTTGGATGGGACCACTACTTACATATAATAAGGGTATTTTTCCGTTGGGCTTCTTTGTCTGAATTAGAGATGACAAATGGGTTATTGATTGTGTTGTAGAAGAAGCATCATACAGGTGGCAGGTGACTGATGTAGTGCTACAGATGTTAGGGGTCTGCAGAGGGGTCAGCTGGGTGCCTTGAGGTAGAAAGTTCAGCTTTAAACTCAGTGTGGTGAGATAACGTAAAAATGACACACAGTAGATATTGCAGAAACTCTAGTAAACACCACATATGCAAACTACATACTCACTTTTGTGAGATGGGCAACAGCCATGAAGTTTCAACTTACCTTTATATCAGAGCTCTACAGTTGATCGATAAAATGGCATATTTCAGCCAGCCAAAGACCAAAATGATGTAATTTCTGAAATCAACAAATACATACCTTTGCTGACGGCCAGCGTGCAGGTGAAATCTGGGAAATGAATGATCCTAAGAATCTCTGCTTTGGTTTTACATAAGGAATGTGGGAAATTGTGCTATTGTGAATTGCTGCTCTTGGGAAAAGGCATTATACTTTTATAGGGCGTGAAAGGCCTGATAAATTGAAGTGCAGGTCCGGACTGTGAACCAAGCCGCCCTGGCAATTTTCTCAGACCAGTCTTTGGGTAAGCACTGCCTGGCTCCAGGAGGCTGGAAACGTTTGCTTACCGCTTTTGTTATTGGGGGCTGATATTGCAGCATTGCTGCAAAACCGGCCCCCAGTAACAAAACTAGCCCCCTCCTCTGAATAACTGACCCCCACCCTTCCAGCCTCCCGGGGAAACGCCCAATGTCTGGTACGGCCAGTCCAGTCCTGTTGAAGTGGGTCTCTTGCAGGCAGCAAAACATGGTCCATTTGAATTGTAGTACATGGCAGTTCTAATTTGGGAATTTTCTAGATAAGAATCCTCAATTTTACTACAAATATATGCAGAGGGATATTCCAAGGGTATGTCAGTTTCAGAAAGTAAGGCAGCACTGGGGCCCGATAAGGTCAACTCCTATTCTAAATGTTAAAGCCTTACCATTTGGGAAATCCAGAGACCCCGAATGGCAAACAAAATCTCATTGGACGACTTGTGTTATTCGAGAGGCAAAAAGGTAATCTCTCTCCGGTGACTGTATTTAAAATCAAAATTCTGAGCTTAAGGCAAGGAATCAGTGAGGTTCTCCTGACAGGCAGTTCCCTTCTTTATGCTCCAATGCTGACATCCTGAGAAAGCGCATGCCTGAAGGATCAATAAAGGGAAAAATGTTTGTGCTGGTACAGATTACCCTATGTAATCCATATGTCTACAGCACGTCCCTATGTTCGAATAGGAGGGCTGAGATTCATCTATCAATGGACCACCCCATTCACATAGTGTTCAACACATGTCTCAATGCAATCAAAGAGCATTGAGCCTTAAAAAAGGGCAGTTCCATCAAGGAAAAGCCACCTCCTTAACCAAGGGACGGCTTTGTCCTGCAGCAGATTGTTGATGCTTACTCAACAGACTTTCGGGGCTGGGTACAGACAATAAAGCAACTAGAACAGCGCTTACAAAGGATCCAATTTCATACAAATGCCTTAAAATTAAAATTGGAGTTTTAGCAACACCAGACAGTTTTTTGTTCCTAGCCATGTTTCTTTTATTTATTTATTTTTTTTGCTTGTTGGATGCGTTCTTTCCTTGTGTTTGTTGTAATCTACTCCCACCCAGGCCTGGATTCCCTCAAGGCCTTACTATGTGAGAGGGCTCCGGCCAGAGGGTATGGTGTTCGTAATCTGGTGTTCATGACCTCGCCCATCCTCAAGTTGCCTCTCATGACAAGCCTCTCGGTCCAGCATAGCACACTGTTCTATTTTAAGGCACATGCCTTATTTGAAACACCTCATTATTCCATTCGCCCAGCATCTTTCGGTCATATCACATCCTCTCTTCCAAGCAGAGACCTATCTTACATCACCTATTTTTTAAGTGCCATTCATCTTGAAAACCGAATTTCTATTAAATACCCCTTTCCTGCAGCACCTCTTTTATTTAAAGTGCCCCCACTTTCAATTTCTTCCATGAAATGTCTCTTTCACTTTAATTACATTGCTTCCTTAAACCTTCTGTCTCTCCCTTAAATTACCTCTCCCACTTCAGTAAAGCAAATCCGCCCTGTAAAGATCCTCGGTCCTTGCCTTGCGCGTGCGCAGTTTGCATACACAGAACACCTCTGGGCTATGCTGGCCCTACAAGGTTGTACTGAATGGAGTATCGAGCATCAAGAGGCCAACTTTGGACATTGCCTGTAAATTGAGTCCCGTAGCTTTAATAACTCTGGAAATAAACGAGGCCAGCCCAGCCTCTCCCTCCTCGGTGGCTGCCACCAAACCCTAATCTGGGCCACACTCGAGTGACCTGCCATGGAGGAGCGTGCAGAGGATTTGAGCTGCCAGTGCCTTAAAGACCATCGTTTGTTCTGCGGCCCATCTCCAAAGCCCACCGCCCCCTGACCATCAAGCACAGGACTGGCCTCTGAACAGACTGGTGTGTTCATATGTTAATCGATGGAGCCCTGTACCCTGGAACATGAAAGCAGGCACAAACAGGACCCCTGTGCATGGAAGTGCTACACTCCTCCCTGTTGCCCATCCAAAGTACACCCCCTGACTTCTGTCCAGTGCCCACCCTCCTGGCCATTAACATAGTTTCATTTACCTGCTCCAATGCTGCTGTGCGGAGGTGGGGTAGCCAAGGGGCCTTCGCAATGCCCACCTGTACCTACTCAAACCAGAAAAGACATGACATGGCCCGGGTCACAGACATCCTCACAGAGGGTGGAGAGGAGAGGGGTGTGGAGACCTGGAGACTATTCAGAAGGGTCACCCGTGCCATTTTGTCAGTGCAGAGAGGGCACTGTGTCTCGTGATTAGGTGTCACCTGTGAAACCAGCGCACCGAAGTTCTCATCTCAGCTATCACGCCACGAAAACCTGTGACCCTTGACAAATAGCACCGCATCACACAGGAAGGCAGCCCCCAAGAGAGTAAAACATTTGAAGCCCCTACTCCCTACTCCTCTGCGCAGGGCTACGGCAACTACGTGACCTGCGGCGCCGAGGCGGCCACCTTCTACTGTCTGGGAAGTGTGAGGGGTGTGTGCGTGGCTCCGGGCAAGGCCACGGGGAGTGAGGAGGTCAGGCACGCTCGTGAGAGAGCCACACAGTGTACCAAATCTGACACATCATTGCATGCAGTCAGGGGCCATCAGATGCCACACTTTCTTTCACAGACCTGCGCCGGCGGAGATAACTGCACACCATCTACTTATGAAAAGCCTCAAGGCCCAGCCGGGCCCGGGCGTGCACATGCACACCAACCATTTAATAAATGAAGAGGCAGTGGTATGAGTGAGGGGGGCCCTGGAGCGCGGGGGCCCCCCACACTGCTGGGGCTGCAGGGGCCTGTGTTATGCCCCTGTGTTTCAGATGTCCTTTCCAGTTAAAACTCAGAGGTCAATCCAGCCTAACCTCCAGGACGTTCCCACCCGGTCCATCCTCAGCAGGGAGCAGTAGCCGAGATCATAGTGCCTGGGATACAAGTGTCACAAATGCAGGGAGCCGGTCTTTGGTCAGGACACCTCCACCTGGAAAGCCGCTGTGCCAATCTTATTTGAAAGAAGCACTCACATTAAACAGAGCCCTGGGAATGCTGATTGATTGAAGTGTGCAAGTCAGTGGTGTCTCGCCTTCCATTTCGATTCATGACTGCGCTTAGCTGCAGGTGTGACTGAGCACAGTCTGACAGACTGGAGAATTTACCTTATTTCACTTTTTCACTTCGAGACGCTTATTAACTGAGAATGTATTTTGAGTTTAGTGCATACATTTGCCTGTTATGAGCGATTTATTAGCGCTGCATAAATTCACTGATTACATTTTTCTATTTCTAACCATTTTGATTTTTAAATATTCATTTAATTCTTTTCTTTAGACATTCATAAACAGAATTTTTTGAATACCATTTTCTTGACATTTGTTTTTAATGTGAGAGACTCTTCTATTACAGAGTGACATTTTGCGGAGAAATGTTAGTTTATGTTTCATGCAACATCCTTAAAAAAGTTACTTCTATATCAAAACAGTACCTCACACACATATGAGAAATTGAAGGGCATCACAGAGATTATTTGCATTATTATTAGTAAGCTGCTGTTGTGTTGCAATATTGAAAACACTTCATCACTATCCATCTATGTTATATATGTAAACACATTTAGAATTTTGGAGGAATGGCTGTGCACTGTCAGTGACGTGGTCAAAGAGGGCATGAAACAGCTGAAACTGGACCATATATTCAAAGCTGTGTAGGTAACAGGGGCTGGGGCCCCCTAAATATGTTTGGCCCAGGGCCCCTGTACTCCCTAAGATGTCCCAGTAAGGCCACTCTTTATAAAAAAAATTCTCAGGGAGAGATCCCCGAAATCCCCCTTAGGTTGTTCAGGCTTGCTCGATATGCTCGCTCGCCGCGGTGCACTCCCACACAAATTTTACGCCCACCACTTTCAAATGTCACAAGCCGCCAATGTACTGTTGGGTTCTTATAGCTCTTTATCCGGATGCAGTGTTGCCACAACTTTGATTGGCAGCGCTGTGATCTTACGTCCATTTATCTGGGGGTTAGTGATGTTTTCTTTCAGCCTGGTTTTGGATGTTAATACAGTGTTCTCTTAACCCTCAGCCTAAATGAGGTCGCTGTGGTCTTAGGTTCCTTGGTCTTTATGGCTGCGATATGGTCTTTCAGGCCTGTATCTCTGTAGTAATAATATCCTCACAGCAAATTGATAGTGCTGTGTTCTTAAAACTCTGAGGAGCATATCATCAAGCGACTTTTCGCCACTTTATCTGCACTTTTCGGCCAAAAAGCGGCAATTTGATTATTTTACTATTAGCAAGGCCACACTAAGATGATGTAGCGCTGGTTTACTTGTAATAGCAGCTGCTTGAAGAAACCCACCGCGGACCCCAGAGACCTCAAGAACTTCCGCCCCATCTCGCTCCCCCCGTTCTCCGCTAAAGTCATCGAGAAGACTGTCAACAAACAGCTAACCTCCTTCCTCGAGACTAATGGATCTCTCGACCCTTCACAGTCCGGATTCTGAGCAAACCGCAGCACGGAAACTGCCCTCATCGCAGCCACCGACGACATCAGGTCCCTGCTCGACAACGGGGGAACTGCTGCCCTCATCCTCCTGGACCTATCGGCCGCATTTAACACAGTCTGCCACCGCACCCTAACAAGCCGCCTCCACCACGCCGGGATCCAAGGAAGGGCCCTGGAATGGATCACCTCCTTCCTCTCAGACAGAACTCAGCGAGTCTGCCTCCCTCCCTTCCACTCAGCAGCCACCAAGATCATTTGCGGCATACCTCAAGGCTCCTCGCTCAGCCCCACCCTCTTCAACATCTACATGGCCACCCTCACAGCCATCGCACGCCAACACAACCTAAACATCATCTCCTAAGCCGACGACACCCAACTGATCCACTCCTTCACCAAAAACCCCGCCACCGCCAGAGCCAACCTCCAGGAAGGAATGAAAGACGTCGCAGAATGGATGAAGCTCAGCCGGCTTAAACTGAACTCAGACAAGATGGAAGTCCTCATCCTGGGACCATCCCCCTCTGCCTGGGACGACTCCCGGTGGCCCCCTGCACTAGGCACCGCCCACAGACCATGCACGCAACCTAGGCTTCATCCTGGAATCCTCTCTCACGATGACCAAACAAGTCAACGCCGTCTCATCTTCATGCTTCAACACCCTGCACATGCTCCGAAAGATCTTCCGGTGGATCCCCACCAACACCAGAAAGACGGTCACCCAGGCCCTCGCCACCAGCCGTCTGGACTACGGGAACGCCCTCTATGCGGAACCACAGCCAAACTACAGAAAAGACTCCTACGCATACAGAACACTTCCGCACGACTCATCCTGGACATACCCCGACACAGCCACATCTCTGCCCACCTGAGAGACCTGCACTGGCTCTCCGTCAGCAAAAGGATCACGTTCAGGCTCCTCACCCATGCTCACAAAGCTCTTCACGACACCAGCCCCGAATACCTCAACAACCGCCTCACGTTCTACACACCCACCAGACAACTCCACTCCACCAGCCTCGCCCTTGCCACTGTCCCACGAATTCGCAGAACCACCACCGGAGGAAGATCCTTCCCCTACCTGGCTGCCAAGACGTGGAACTCCCTCCCCACCCACCTACGGCTGACCCAAGACCACCTCTCCTTCAGGAAGCAACTCAAGACCTGGCTCTTCGAGCAGTAGCAGCCCCCCCCCCCCAGTTGCCTTGAGACCCTTGCGGGTGAGTAGCGCGCTCTATAAATGTCCTGATTGATTGATTGATTTGTTAAGGCTTTGCATGTCAGCGATAATTATCGCTAATGACATTACCAAGTGAGCGTTCCTTACAATGACTGCATGAAAAACGACGAAAGCACAACTTCGCACTATTTACAAAGCAGCATCAGAGATAAATAAAGTAGCGCTAACCGCAAGTATCGCAGGTATTGTACGCCTGATCAAAACTTGACTAAACCATCCTTACAATGGGAGGTGGAGTCTCAGTTTAAGTCCACACTTGTGTATTAGCGAGATTTTCCATTATCGCCGAAAATCATCGCAGGAGTCATCCCGCTATCGCTGCCTTACGCCACTATCGCTGGATTTCACGTCACCTCTGCGCAATGTGCTGATGATATGCAGCTAACAGGGTGAGAAAATCCAGCGATAGACGGCGATATGAAAAAACACGCTAAGCGCGATTTGCGATACTTATGGTATTTTGTTGATGATATGCCCCCACGTCTCTGTGGCAATGGTTTGTTTTAATAGCTTTAGCAAGGGCGGAAATGTGTAATTAGAATCACACGTGTGTCTTGTGGTGCTCATTTCTTAGTGCCCTTTGCTTGTGTGTAGTGTTGCATCCTGCTGTGTGATATGTGGTATTTTTAGAATGCTGTACCAGTGTGGATGAGGTGTGTTCACCGTACCTTGCCTGTGTGGTCGTGTTGCATCCTCACAGCCCTCTGCCATGGAGGTAGTTCGGTGTTCTTCAAACCTTATATCCGTGTAGTAGTGCTCTGTTCCCACAGCCCTGTGTGGTTGCATTGTTTTCTGACAGCTCTGTACCTTTGGTCCGTTTTCTGGTAGTGTCCAACCCGGTATTGATATCAAGCAGTCTTAGTCCACACTGCACATATTGTGCTTAACCACAGATGACCTCATGATCACCTCAGCACAACCATCAGAGAAAAGAGCCACTCGGAGGTCACATGTAGGACCATGTCACTTCAAAAGCGTGCACTGCCCAACTCTTACTATTTTTTCACCATCCATGTTTAGACTTTTAGATCTGTAGCTTTGGCACATGAAATACATTTGCGATAAAAGGCTTTTAACATAATGATAGAATGAGGACATGAAATGCCATTTATTGGTTGTTTTTTCTACATGAAATCATATTTATTAAAAAAAATACAAAAAAAATAAAATACAAGAGAGTGACACGTAGGGTAAATGATGGTGGGAGAAGATGAATGGAGAAAGTAATGGTGGTGAAATTAAAAGTAAAATTAAAAAAATAAGGAAATAGACAACTAAGTGGTCATTCTTCAGCACTGCAGACGGCTCGGACACACATTAACAAGACACTGCTCTAGGGTTGAATGGCAGATCCGCTCGAGCACACTTCAGCAATGCGAGAATTCTCCACTTTGTCATCAGGGACTGGCTCCAAGATGGAAACCCTCCATTCACACGCTTTAGAAATCTCTGGGGGGTGGACCCACAGACTCCGGGTCAAATGCCCCTGTTGCCATCGTTATTAAGCTCTTCCTGCCGGGATGATTCGCTCTTTTCCCTTCCTACAGGCAGGACACTCCAGGCATTGAAAACAGGAAAAACAATTATTTTCCAGTTTCGACTTCAGCTGATGTTTCTTCGCCACAGGGAAGCTTGCTGTCAGGGGCTCTAGGCATGGGATGGAAGACACGTGCAATATCTGGATGCTGGTGTTTTTTGTTGTTGCTGGTAATGAGCTGTGCCTTACTTGCTTGGTGACTGACGATGAAACCGTTACACTTGCCCGCCTGTGCTTAATTGCGCTGCATGGCGGAAGAGGAAATCTGTATTGAAATGCAGGCACGCAACACCCATAGGGCTCAAAGGGATTCAACCTCCCCCACCCCTCTTCGTGTGTGTCAGCCTGGGCTGAGACAGCTTCCCGGACACACACACACACACACAGACAGTTCTTGAGGCTGCTGTGGGGTGGCTGGGCTGGCGTCTTATCGAAACTACACCAGAGTATTTCACAGGTCTTTAAAAGACTATGGGGCATATTATCAAGCCTGTGCGCTAAAATTATCGCCGCTTTATCGGCCGAAAACGGCCGATAAAGCGGCGATAATGGGCTTGATAATATGCTCTATGGAATTCCAATCGAAGCACATGTTAGATGTGAAGACATCTAACATGGGCTTCGATTGGAATTCCACAGAGCATATTATCAAGCCCATTATCGCCGCTTTATCGGCCGTTTTCGGCCGATAAAGCGGCGATAATTTTAGAGCACAGGCTTGATAATATGCCCCTATTTACTTGATAACAAGGCTTTGCTGTTGCTGTTTTTTCACTCATTCCTAGAGCCCCTGCATCTCCACTCTGCCCATTCCTTAAAGTTGCAAATTACTTTTGCTGACACCGTGAGAGAATGCATTTCCTGAAAAGTAACTCAGGCTTTTTGTTTTTGTAGTTTTATACAGCTCGAACCCCACCCGAAGGTATTGAGTCACTTTGCATGAGCTCCAGTTACATTATACAAGGGCACTTTGCTTGAAGTATTAGAACCCTCCTGGAAATTTGGCTCTACATTGCTGGACGTATTAGCTCTCCCCCCCCCTGAAAATTGGCTCTAGTTGCACCCATGATGTCATGGTACTTGCTCAAGTGTGCTGAAGAACTAAGGGGCATATTAGCAAGAACCTCATTAAAATTATCGCCATTTTAATTTTAACGAGTTTCTTGCTAATATGCCCCCAAGATTTTGGCAAGCCACCAGCACTTGTTCATGTGGACTACATCACCAGAAGTGAAAGCTGCTGCTTTGAGGCACTGGCAAGTGTGCCATAGTGACTGAGTGTTCCATCCAACTAACCAAATCTATTTACCAACGCGGCGATGCAGCGAGCACAGGGTAAATAGTTTTAATTAGTTATTTACTTCCTTTACTCCATTCCGTCGTATGTCCAAGTCCATTACACCACCACCCTGCCCCTCCCCGCCCTTCCCATATGCCAGCAGCACTCCCTCTGCAAGCTGCCACTGAACTTGACAACAGCCTAACTTCGCCAACTCCTCAATTGAGGTTGGCATCAAGCGTCTGGATACACTTGCGGGTGACAAGCCGCGCTCAACAAATAATGTTTGATTGATTGATTGGATCCAAGCTTATATCGTAAGATAATACTTCATAACATCATTTAAACTATTCTGCTGGCAAGAGATTCAATTCAGATTTTAATGTATTCTCTGAGGGAAACTTGATAATGCCCTCAAAATTAGAACTGTGCAAATGTTTCTGTTACGGTTGCATAATTCTCCCACTTTCATCTTACACAAAATGTCAGAAATTATGCCATTTGTTTTGTTAAGAACTGTTCAAGCATAAAATGTCTTCCAGGTAAAAGGATTGAGCAAAAAATATGCTATGAAAGCATTGTCTACGCGAACTATTCCCTGTGCAGGTACGGGAGTGACTTTTGAACATGAGAGTCACACGGTTTCACTCACGATACCCCTTTCACGTAATTTTGTGATTTTTTTTCGATGTAACCTTATTAGTCCAACCAAAAAAAATTAAGGCCTTCTTTAACAGGATAAAGATGTTTGTTAAAATCCATTTAATCTGTTCTCTCAAGACATCAACTCTTAATGACTTTGGTGGTTCAAAGGAAAACGCATGATAATATTTAATTAACTGTTTAAAGCCTTTCACCTTTATGTGTCACATACCTAACTTTTTCCTTAGTGTCTCATTTGATAAGGATTGAGTACTGTAAGAAGGGCTTCCAAATCACCCCTTCAGCTACATGTGATTACGTAAATAAATATTCCAATCCATAGAGTAAAATGTGGAGAATCTTTCCCTCATAAGCTTTCTAGAAGGGTTTGATTTGACACTACGAATTTGCATAAAAAGAAAGCTGCTAACCCCTTTTTGAAACTAAGGGGCTAACCTCTGTTTCTGAATATGTAATGACTATGACCTAATTTACCTTCAGAAAGCTATCAACAAGAATGGGCAGTAGTTTAAGATGTCGTTATGGAAAGCGCATTATGAGTGGGAACATTCCACTGGACTGAATCCCTTCTGGGCAGCGGCATAGTTAGATTGCCGCAGGCCCAAGTGCACTGGCCCGTCTCACTAGGGTGACATTTAAGTTCACCAGCTGGCCCCGCAATCCTTAACTTTCTTGAACAGAGTCTGCATCTCCCATTTCAAAATTAACTACCATTACTGCACAGGCACGCACCATTATATTTAAACTCCATGCACTGTTTTCTGCAAGTCAAATCCATAATCCAAAAATGCATTACCAAAGCCAATAGGTCTGGCCCTTGCAAAGTGCATGCACACAAATTCAGAACATGCAGAGAGTCCACATTCACACTATTGCCCTCACATAGACACATCCCTCATGCTACACTCGCACAGGCCTATCCCACACTCTGCACTTGCACATGCAATGCTTTCAACCTGTAGACCACTTACCCGGAACTCACAAACAACAATGTTAATCCTGAATCCACAAGGCACATTCGTCACAATGCCCTTACAAAACACGGTGGCTATCCTGGACTCAGACAAGCACACTGTTAACACACATGTACACGTTCCCTAGCAAAGGAGCAGTTTGGACAGATGGTGGGAAAGGGCCAAAGGTTGAGAATCCGTTGCATCTGTCCACTACTGTAATTCAAAGCTCTTGAAGTAAGCTACACTGAAGACTGAATGCCTTCTGGGGTTATGTAGCCTCCCATAAGCTACTCCTGGACTGGTACAGCAGGTCATGTCAGCCTGATCTGCGTGGACTTTTCCAAGGAAGAGAACTGGCATTAAAAAAACGACTTGCCTTCTAAAAACAAGGGTGTCCATTTTCTTCATAGTGGAAGCCTTTGCTAAAATAAATAATACAGTAAATTAAGAAATAAAACAAAATATGTAAACTTAATGTGGAGTGCATGTGCTTAAAAAAAAGAAAAAGTAAAGCTTCGCACTGATCTGCCATCGTGGATCTTGGAACAGTAAAAAAACGGTAGAGTATGCAGAATCCTGTTTCAAGATGATAGCATGCTTTTGAAGCTTACAGCAGGGATGTCTGAATCTCTGCATGAGAAATTTGTGGCCCAGTAGAAATGGCAACGGAGCTGCTAGTACCCTTCTTACTCAACTAGCACTAGTCTGCATTTGAAGGTCAGCTACTGGGGAATTAACTGAAGGGAATATCTCCTGCGATCAGGCTTCTCTGGATGCAAAGTAACGAAGTTTGGGCAAGCAAAATATTGTTGCTCAGTCTACCTGACATCTTAAGGACCAGTGGTTGGCTACTTTGCAGAGCCAAACATTGATAGAAAAGTCAGTGGAGAAGAAATGGCAGTACATCTAGAAGATTATTTAGTGTCAGATTTAGCAAAGAGTGGAAAGTGAAACAAAAGAAAAGAAAAATTAGTGATATAGGCCAATAATCCAGTGGTCCTTATATTAACGCCTAGCATGTGATAGTGACGACAATATGGTATTGCTTAATGATATGAATTTGGCTGATACACGGCATGATAAGTGAAATGTTACCTAGTAAGAGACTAGAAGTAATAGCCAATACACGGCACAATAGGAATAAAAAACGGCAATCGGGGTGCGTAAACAGATCCCTGTTAACACACTAGAAAGCAAATATATTGCTTTATAAATGAATTCATTGTTAACAATACGGATATATGAATTTATTGTAAGAAGTTGGGTGTATATACATATTATTTCTCCCAAAGGAATGTAACCATTGCAATATGGCGGCTCGCATTGTAATGGCAAAGTCCACTTTTGGTGTTGTTGGTCACATGATCGGAAATGCTATGACAAAAGAAGAGTATTGTAAATAAAAATGCCGGTTTTTAAAGCGTGTATGTAAAAACATTTCATAAAGGCAGTAGCCGAAACGAGTAATGTTTTGCTGAAGATAACAATAAAAATGGATGATAATGAGCCCTGCGAGTGCCTATCTCTTTATGAAGGACGGAGAACGAGTGGAATATATATATATATATATATATATATATATATATATATATATATATATATATATATATATATATATATATACATACATACATACATACATACATACATACATACATACATATATATATATTCACAGAAAAAACCATAGGTTATAGTCCATATATAGTTAGGAATTTGCATTTACAAAACCTTGAAAATTCAATGAAAAAACCATTGGTTATAGAACATATATAGTTAGGAATTTGCATTTACAAAACCTTATTTTACTCGCATAAAACCATTGAAATTCCATATATAGTTAGATGCGCTAACTATATATCGCGCACCCGCAATCCACTGCTGATGATGTTATGTTATGTTATGTTAACTGCATTTATTTTGCGCACAGCTGCTCCAGCGAAGGAGCGTCCTGGCGCATGGAAAAGGTGAACATAACACAACGCGGAAAAAAGGTGAGAGTCAACATAAGAAGATTAAAACAAGTAGGTTTTCACGGCCCTGCGAAATGCTAGAAGATCCTCTAAAAGGCGGATTTCCAACGGAAGCGAATTCCAGAGAGCCGCAGCTCTCACACGGAAGGAGCGGCCGCCCATCCGGCTAAGCCTGAAACGCGGGGTAACCGCAAGGGATTGCCCTAGGGATCTGAGGGAGCGAGTCGGGACATAAGGGGATATAAGGTTATTGAGGATCTCAGGTGCCGATCCTTTTAAAATTTTAAAAGCAAGGCTGAGTACCTTAAAATGTATTCGGCTTTTCACTGGTAACCAGTGTAAGGACCTCAGAGTGTTGGACGTGGGACATGACCTCGGCAGGCCCACCACTGCTCTCGCAGCCGCGTTCTGGACGCGCTGCAGGCGGACGATCTCAGCTTGGTTAGCTCCCAGCAGGAGCGAGCTGGCATAGTCCAGCCGGGAGATGATCGTCGCTTGGATGACCAACTGTCTCGTCGGGGCATCGAAAAATTTAAGCACCGGCCTCAGTCCGCGCAGAACACCAAAGCAGCATGCTGCCACTCTCTTAGTGTGGGTGGTAAAACATAAGGTGTGGTCGAGCCATACTCCCAGGTTTCTGAGCTCCATCACCGGTATGGGGGCAGGCCCGAGCTCCTGTGGCCACCAACTGTCCCCCCAGCAGTCCGTTCCTCTTCCCACGATCATCACCTCGGTTTTTTTTGCGTTCAGCTGGAGACAGTTGTTATTCATCCAGCTGGCCACCTCTCTCAGCCCATCTCGGAACCTGGGGGCATCCAGTTCGGCGTCCCCGCTGATCTTGACCGCTAGCTGTGTGTCGTCACATATTACATCATTCATGACATGGTCAGTGACATCACTGATGACATCACTGATGACATCTCAAATGACATCACTGATGACATCACTGAGGACATCATCCAGTGACTGTGTGTTTCTGTAAAGTTTAAATATGTTTTACATATTGAAGAATGAGTAGATGTAGAAGTGTCTGGATGAAGGATTTAGTAGGTGCGTGACTGACTGTATGAGTGAGTGATCAAATGTGTCTCACTAAGTGCATGGGTTAGTGACTAAACTGTCTTAATTTGTGCATCATTATGTCTGTTGTTCTGTAAACTGCTGCATGTGTTGATCAGTAGCTATATGAGTAACTATATGGGTTATTGATTGATTGTCGAAGTATTTGTATGGGAGACTGAGTGTGTGTGTGGCTGGCTGGGAGATGTATGACTCTGTGGAGATCAATGTGTTCTTGTATCAATGATTGTATAAGAGAGTAAGTATGTGTTAGTATATGTTTGAAAATGTAAGGTACTCTATGTTTAACTGTATTGATTAGAAAATGGAAGTGTGATTGATTCTTTACAGGACTGACTAGGTGTGTGAGTAACTCCATGGATGAGTGGCAGAGTGTGAGTGTCTGTATAGGTGTATGAGTGCATATGATAGTGTTGTAAAGATGAGTGATTGTATGTATGAATGATTGTATGGGTGAATGAGTGAATCTGTGTGTAGACATTGGAATCAGTGAGTGTGTATGTAGTAACTAGTATTGGTGTGTCAATGGTTTAAAAAATTATATTCTGTATTTTACACTGGATGTAACAGCGGTTATATTAAAGTGTGAGGAGATGCATTGTATTGTCACATGAATGATATCATCAGTGATGTCATCAGTGATGTCATTTGAGATGTCATCAGTGATGTCATCAGTGATGTCATTTGAGATGTTATCTGTGATGTCATTTGAGATGTCACCAGTGATGTCATCAGTGATGTCATTTGAGATGTCATCAGTGATGTCATCAGTGATGTCACTGACCATGTCATGAATGATGTAATATGTGACATCATCAGCAGTGGATTGTGGGTGCGCGATATATAGTTAGCGCATCTAACTATATATGGAATTTCAATGGTTTTATGCGAGTAAAATAAGGTTTTGTAAATGCAAATTCCTAACTATATATGTTCTATAACCAATGGTTTTTTCATTGAATTTTCAAGGTTTTGTAAATGCAAATTCCTAACTATATATGGACTATAACCTATGGTTTTTTCTGTGAATTTCATTGTTTTTTTAAAAGCTAACATCTGTAGCTGTAAAATGTATTCTACTTTAAAACCCAAAATATATTTTAGATGTTTATTGATAATTTTTATTGAAATTTTTTTTTTCTTCGCTTCCGGTAAGCGAACCGGGAAGCTTTCCGTTAGCTCATCTTGATGCCGCGATCTAGTACGCGAACCGGTAAACGTTACGTTAGCGGAACTGTGACGCGTCGCGGAAGCGCGACGTATCATTGTCGCGTAATGCGTCTTATGACGCGCCGCTTTAGCGCTCCCGAAAGTGCTCGGGACCGCGAACCGGAAACGATGCGGGACGCGGCGCGCACCGCGTAACGTGAGCGGAACAAGTCATGTGACTTGTTTATCAAAGTTTTCATTGGTTCATTTCACTTTTGGTTTCCAAATGATGTATGACTAGGTCATGTGACCTAAAAATAACACTTTTCATTGGTTCCGAACTTTTGCTTTTCCAAAATCACGTAAACCCCTTCTTCTTTCCTCACTCTGACTTTCATCTTGGTGAGAGAAAGACCATTTTCCATTTTGATTGCAATGGCTTCTATCTTTGCTTCAGCTGGTGGACCCCCACCACCACCTCAACCTCCTCATGACAAGAGAGGACCACCATCTCAATTCATCTCAAACAGAGAGGAGGAAGAAGACGACTTAGAAGAAGAGGACACTGATGAACCTGAATTTATTCAGGAGTTGCCCCGTGTTTCCGGAAGGAAAACAAGTTTCATTTGGCAATTTTTCTCAATTCCTCAAGGGGAGAAGAAGGTTAATGCCAAATATGCCACCTGCCTAATTTGCAAAAAAAGATTATCTCGAGGCACAGAGAAAAAGTATAGTATGGGCAACTATACTATGCATCGCCATATGGTCAGGTGGCATCCATTAAATTACAGCCGTGCAGAGTTAAGGGATCTGCAAGATAATCCCCCGACAACTCCTGTGGCCAAATCAACTTCTAATATATCTTTGACTGTAAGAGAGGCACAGGAAACTGTGCCAAACATACAGCCAAACTTCAAGCACATGAAGTTAACGTGCATACATTGTGGTGCTATGCTCTCATGTGGCAACATGAGCGTAAACTTAATAAACTTGGTGTTTGATAACCATAACTGCCCTAACCCACCCAAGCAGTAATTTTTTCTTTGCTCCTGTTGAGCCCTTTTCAATGCCTGTTTTTTTGTTGTTTCCCCTCCATGAAAAACACAAAAAAACATAAAACTGTTCTAAAAATACAAAAAAAACAAAAAATGTTCTGAAAAAATAAATAAATAAATAAAACAACAAAAACATAAAAAAAAGTTCTTTTCAGAACTACCTCCCCTTTCAAATAAAATTTCTAGAATGTTTAGCACTCTAGCAAGCTCTATTTCTTTTGGTTCGCTTCAAGTTCGCTGCCCGGTTCGCGAACTTGAAGCGAACCAAAAAAATATTTAAAAAAAAAAAAGAAGAGTTAGTATAAGGGAAGTAAACAGAGAGTAATGTAAAAAGAAAGACAGCTATAGAGAGTAAATCAGAGATAGTGTTTAATAGATCTATTTATTAATTCAGGATGACGATAAGGTGTGATGTCTCGTGAGGTTTGTTTAAGGTGAGACCTACTCAGGGTTACAGATCAATTTTACACTTGTTGAAGAATACAGAGCAGATAAAGCATGTGAAGGCCTACCAATGAAGTAAATCATGTCCTCTTATTACATCATTCATGACATGGTCAGTGACATCATCAGCAGTGCATTGCGGGTAAAAAGAGTAGAAAACATTTACCTTATAATTCTTGTTACCTTTTTTAAATATTTTTTCATACTTTCAATCTGTAAAAGAGAAAACAAACATTTCCAAAAATATTACTACATGTATTTAAAAATTACAAAAGAAAAGGGAAAAGGTTCAAGAAGAAACACTTTTTCAACAATTTTGACATTTACAGAAGCCTCTGCTTCTCTACGTCCCCTACACAATCCTAAAGATATATATTTTAAATAAACAGTATCTTCATGCTGATGAACTGAGACCTATTTTGGAACATGGTACTTCTTTTGCACTGCTGATGTCTCACAATAGTGATGCAATAGCAGCGCAAAAAAGATGTAAAGCCATCATAAAATTGTCTCTAATATTTTAAATGATAGTTTCAGGATGCAAATAAGATGTGTGCTTTGAAGAGCTTTCTTTGAGGTGAGGCCTATTCCTTTTTTTAAAAAAAACAGTACCCGGAAATACAGCACTATAAGCATTAAAATTGACACTTACAGAAGACTCAGTTTCTCCATATCTACCTCACATTTCTAAATGTATATCATAAGTACAAACAGAAGAACATTAATTATACATGTTATATGGTTTATTTTTGCTGTTCTCAGAATGTATCAAATTTCACTTAAATCAGTGACTTGAACGTATTCATCATGTAACAGCGGGGAAAAAAAACACAATCAAAATGACTGTGTTTAAAAAACCCATACAACCTAAGAAATCTGATTTCAAAACTCCTTAAAATTAACTTACTTTCAATGACGTCGAAGGATCTCCTATGAACAGCATTCACTCTGTTGTGCTATAAATATTTTCAGCCCGCCACTTTCTGAAAGAAAACCTCCATCGATACGAAAAATATGTTACATAGAAGAAAAGACTTCTCTCATTCTATCACATGTTTCCACTAGGCCAAATCATGTTGCCGCGATTCGCTACTCTTGTAATTCTTCCAATCAAATCCCGACATTTTCTATTTTCGCAACTTTCAAAAAGAATACATTTAAGATTATTTTCACAATCCTGGACTACTAATATCTTACCCTTCTTTGTCACTCATGTTCTCCTTTTCCTATGACACTGATACTGCTTACTATGAAGCAGACTTACTTGCATCAGGTTTATATAGTTGGATTTTTAAATTGACATTATAATTAAAAGTTTTGGACCAATAATCTAGACAGCATTGCAGACTTACATTCCCTCTACTTCATGAACCTTTTGCAATTCTTCACAGGAAATCCCGAGATTCTTTCATTAAAATTTTGGTTTTAAAAACACCAGGTAAGAATTTTTAAGGTCAAACGGCAATTTTTTTTTGAAAGTTACAACGGAATCATTGCAGAATGACCAGCCGTTTCGAGACTTTAAATAAGCTGTATAATGTCCTGATGTTGTTGAAGGACCATCGTGATAGATAATTGCTACAGTTACAAAAGTCCTTCCTGATATTGAAAGCTGAGAAGCCACAATTTTTTTTATTAAAGTTGACAATTTTGATCCATCAGGCCTACATCGTTGAATCATTAAAATGACATACTGTCCATATCTACGTATAAATAATGTTGACATCATTTCAGATTTACATTGGCTACACTCCATGTTGTGATCCGCTGCATTTACTAGCTTATTAAAGGAGACTGATTTACTGTCTGGCAAAGTTAAATATATAAATCTTTCTGAGTCTACACTAGTAGTACTTGATACCCTACAATTCTCGCAGTCATGCTGCCATTGATAAGAAAGCCCAAACAGGTGATCTACATCTACACCCTCATCTTGCAATACATCAAGCATATACATTAAAAACTCCTGACAATCTTGCTGATTATTTTCAGAGAAGTCTGTTTGCCCTGAACATTCATCTAACAGATAACGAACTTCAGACACACTTTCTACTTTTGTTCGATCACTGCTACATTTCTCGAAAACAGAATTCAATAAACAGCATAAAATTTGTTCTGAATTCAACAGAATCTGTTCTTTTAAACTCTCTAGTGAAAAGACAACATTAACCACTACATTAGCATAGCAGTTGACACCAGAACTGTTTTCAAATTGAAAACCGACAACATCTTCAACAGAATCCACTTTCTTTCTGCTAACAATTTTCGGTTCATTGACTTTTAGTCTTTTTGCAACAACCTCCCTACTATTACTGATATTTCTACGTTTGCGGCCTACCACACGTTTCTCAAACAAAGGATATTGAGGCAAATGTGGCGCATACTCTCTTCTTAACCTATTGTATTCCTTAACACAATCTAGATCCGCACAAATGTTTGTGACATCACAGTCAATCAAGTACAATCCTGATAAAGTTCTAACTCATGACAATGCCACATATGCCATACCCTCCTTGAACACAGAACTGCCAATATTCACCAATGCACTGTCTACACTTAAACCTTGCGATTTATGAATTGTTACCGCATATGCCAAGCAAACAGGAAACTGTTTACGGCGAACATATAAGTCTTTAACAAGCAAAAACCTAGCAGAACAACGACCAATTAGCTGTACTTCCTCAATGCCATCAAATTTAATTTTTAAAAATTCTATTCCATCTCTATTTCTGTACTTCTCAAAATCAACAACATTACCCATTGATCCATTTACCAGACCTCTTTCAACATGTAAATTTCTTCTCAAAATGATTCGGCAATTTAAACACACATTCAAAGTCTTTTCAAAACCCGCTGTTTTAGATATAGTCTTCTCTAATGAATCCAATTTTGATTTCAAATTTTCTGACAAAATAATTGTTGATCCCATGTGCTCTATTTTGTCAATAGCTTCAAGTTTCACAATCTCTTGCTTTTCTAAATTCAACATTTTGTTGTTGAAGATGGCACATTCTGCAAGAGTTGGCATCAAACATATTCCGGATTTCTTCTCAGTAATTTTCTGAAAAATATTCTCAGCCACAATCTCTTGTTCGGGATATAAATTTGAAAGTAATCGTGCATTCAAAGCTTCTTTTCCATGCTCGGTCACTTTTCCAATTCTAATATCTTGTAGAATATTCTTGTAATCTTCATCTTTTGCCTGACGCATATTTTCATGCAGTTCAGCATAATTGAAGTTTAACCATATATTGACGTTGCCAATGCTCCCTAGGCACTTCCTGGTATCTTCATGCGTGAGTATTTTGAACACAGGTTCTCCTTTTACTGGTGTCAGCTGGAGAAGATCTCCGAAAACAATGATGTGTTTGCCACCAAATAACACATCATATTCAGTTTTAAGTACTTCTTGCATTCTCAAATGCACAAAGGCAAGCATGACATTGGAAACCATGCTTACTTCGTCAATGATAAGTAGTTTCATTTTCCTCAAGACTCTTGAAACTTCACAGCAAGCATCCCCAGATAACTTGTGATATTGTAATTTGTTGTCATGCTCCACCGGCAGCATCAGTAGACGATGCAAAGTAATACCTTTAATGTTATGTGCTGCAAGTCCAGTAGGAGCGGTGACAACACAAGACAGCGATGACTCAGTCCTTTCCTGCAGATAGCATGAAATTGCTTTAATGAGGAAACTTTTTCCAGTTCCCGCTTCTCCACTCACATACAGTAGGACAGGCTTCAACGATGTACATGAGCACTCTTTCTTCTCATGACTTAATCCATGCTCAATTTGCTTGGTAACTTCATCATATATTTTCCTCTGCTCAATGTTGAGTTGTTTTTCCAAGTCTTCTAAGTTAACTGAATCCTCCTGAGCATGTGCCATGGCTCTTTCCACTTCATTCATAGCAGTGGCAGCTTCATTTTCGATAATAGGTCCTCCAAGTGGATCTTGACTCAATGAAACAGAACTCTGACTGTCCTGAGAACTGTTTCTGGCAATCTCGGCTGCAATCGTTGCTTCCTGCTCAATTTCCAAAGTTAGCATTTCTTGATATTTGGGAAAAGCAGGACATTCTATGCTATCCTTAGCAGCAGTGAAAGAGTCTTCGTAACAGAGGAAATCTCCAAGCAGTTCCTCTTCTGCACGCCAAGGCTTGAAAAGTTGCAAAAGTGCTAAATAGAAAAACTCCTTTTTTTCTGAAGATTCGCCACTCAATTTTCGATGGTTTACTAATTGGCATTTTCTTTGCTTGACCAGGCATCCCTCACTTCCAATTACAGCATACACTCCTTTCTCAATATCTTCTTTGATGTTCCTCTTGAATATATAATTTTGTAGAACCTCATATAGACAAACATTCTCAAGGTGACTGCTTCGATTTGGATAATATGTATCCAACATGTTGGTCTTCAAAATGTCGGTACTGTTTGGTTCCTTTTCTGCCAAATATTCAATTTCCCGGACAGGTTTTAGAACCCGATTTCGCGTTGCAGCAAGACCAAGACTCGCCCAAACAATACTCCTGGATTTGGCATAGAGACTTGCTGAAGACAATCGATCTGAACATTCGTAAGCTCCGATTTCTCGATGCGACAACATCTTCAGACTGAAACTGTACAACTTCTTGCTGAGGCTCTTTTCATGGGAAATGTCCTCCCACATATCCTTCAGTTCTGTCTTTTCTTTTTTGGTGATGTAAGATGTCACATACCGAGCCACAGCCATACAGTTGTCACCCACAAACTGTATATCCATGTTAGCATTCCACATGGACAAAATCACTGGGTTGTAGTCGTTGATGTACTTGGACTCTTCGTTCCTTTTCAAATTGTATGTATTTTTGGGTGATTTCCTCGTCACATTATGTCGCAGTGAAGACATCAAACTGTTCACTTTTCCTTTAGAAATCACCGGTCGTGGAAAGTTGAAGCGACATTTGGTGTAGAACTTGTCCTTGTTTCTGAATTTACGACGACAGTACTTTCCACAACGATGGCTTTGGAAACGTAGAACTTGTTCTCTTAGGCTTTTCTTCTCCGTTGCGTTTGGAACAGCACACGTAGAATACTGTTCTATGAAATTCATCACTAAGTCATCCGGATCTGTTCCAAATTTAGGTGCATCCTTGATCCACAACAACATATGTATATGAGGAGCACCTCTTGCTTGGTACTCCTTTCTCCAGAAGAAATCCAACACCTCTCCAAGAGGTGGATTCTTCTTATTTGTGATGAAAGACATCATAGCTTCAAATCTATGATTGAAGTACCTGCATACATTCACAGGATCCAAAGAACACAGTTCTCCAGGTGTCTTGAATTCAATGTTTTCAATATTTCCATTTGCCTCTCGTAGAAATTCAAGTAAGTCTTCCCAGCCATACTCGGCACAGCTCAGAGTGAGGAACCATGTCGGAGTTCCTAAGTTCCTCAGCATACATTTTAAATCACCATGACGACGGTACCAGTACTCATTAGTACCACGCTGACACGCCATGAGATTAATTAAGTGAGAATCCAAAATACTGTCTTGGACATTGACTTTATGCATAAAGTCCCTTGCCGAGATATTTCGCATCTGTATACCACTTTTTAAGATGTGGTTCACTGCATATGACAGTCCAGACAGATCGCTTTCAAACAGGAGATGAAACAAATAGGGAATGCATTGACGAAACCTAGGATCGTCTGCATACAATCGTAAAGTCCGGTATTCAGACGCAGGAATTTGATGAGGTCGCTCATCATATCTTCCTCCTCGACCTGTGGGAAATAGCTGTGGGAAACACCGAGCTTCCAAACTTTCCTCCCAAACACTAATGGGACTCCCTTTAGCTTGTTTCATTTGAAACAACTCAATAGCATTCCCCATGACTTCCTTGGAATGCAAAGGATGAACACTATAATGTTCATATATTTCTTCACTTTTAGAGGCTTCTACTTTCTCAATTTGGCCAGCACACAAATCGCTATCCTCTTCATCACTTACTTCCTCTTCTGCAACATATACATTCTTATAGTACTTATTATTTGTCTTCAAATACACTGTTGCCTTTTTGACTTTCCTAACATCCACTAAATCTTGCCATATTTTCTTATTCTTTGTCGGAACCCCATTAACTGAGATAACCAGAGGTTCCTCTTCCACTTTTTCTATTCCAATTGTGTTAATGTTTTTGTTCAAATCTAGAGGCAAATAAACAACTCTTCCCTTTAATCCTCTCTGTAAATCTGCTGGAGGCAACTTCCCTGTCTTTGGCTCCATTCTTACAATAGCCTGAAAGGGATGCATACTTTGAATCAAAATACATTCATAAGTATTTAAATCCTTCAATTCAGAAGGAATCTCAACCAACTCCAGATTATTATGAACTGCCCTAGCAGGCATCTGGTTTTGGTTTAATTTATTACAACAATAAGTACACACACGTTGATCCGATCCTAAATCAAAATAATTTTCTACCATCAAGTATGTGGCAAAATCCTTCCATTCACTATTATTTTCCCTTTCACTTTTTGCATATAAATCCACTACCTTAGTCTGATTCTTATAATAAGTGTGTCGACAACATACACAAGTGAAATTAGGCCTCTCACTTGATTTCATCTGAAAAGTGGCAATTTCCTTCTGAAAATTATCTGTACTGGAAACCTGTACATTATCTTCAACATTACCCTCAACTTCAGGGTCAATTTGAACATTCTCATCTTTACTACTAAAGTAACAAAACTCAATTTCTTCACAAATATTCTTCACATCTATTTCAGAACCATGCAAAAGAGCAGCACATAATTGTTTAAGCATAATTGCTGGACTCTTAGCATAATACAACATTCTCACTAATTTTCTCACTTTATTATGATGCACTGCTAGCATCCTGAAATGATGAAAAACACTCTGGCATACTCTCCTGGAAAGACAAGCCAGTGAATGACCACGCAAACCTGTCATTTGTCTCACTCTGCAAGGATCTAAATCTTGCAACAACTTCATTTTCTGCTTCAAACTTTTCTTATTAAATGTCCGTATAAAATCACAAAGCAAATTGATGGAAACCTGTCGCACACTGCAAATAGAACTACACTTCCAAATGTACACAGGACCCTTAGGACGTCTTCCTAAAACCTCATCACTTAGCACCTCTTCTGTATCTGTTGTCACAAGTTTTTCTTTTTCAACTGGACAACCATCCTTCACTTCATAAGCTCGACCACTGGTGTCAACTGCAAACATCAAATCATTATCCTGAAAATAACTCTCCTCATTAAAAAATGCCTCAGAACTTGAACTATGCATCCATTCTCCGTAAAAAACTTCACAAAAGTTACTACGATTTACTACTCTCTTCCATCTACTGTTTGTTTTGAAATCAGAAATTACCTTGCGTAGTTTCCTAATTCTATTGATTACCAAAATAAACAACTTTCGCTTAATTTCAAAAGCATGATCAATAATTTTCTCTACATTTTTCTTCTTCTTATAAAATGCCGCTTTCTGTTGGCCTTTTTTAATATTTCTTAATAAATTAACTATTATCCTGTTACGGAACATTCGTTTTCGAATGTCCCTAAACTGTTGTTTCCTTCTACTATCATGCACAGAGTTATCTCTTCCTCTACCAGTAACATTTTTGATGGGTCTTTCCTTTCCATTTAAATTACTCTTCTTTTTCTGAACTGAAACATTTTGGCGAAAAATACTTTTTTTACTAAAAATATTTTTTAAGAATGATTTTGTGCTCTTACCCGGAGCTTTCTTGGTGTTTTGATAAGTATTTGGGGAAGAGGACTGCTGCAATAAAACATCATCCTGCTGTCTTTGACGTTTTCTAGCCTTTCTAATTCTATTTTTCGTAGGCATTTTTCAAATTTAAAAAAGATCTGCAGTTGAATCTGTGGAAAAATATAATAAAAAATGTTATTAACCACTATTACCAAACAGTAAATGAATAACAGTCATCAAAAACTTAACGCCCTACTTATTATTTAACATAGAAAATCTTTTGCACCAGCACTGCATCACAAGGACATTTTCAGTCATTTCCTCTTGAATGCAGGTATACAATTGATTTATGTGCTGTGTTTAAAAACGATTTTTGAAATCAATTACATTTCTGGATATGTACTGCTAGAGCTTTATAGGTTGCTTTGGGTCATATTTATAAGGCATATGAGTGTCTATAATGTTATTTTTCCTTTTTAAATGGAAAGCGTTCTTCATGGTACAAGTTTCTTATAAATACGCTCCCACCTGCGAAACGGAACTTTGCGATGCGAAGCTGATTGCCTCCCCGGTGTCTGTCAACATTCTAAACAGACCGGAGCGGCCGCCATCTTATCTCTCGGTAGGATCGAGAGAGAAGAAGAGGTGAAAAACGAAGGGGGAATTTAATGAAAGGGGGCAAGGTATACCCCTCTTGACCCCCTAGGAATGTTGTTGGGGTTTTTAAAGGGTCCCGTGGGGAAAATAAAAAAAATATATTTTTCACGGTAGAAGCGCTTTCCGAACACCGAACTGGGCCGCAAACTGCTGGCGAAACGGGAATAGGTATAAGGGGGTGCGGGAGACCATTTTGTGCTTCGTTTTAATTAAATTACTAAGTATAAGGGGGTGCGGGAGACGTATCCTAATCCCTTATATTTTCTGAGGGTGGCTGAGAAGGCTCATATATGTTGATACATGTGTTCCAGCGGCTGTGCGTGAGCTTTTTTTTTTTCTTTGCTGCGTCACGTCTGTTAACGTTCGATTCGAAGGAAATCAGGAAGTGTTGACAACCAATTTGTCAGTGCGATAAAATATTTCGTTATAAATGAATCCTTATTGATAAACATTGTCTGCGCCATCTTGTCTTTTTTACAATGCCACAATTTTGTCGTGCACGGCAGCCATTTTAGATGCCAGGCCGGTCCCAGGCTATCACCTAGCCCCAGCTGTAGAGAATCAACACATGCCAACCCTCCCGATTCAGGCGTCAGACTACTGATTTCAGTGCTACTCTCCCGCCTCCCAATTCCTGCAACCAAAAACGCGGGGGTATATTACCAACCACTAGCGATAACTTCTTTAGAGACAAAAATTATCGCCGCACATCGGCGATTTTTATCGCAGATAAACCTTGCTATTAGCAAGGTTTATCGCAAATGCGATAAAAAACGGCCGCAATGCATGAATATCGCTGAAAAGTCAGCAATATTCATGCATTATCCAGCAAATGCTCTTAGCCATGTTATCCACCTCTCATTGGATAACATGGCTAAGAACAGCTCATGGCCCCATGAGGAACGCTTTCCATTTAAAAAGGAAAAAATAACATTATAGAAAAGAATCGTTTTTAAACACAACATATAAATCAATTGTATACCAGCATTCAAGAGGAAATGACTGAAAATATCCTTGAGACACATGAAAGCGTTTTCTGGAATGCCCTAGCACCATTTTTTGGACATTATTAACATGGCTATGTAATTCCCATAATCAAAATCTAAATTTGCCAAGCGCAGGTGGGAACGTATTTACAAGACACTTGCCCCATGAGGAATGCTTTCCATTTAAAAAGGAAAAAAATAACATCAATTACACTCAAATGCCTTATAAATATGACCCAAAACAACCTATGAAGCTCTAGCAGTACATATCCAGAAATGTAATTGATTTCAAAAATGGTTTTTAAAAACAACATATCTGTTTCAGCTTACATAAGAGAGCATGGAATGGGCTTCATATACAACAATAACTTGTGTTACTGCATGCCAGAATGCTACACCGAATATGCAATTACAATTTCTCAAAGTAACAAAATCTATTTCTATATCACTACAGACAAAGCCACAGTTTAAAAACACAGCTTTCTTCATCATTTTCTCCTTAGCAAGGTTTATCGCAAATGCGAAAAAAAACGGCCGCAATGCATAAATATCGCTGAAAAGTGAACGATATTCATGCATTATCCAGCAAATGCTCTTAGCCATGTTATCCACCTCCCATTGGATAACATGGCGAAGAACTGCTCGCAAATGCGAAAAAAAACGGCCGCAATGCATGAATATCGCTGAAAAGTCAGCGATTTTCATGCATTATCCAGCAAATGCTCTTAGCCATGTTATCCACCTCCCATTAAATAACATGGCTAAGAACTGCTCAGGGCCCCATGAGGAACGCTTTCCATTTAAAAAGGAAAAAATATCATCATAGAAAAGAATCGTTTTTAAACACAGCATATAAATCAATTGTATACCTGCATTCAAGAGGAAATGACTGAAAATGTCCTTGAGACACATGAAAGCGTTTTCTGAAATGCCCTAGCACCATTTTTTCGACATTATTAACATGGCTATGTAACTCCCATAATCAAAATCTAAATTTGCCAAGCGCAGGTGGGAGCGTATTTACAAGACACTTGCCCCATGAGGAATGCTTTCCATTTAAAAAAGAAAAATAACATCAAAGACACTCAAATGCCTTATAAATATGACCCAAAACAACCTATGAAGCTCTAGCAGTACATATGCAGAAATGTAATTGATTTCAAAAATTATTTTTATAAACAACATATCTGTTTCAGCTTACATAAGAGACCATGGAATGGGCTTCATATACAACAATAACTTGTATAACTGCATTCCAGAATGCTACACCGAATATGCAATTACAATTTCTCAAAGTAACAAAATCTATTTCTATATCACTACAGACAAAGCCACAGTTTAAAAACACAGCTTTCTTCATCATTTTCTCCTTAATTCATACTATTCTCTATCTAAAATAAATAAATCTTTTCTCACCTTAGCAAATACTTTTTGAGTTTTGAAAACAGTCTCAGAAATACACCAAATTGTCTTCAGCAGAAGAAAAAGGATGCACTCCAGAGTCTGCAGCTATTGAAAGCACAGAAATACAGATATTCATTTCACATATCTCTCATATTAGCCAATCATAACTCTTCCCTCACTTTTTTCAAATCAAAACCCTTCCCCCCTCTGCCCTCTCTGCCTTTTTTCCATAGCAACGACCTCCTGGAAGACCTCTCATGTTTGCAAATTCACACAACAATGTTTCAATTGAACTCTGAACTCTCAGTGCACCTGCGTATCCAGTGCAATCTTTCATTAAAAGTTTCTTCCTTGACCATTCAAATTACATCTTTCAAAGAACACATCCATGCACCCTAACTTTCTGTTTTCAGAAATGGAAATACACCAATCACTGCTAATGAATCATTAGCATTGGAACTCCACAGTTTTTTTTCTTTACAAACTCCTACTGTTTCAACTGCCCTTTCATTACCACACTTCATCTGACTGCAGCACAACCTTCTCCCACCATGTTTAACGTCTGGATTGTTGGACATAGTTACATCCACTGGGCTCAAAGGTATGCTGAGAGCAGAAATTTACTCAACCTCAATTTACAAGATGTGGAAATTAAGTGGTTGGGCCAAAGAGGATTAAAATGTCACCAATTGATACCATTGGTGAAAACCTTTATGCATTTGCCAAAACCTGACCTGTTAATAGTGCACTGTGGAGGTAATGATTTGGGCACTTTGACAGGGGTAGGTCTGGAAATGCTTTTAAAGGACACCTTTGAGCAATTAATGGCACTTTTTCCTCAAACTGCCTTGGTATATTCCAATATATGCCAAAGACAGAAATGGAGGTGGTCCAACCAATTTTGTCCACAAATTGAGAAGTCGAGGAAGCATGTAAACAAATCTGTTTCAGCTTTCATGAGAGACCATGGAATGGGCTCCCTGTACAACAATAACTTGCGTTACTACATGCAAGATATCTACAGAGGAGATGGAGTTCACTTCTCAGATGAGGGCAACAGAATTTTCATTCTGAATTTAAGAATGTGCATTGGTACCTATTTATAAGTACCTAAATGTACCATAAACCCAAAAGCTCTTCTCAGAGCTACCCTTCATCTAATCACTCACAATTATTATTTTTTTCTAACTTTTTTCACTAATTTTCCACAAAATACGCTCCCCGTTCGCTAACCGAAAGCTAACCTCGCGGAATTTTTAAAAAAAATGTTTTTTTTCCGCACATATAAGCCTCCTCAGCCACCCTCAGAAAACCTAGGGGGTCAAGATAAGTCTACCGTGCCCCCTTCTACACATTCTGAACACTATTTGCCCTCCATCTTGTATCTTAATGCGACCGAAACACAAAATGGTGGACTCCCGTGACGCTTAAGGTTCGCTAACCGGGCCGCTTTCCAGAAAGCGGTCCTAAAAAAAGGTGGGAAAGTAATTAGCAGAAAAACGACTAGAGACACTCTCACCAAATATAGATTAGCTCATACTACATAACAATCCCTTTCATTCTCACAAATTTGATTGAAATTTCATTTAGCCATTTAGCCTGTAGACCTATCTAAATACCCTGAGGTAAATTACTTCACAAAACACATCTAAAATATTGGAATTGACAACCAATGAAAACGTTACTTTCATTTACAATTTTTATTACCTGACATTTGATTGGTTATATACCTGAATATATATAAAGGAAGAGAAGGAAACACAGCCATTTTCACTGCTACTTCCTGAACTACATTTCAAGAGCCTTTTCACCTCCCTGTAAAGTTATTTGATAATTTGTAAGTGGCACTTTAAATTAATTTGTAAAAACGTTTATTGATAATTATTTACTGTCCCCCTGCTATAGTTATAGATACAGATAACCTCCTCTGTTACATTTATTGATTGACTTACACTTCTCTGCTATAATTATGAATTTACTTACTTTAACTTCACTGTTAAAAAAACAGAACTGCATGTCTGAACTTAAACCCAACAGTGCCCTAACTCTTCTAATATAATTATTTTTTTATGCAATTTACAGCAAAAAAATGGAAGGGGAGCAAGAAAAAACTAATGTTTCCTTCGACATTACATCCGAAGACATTTTAACTGAAGAAAATGTGGATGAAGATTTTATGGATGAATCTTTTGATGAACAATTTATTCAAAGCTTACAAGAGACAGAAACATCCATGTTTGACGAGATACCAGATGATATAATGCTGGAAGTTTTAATGAACTATGAAAATAATAAATACATTTTTTTTAAATCAAAATAAATAAATAAATAAAAAAAAACGAACAAAAACAACAAGTAATTAACATACAGTATTAGAAAAGTCTATCATTCTTTTATCCTTAAAGTACGCTGCCCAGAACGCTTTCCGGTTCGCGAACTTGGCGCTTACCACGCAAAAAAAAAAAATTGTTTTTTTTTTTTGGACCCTCCTAGGCCCTTTTAAAACCTCCACATAAAACCTAGGGGGTCAACGAGGATCTACTATGCCCCCTTATGTTAATTTCCCCCTTTGTTTTGGCCTCCTCTTGTCTCTCGATCCTACCGAGAGACAAGATGGCGGCCGCGCCGGACTGTTTAGAATGTTGACACACACCGGAGGGCCAATCAGCTTCGCATCGCAAAGTTCCGATACGCGAAAAGTTTGCTAACCGGATCGCTGCCCGGAGCGCTGTTACAGATATATATCTTGATTTAAACGTTAATTTCTCAAAATCCACTGAAGCACATATATTGAGACCTAGCAAAGGCACATCGGGCTAACAGTCCCTACAATTTTGCCAAGTTTCGTGAAAATCCATTCAGCCGTTCGGGCTAAAAGTGAGTCCAACCGCCCTATGGAAACTAACATGGGAAAAACGCGTTTTGGGACCCCCCTTTTTTCTCGGCCCCCCCTTGACGACCCCCCCCAAATTTCCAGGAGCTGCTCAGAAACAAAATGTGCCATTTTCCTGAAAATTTCAGCCAATTCCGTCCACAAACGCCAAAGTTATTAGGCATAGAATTTTCAAAAATCCCATAGGGAAAAATTCCTAACTATATATACCTACTGGCGACCGCCAGTAGGTAATATATATATATATATATATATATATATATATATATATATATATATATATAATCCCAGGATGGTTCCACTCTCCTCTTGTTTGTGGCGCTGCTGGCAAGTGCGTCGCTTCACGCGGTAGAACCAAACCGCAATGTATTCAAACTGCGTTTGTCCCCAGGGCCTCCCGGGTCCAAAACAAAAGAAGCCGCCACTCCAGTCAATGCGTTTTTTCAGAAACCAGTAGATTTATCATTCAAACCTCTACAGCATGTTTCACAGCGAAAACCAACGCGTTTCGTGAGCTCCCCACTCACTTGATCACGGTTGTTACAAACACTGTTTGCTGAGAATAATTTAAAAAGGGAGTCCCTCCCCCCATCGGTCACATGATTCCGACCATGTGTTTCTTTGACACTATGGCCTTCTGGGACTCGTAGTTTTTACATTACAAGGTGTCATTTCATGTTATTATCACAGAAAAAACAAGTTATACACCCATTCCCTGCTGATTGACAGTTTTTAAATCATAAATTCCTTTCGTGATATTTACATTAAGGGTTTCTTGTGTGCCAGAAATCCACAATCATTATTCTTTCTTTCTATGTCCCAGGTAATTGCGATTAGAATCAACTTTTCAGTAAAAATAAAAGCCCTCAAGTGGGCTGACTCCGTCATATGGTACCTTATAAATTCATTACTTATAATTTGCTTAAGGTTTCTTGTACTTTGCAAATGGAAAGATGGTTAGTATTTCCAGCACTTTAAATTCAATGATTTTCAACATATAATTTTTCAAAAATAAACAAACAAACAATAGGGTATTTTTGTCCAGGTCTTTTTCCCTTAGACCTATTTAAAGCCCCCTGGTGGGCTGACATTGACTAGGGTGTTAAATAATGTCACAAATTCGCCCAGAGTTTGGTTTTCATGTATATTATGCCGTGGTTTTGTGGAGGGAAAAGTTAGTTATGGAGTGCATTCAGAGAGGCTTTCATTGTTATTAAATGTGTACATAAAGTTCTTCGGACTGGTTCAGACCATAAGGGGTCATTGTTCGAAAGTTCAGGATGTGGCGTGATTCCTTTTGGCGCAACAATTTTTCTCGATGTCCCCCCCGTTCCGTTGGGGCCAATGTTTCCAATCCTAGAAATTTCAAAAGTCGCCAATTGCCATCATGATTTGTCTCCATGTGTTTGGCCACTGCATTACCTCTGTCTTTGTTGGTTGTGGCCCTGGTGTGTTCCAAGATACGCTTCTTAAGTTCACAGATAGTGCTTCCTATATAGCGCAGCTTGCACGGACATTCAATTAGATAAACTGTATACTGGCTTTTGCAGGTAATTAGTTCTTTAATCTTCCAAGTTTTACCATTAGCCATTTCGATTTGTTTCGTTGGTTTGGCTATCTCGCAAACTTTGCAGTTGTAGCATTTGTTGAATCCAACTGTTTTAAGCCAAGATGTTTTTTTGCGGTTCATAAAATGGCTATGGATCAATTGGTCCTTTAGATTTTTAGTTCTGCGGTATGTGACCACTGGGTGATCGCCCATTTTTTGACCAATTGTCGGATCCAGTTTCAATAATTTCCAGTTTTTTCTAAGGATCTGGATGACTTCTTTTGCTTCCTTGCTATAATCCAGTATTAGTCTTATAGGTTCTTCCATTTCTTTTTCTTTGACTTGTGGTTTCAAACAATCTGCCCTCGATTTCTCGTTGGCTCTTTCCCAACATTTTTTCGTCAAGTTTTTTCCATATTTTCTCTTACGGAATCTCTCCATTGTTGTTGCACTGTGCTTTTCCCATTCTGTTTTTTCGCTACAGATTCGTTTGACACGGAGGAATTCACCGTATGGTATACTTGATATTAGGGCAGGTTGATGAAAGCTTGTGGCTTCCAATGTTGCATTTGTAGCTGTTTTCTTCCTGTGTAAGGTAGTCTCCACTTTGTTTTTTTGGATATATACTTCTGTATCCAAAAAGGATATCGATTGCCTGCTTTTTGTGTAGGTGAATTTTAGACCTCTTGTACTGTTGTTCAAAAGTTCAAAGTATTCTTCGAATTCACTCTCACTTCCCCCCCACACTATGAATAAATCGTCAATGAATCTCTTCCATTGTACGATGTGTTGGGTGTATTTGACATTTCGTTGATTCCAGGCTATCTCTTCCTCCCACCACCCCATTGCTATGCAAGCATAGCTTGGACTGAATGAGAACCCCATTGCCGCGCCATTGCGCTGACGATAGAGTTGTTCTCCAAAGAAGAAGATGTTGTTTGAGAGTAACAATTTGATCATTTCATACAACATATCATTATGTTCCTTATAATGTATGTTGCGTTTTTCCAGGAAGTATTTGCAAGCCATCAATCCCAAATCATTGTCGATGTTTGTGTACAGTCCGATAACATCCATGGATATTAGCAAATAGTTATCCTGCCGGGCCAAATCAGATATTGTACACACAAAGTCTGTAGTATCTTTCAAATATGATTTTAGATTCTCCACATAAGGTCTTAGAAAGAAATCAATAAAATTTCCCATTGGTTCCATCAATGAACCGTTTGCAGACACTATAGGTCTTCCTGGTGGTCTAGTGGGGTTTTTGTGGATTTTTGGCAGGAAGTACATGGTTGCCATACGTGGAAAATCGACTGTTAGGTATTTCCTTTCCTCATAGTCGATTAAATTTCTGTTTTCCCATGTTAAGAGTTTTTGGTCTAATTCTCTCTTTAGTTGATCTATTGGATTCTTCATAAGTTGTTCATAATACTCGGGGTTCGATAGTTGATTCATAGCTTCCTCCGTGTATAGGTCCCTGTCCCAAATCACCACGTTTCCCCCCTTATCTGCCATTTTTATTTCCACATTTTTGTCATTGATGAGGGTTGTCAGTGCTGCTCGTTCTTGCGGGGTTAGATTGTCTTTGAATTTCATTTTTGGAATGTTGTATAATTCCTGTATGACCGCCTCCTGGAAGATATCAATTTTATTGCCCGGAGTGAGTTGTGGATAGAATTTGGACTTGGCCTTCATTTTGCTTATCCCAGCTCCTAATTGCGGTATAGCTGTGGTCAGAGTTATTTCATTTTCTTCCTCTACATTCAAATTGAGGAGGGTTAGGTACCCGTCTGCGTCTTTCACAGTTAAGTCTGAGAATGGTTTCATGGGAATTCTGTGGATTTGAGGTTTGTTTTGTCTCTCCAAGAAATGTTTAGCCAGTTTAATCTTTCGAATGTATAGATATAGATCTATCCTCGTTTGTGCTAAATCCATTTTTCTTTTGGGACAAAAGTTGATGCCCCTTTTAAGTAGAGTCGTTTCCGCTGGTGTCATTGTCCTTTTGGATAAGTTGACCACTTGTAATTCTTCCATCATTTGCCCCTCTTCTGTTTCATGCCCCTTGTTTCCGGGCCACTTTGTGGGTTTTGTACATTTTCTCCTCCTGCCTCTTCTGGTTTTTTTTGGTGTTGTTGTTGGCTTTTTTGTCTGGGTTGCCAAGATCTTCCACGGCCTCTTCCTCTTCCTCGTATTTGTCTGGGCGCCCCTTGCTCCTGTTCCCATTGCCGCTGCTGGAGCACGAGGCGCATATCCCCTAAAAAACGCTTCTGTTCTTCATCCAGGTTTGTATCTTCATCTGTCAATTCATTTGATGTGATTGAGGATAGGCTGGAGGATGAGATGTTTTTAGTTTGTGATGGTTTCTTGTAGAGATCATATTTTCGGGCAAACGTAAAGATTCTGCCTTCTGCATAGTCATTTGCGTCTCGTACAAATTTATTGTGTTTTCTCAATCTTACAGTTTCCTCATGTTTCTCTATTTGTTGTTCCAAATCCTCTTTGAATTTAATCATTTCTTGATTTAATTTTAATGCTTCCAATTCTTTTTCCACTTCCTTCAGTTGTTCCTTTATTTTCTCCAGGGCAATTTCAATATGCCTAACCAGTATCTTTATTAAGCCCAATGATGAGTTCAGGATGTATGCCCCCCATTCTTGTAGCAGCTCATTAGTTACATCCTGCTGGCTCGGCATCAACATTATTCTTAGGCCTCTTGGGACCCTTTCTGCTTCCAAGTATTTGCGTAATGCAATCACTTCCCAAGATTTATTGATTTCTTTTCTGGTTAATTTTTCCCAGGCTCTGATTTTCCCTTTTGTGTCATCCTTTGGTGTATCACTCTGTTTGGCTTGCGCTTTCTCCATGTTCCCCTTGTCGAACATATTGGTGACAAGTTCCTTTCTTTTAGCCTCTCTTTTCTCCATTTCTTCAATGCTGTGAGTTGCTGCTTTGGTTCAGTTGCTATGTTTATTATTTTCGTTCTGTTTCTGTGAATGACTGCCGGCTATTTAGAAACTGACTAGGCTGATTCTGGTTCCATAATGGGTACAAATGTTATTGGATGAATGCGCGTGTGTCACTGTGTGTCACGCGCTCTTTCCAAGAATCTTAGCACTTCAGAAACATATGCCCTTCGTTCTAATTTGCCGTTGCGTAATCGCCAGGTTTTCCTTTTGCTTTTTTAAAGTTTTCTGCCGTTAGGAAATGCCCAGACTGCACGTTTATTTTTCCGTTGATAATGAGAAGGAGAGAGGGGGATCCCTTCTTACCTCGGATGTGTTCTCCGGGCAATGTGGGTTCCCGTCCTCCACACGCGTCTCCCGAGTCTGCTTCCTTTGGCTCAAATTTTCAATGCGATGAGCACCCCAAGAGGAATTCAAAATAATCCCAGGATGGTTCCACTCTCCTCTTGTTTGTGGCGCTGCTGGCAAGTGCGTCGCTTCACGCGGTAGAACCAAACCGCAATGTATTCAAACTGCGTTTGTCCCCAGGGCCTCCCGGGTCCAAAACAAAAGAAGCCGCCTCTCCAGTCAATGCGTTTTTTCAGAAACCAGTAGATTTATTATTCAAACCTCTACAGCATGTTTCACAG
The DNA here is from genome assembly GCF_964263255.1 of Lissotriton vulgaris. Classification (NCBI taxonomy): domain Eukaryota; kingdom Metazoa; phylum Chordata; class Amphibia; order Caudata; family Salamandridae; genus Lissotriton; species Lissotriton vulgaris. Next base: position 376,001 of record NW_028251522.1, read on the forward strand.
CGAAAACCAACGCGTTTCGTGAGCTCCCCACTCACTTGATCACGGTTGTTACAAACACTGTTTGCTGAGAATAATTTAAAAAGGGAGTCCCTCCCCCCATCGGTCACATGATTCCGACCATGTGTTTCTTTGACACTATGGCCTTCTGGGACTCGTAGTTTTTACATTACAAGGTGTCATTTCATGTTATTATCACAGAAAAAACAAGTTATACACCCATTCCCTGCTGATTGACAGTTTTTAAATCATAAATTCCTTTCGTGATATTTACATTAAGGGTTTCTTGTGTGCCAGAAATCCACAATCATTATTCTTTCTTTCTATGTCCCAGGTAATTGCGATTAGAATCAACTTTTCAGTAAAAATAAAAGCCCTCAAGTGGGCTGACTCCGTCATATGGTACCTTATAAATTCATTACTTATAATTTGCTTAAGGTTTCTTGTACTTTGCAAATGGAAAGATGGTTAGTATTTCCAGCACTTTAAATTCAATGATTTTCAACATATATTTTTTCAAAAATAAACAAACAAACAATAGGGTATTTTTGTCCAGGTCTTTTTCCCTTAGACCTATTTAAAGCCCTCCGGTGGGCTGACATTGACTAGGGTGTTAAATAATGTCACAAATTCGCCCAGAGTTTGGTTTTCATGTATATTATGCCGTGGTTTTGTGGAGGGAAAAGTTAGTTATGGAGTGCATTCAGAGAGGCTTTTATTGTTATTAAATGTGTACATAAAGTTCTTCGGACTGGTTCAGACCATAAGGGGTCATTGTTCGAAAGTTCAAGATGTGGCGTGATTCCTTTTGGCGCAACAATTTTTCTCGATGTCCCCCCCGTTCCGTTGGGGCCAATGTTTCCAATCCTAGAAATTTCAAAAGTCGCCAATTGCCATCATGATTTGTCTCCATGTGTTTGGCCACTGCATTACCTCTGTCTTTGTTGGTTGTGGCCCTGGTGTGTTCCAAGATACGCTTCTTAAGTTCACAGATAGTGCTTCCTATATAGCGCAGCTTGCACGGACATTCAATTAGATAAACTGTATACTGGCTTTTGCAGGTAATTAGTTCTTTAATCTTCCAAGTTTTACCATTAGCCATTTCGATTTGTTTCGTTGGTTTGGCTATCTCGCAAACTTTGCAGTTGTAGCATTTGTTGAATCCAACTGTTTTAAGCCAAGATGTTTTTTTGCGGTTCATAAAATGGCTATGGATCAATTGGTCCTTTAGATTTTTAGTTCTGCGGTATGTGACCACTGGGTGATCGCCCATTTTTTGACCAATTGTCGGATCCAGTTTCAATAATTTCCAGTTTTTTCTAAGGATCTGGATGACTTCTTTTGCTGCCTTGCTATAATCCAGTATTAGTCTTATAGGTTCTTCCATTTCTTTTTCTTTGATTTGTGGTTTCAAACAATCTGCCCTCGATTTCTCGTTGGCTCTTTCCCAACATTTTTTCGTCAAGTTTTTTCCATATTTTCTCTTACGGAATCTCTCCATTGTTGTTGCACTGTGCTTTTCCCATTCTGTTTTTTTGCTACAGATTCGTTTGACACGGAGGAATTCACCGTATGGTATACTTGATATTAGGGCAGGTTGATGAAAGCTTGTGGCTTCCAATGTTGCATTTGTAGCCGTTTTCTTCCTGTGTAAGGTAGTCTCCACTTTGTTTTTTTGGATATATACTTCTGTATCCAAAAAGGATATCGATTGCCTGCTTTTTGTGTAGGTGAATTTTAGACCTCTTGTACTGTTGTTCAAAAGTTCAAAGTATTCTTCGAATTCACTCTCACTTCCCCCCCACACTATGAATAAATCGTCAATGAATCTCTTCCATTGTACGATGTGTTGGGTGTATTTGACATTTCGTTGATTCCAGGCTATCTCTTCCTCCCACCACCCCATTGCTATGCAAGCATAGCTTGGACTGAATGAGAACCCCATTGCCGCGCCATTGCGCTGACGATAGAGTTGTTCTCCAAAGAAGAAGATGTTGTTTGAGAGTAACAATTTGATCATTTCATACAACATATCATTATGTTCCTTATAATGTATGTTGCGTTTTTCCAGGAAGTATTTGCAAGCCATCAATCCCAAATCATTGTCGATGTTTGTGTACAGTCCGATAACATCCATGGATATTAGCAAATAGTTATCCTGCCAGACCAAATCAGATATTGTACACACAAAGTCTGTAGTATCTTTCAAATATGATTTTAGATTCTCCACATAAGGTCTTAGAAAGAAATCAATAAAATTTCCCATTGGTTCCATCAATGAACCGTTTGCAGACACTATAGGTCTTCCTGGTGGTCTAGTGGGGTTTTTGTGGATTTTTGGCAGGAAGTACATGGTTGCCATACGTGGAAAATCGACTGTTAGGTATTTCCTTTCCTCATAGTCGATTAAATTTCTGTTTTCCCATGTTAAGAGTTTTTGGTCTAATTCTCTCTTTAGTTGATCTATTGGATTCTTCATAAGTTGTTCATAATACTCGGGGTTCGATAGTTGATTCATCGCTTCCTCCGTGTATAGGTCCTTGTCCCAAATCACCACGTTTCCCCCCTTATCTGCCATTTTTATTTCCACCTTTTTGTCATTGATGAGGGTTGTCAGTGCTGCTCGTTCTTGCGGGGTTAGATTGTCTTTGAATTTCGTTTTTGGAATGTTGTATAATTCCTGTATGACCGCCTCCTGGAAGATATCAATTTTATTGCCCGGAGTGAGTTGTGGATAGAATTTGGACTTGGCCTTCATTTTGCTTATCCCAGCTCCTAATTGCGGTATAGCTGTGGTCAGAGTTATTTCATTTTCTTCCTCTGCATTCAAATTGAGGAGGGTTAGGTACCCGTCTGCGTCTTTCACAGTTAAGTCTGAGAATGGTTTCATGGGAATTCTGTGGATTTGAGGTTTGTTTTGTCTCTCCAAGAAATGTTTAGCCAGTTTAATCTTTCGAATGTATAGATATAGATCTATCCTCGTTTGTGCTAAATCCATTTTTCTTGTGGGACAAAAGTTGATGCCCCTTTTAAGTAGAGTCGTTTCCGCTGGTGTCATTGTCCTTTTGGATAAGTTGACCACTTGTAATTCTTCCATCATTTGCCCCTCTTCTGTTTCATGCCCCTTGTTTCCGGGCCACTTTGTGGGTTTTGTACATTTTCTCCTCCTGCCTCTTCTGGTTTTTTTTGGTGTTGTTGTTGTTGTTGGCTTTTTTGTCTGGGTTGCCAAGATCTTCCACGGCCTCTTCCTCTTCCTCGTATTTGTCTGGGCGCCCCTTGCTCCTGTTCCCATTGCCGCTGCTGGAGCACGAGGCGCATATCCCCTAAAAAACGCTTCTGTTCTTCATCCAGGTTTGTATCTTCATCTGTCAATTCATTTGATGTGATTGAGGATAGGCTAGAGGATGAGATGTTTTTAGTTTGTGATGGTTTCTTGTAGAGATCATATTTTCGGGCAAACGTAAAGATTCTGCCTTCTGCATAGTCATTTGCGTCTCGTACAAATTTATTGTGTTTTCTCAATCTTACAGTTTCCTCATGTTTCTCTATTTGTTGTTCCAAATCCTCTTTGAATTTAATCATTTCTTGATTTAATTTTAATGCTTCCAATTCTTTTTCCACTTCCTTCAGTTGTTCCTTTATTTTCTCCAGGGCAATTTCAATATGCCTAACCAGTATCTTTATTAAGCCCAATGATGAGTTCAGGATGTATGCCCCCATTCTTGTAGCAGGCTACAAATAGGTCTAAGGGAAAAAGACCTGGACAAAAATACCCTATTGTTTGTTTGTTTATTTTTGAAAAATTATATGTTGAAAATCATTGAATTTAAAGTGCTGGAAATACTAACCATCTTTCCATTTGCAAAGTACAAGAAACCTTAAGCAAATTATAAGTAATGAATTTATAAGGTACCATATGACGGAGTCAGCCCACTTGAGGGCTTTTATTTTTACTGAAAAGTTGATTCTAATCGCAATTACCTGGGACATAGAAAGAAAGAATAATGATTGTGGATTTCTGGCACACAAGAAACCCTTAATGTAAATATCACGAAAGGAATTTATGATTTAAAAACTGTCAATCAGCAGGGAATGGGTGTATAACTTGTTTTTTCTGTGATAATAACATGAAATGACACCTTGTAATGTAAAAACTACGAGTCCCAGAAGGCCATAGTGTCAAAGAAACACATGGTCGGAATCATGTGACCGATGGGGGGAGGGACTCCCTTTTTAAATTATTCTCAGCAAACAGTGTTTGTAACAACCGTGATCAAGTGAGTGGGGAGCTCACGAAACGCGTTGGTTTTCGCTGTGAAACATGCTGTAGAGGTTTGAATAATAAATCTACTGGTTTCTGAACAAACGCATTGACTGGAGTGGCGGCTTCTTTTGTTTTGGACCCGGGAGGCCCTGGGGACAAACGCAGTTTGAATACATTGCGGTTTGGTTCTACCGCGTGAAGCGACGCACTTGCCAGCAGCGCCACAAACAAGAGGAGAGTGGAACCATCCTGGGATTATTTTGAATTCCTCTTGGGGTGCTCATCGCATTGAAAATTTGTGCCAAAGGAAGCAGACTCGGGAGACGCGTGTGGAGGACGGGAACCCACATGGCCCGGAGAACACATCCGAGGTAAGAAGGGATCCCCCTCTCTCCTTCTCATTATCAACGGAAAAATAAACGTGCAGTCTGGGCATTTCCTAACGGCAGAAAACCTTAAAAAAGCAAAAGGAAAACCTGGCGATTACGCAACGGCAAATTAGAACGAAGGGCATATGTTTCTGAAGTGCTAAGATTCTTGGAAAGAGCGCGTGACACACAGTGACACACGCGCATTCATCCAATAACATTTGTACCCATTATGGAACCAGAATCAGCCTAGTCAGTTTCTAAATAGCCGGCAGTCATTCACAGAAACAGAACGAAAATAATAAACATAGCAACTGAACCAAAGCAGCAACTCACAGCATTGAAGAAATGGAGAAAAGAGAGGCTAAAAGAAAGGAACTTGTCACCAATATGTTCGACAAGGGGAACATGGAGAAAGCGCAAGCCAAACAGAGTGATACACGAAGGATGACACAAAAGGGAAAATCAGAGCCTGGAAAAAATTAACCAGAAAAGAAATCAATAAATCTTGGGAAGTGATTGCATTACGCAAATACTTGGAAGCAGAAAGGGTCCCAAGAGGCCTAAGAATAATGTTGATGCCGAGCCAGCAGGATGTAACTAATGAGCTGCTACAAGAATGGGGGGCATACATCCTGAACTCATCATTGGGCTTAATAAAGATACTGGTTAGGCATATTGAAATTGCCCTGGAGAAAATAAAGGAACAACTGAAGGAAGTGGAAAAAGAATTGGAAGCATTAAAATTAAATCAAGAAATGATTAAATTCAAAGAGGATTTGGAACAACAAATAGAGAAACATGAGGAAACTGTAAGATTGAGAAAACACAATAAATTTGTACGAGACGCAAATGACTATGCAGAAGGCAGAATCTTTACGTTTGCCCGAAAATATGATCTCTACAAGAAACCATCACAAACTAAAAACATCTCATCCTCCAGCCTATCCTCAATCACATCAAATGAATTGACAGATGAAGATACAAACCTGGATGAAGAACAGAAGCGTTTTTTAGGGGATATGCGCCTCGTGCTCCAGCAGCGGCAATGGGAACAGGAGCAAGGGGCGCCCAGACAAATACGAGGAAGAGGAAGAGGCCGTGGAAGATCTTGGCAACCCAGACAAAAAAGCCAACAACAACAACAACACCAAAAAAAACCAGAAGAGGCAGGAGGAGAAAATGTACAAAACCCACAAAGTGGCCCGGAAACAAGGGGCATGAAACAGAAGAGGGGCAAATGATGGAAGAATTACAAGTGGTCAACTTATCCAAAAGGACAATGACACCAGCGGAAACGACTCTACTTAAAAGGGGCATCAACTTTTGTCCCACAAGAAAAATGGATTTAGCACAAACGAGGATAGATCTATATCTATACATTCGAAAGATTAAACTGGCTAAACATTTCTTGGAGAGACAAAACAAACCTCAAATCCACAGAATTCCCATGAAACCATTCTCAGACTTAACTGTGAAAGACGCAGACGGGTACCTAACCCTCCTCAATTTGAATGCAGAGGAAGAAAATGAAATAACTCTGACCACAGCTATACCGCAATTAGGAGCTGGGATAAGCAAAATGAAGGCCAAGTCCAAATTCTATCCACAACTCACTCCGGGCAATAAAATTGATATCTTCCAGGAGGCGGTCATACAGGAATTATACAACATTCCAAAAACGAAATTCAAAGACAATCTAACCCCGCAAGAACGAGCAGCACTGACAACCCTCATCAATGACAAAAATGTGGAAATAAAAATGGCAGATAAGGGGGGAAACGTGGTGATTTGGGACAAGGACCTATACACGGAGGAAGCGTTGAATCAACTATCGAACCCCGAGTATTATGAACAACTTATGAAGAATCCAATAGATCAACTAAAGAGAGAATTAGACCAAAAACTCTTAACATGGGAAAACAGAAATTTAATCGACTATGAGGAAAGGAAATACCTAACAGTCGATTTTCCACGTATGGCAACCATGTACTTCCTGCCAAAAATCCACAAAAACCCCACTAGACCACCAGGAAGACCTATAGTGTCTGCAAACGGTTCATTGATGGAACCAATGGGAAATTTTATTGATTTCTTTCTAAGACCTTATGTGGAGAATCTAAAATCATATTTGAAAGATACTACAGACTTTGTGTGTACAATATCTGATTTGGTCTGGCAGGATAACTATTTGCTAATATCCATGGATGTTATCGGACTGTACACAAACATCGACAATGATTTGGGATTGATGGCTTGCAAATACTTCCTGGAAAAACGCAACATACATTATAAGGAACATAATGATATGTTGTATGAAATGATCAAATTGTTACTCTCAAACAACATCTTCTTCTTTGGAGAACAACTCTATCGTCAGCGCAATGGCGCGGCAATGGGGTTCTCATTCAGTCCAAGCTATGCTTGCATAGCAATGGGGTGGTGGGAGGAAGAGATAGCCTGGAATCAACGAAATGTCAAATACACCCAACACATCGTACAATGGAAGAGATTCATTGACGATTTATTCATAGTGTGGGGGGGAAGTGAGAGTGAATTCGAAGAATACTTTGAACTTTTGAACAACAGTACAAGAGGTCTAAAATTCACCTACACAAAAAGCAGGCAATCGATATCCTTTTTGGATACAGAAGTATATATCCAAAAAAACTAAGTGGAGACTACCTTACACAGGAAGAAAACGGCTACAAATGCAACATTGGAAGCCACAAGCTTTCATCAACCTGCCCTAATATCAAGTATACCATACGGTGAATTCCTCCGTGTCAAACGAATCTGTAGCGAAAAAACAGAATGGGAAAAGCACAGTGCAACAACAATGGAGAGATTCCGTAAGAGAAAATATGGAAAAAACTTGACGAAAAAATGTTGGGAAAGAGCCAACGAGAAATCGAGGGCAGATTGTTTGAAACCACAAATCAAAGAAAAAGAAATGGAAGAACCTATAAGACTAATACTGGATTATAGCAAGGAAGCAAAAGAAGTCATCCAGATCCTTAGAAAAAACTGGAAATTATTGAAACTGGATCCGACAATTGGTCAAAAAATGGGCGATCACCCAGTGGTCACATACCGCAGAACTAAAAATCTAAAGGACCAATTGATCCATAGCCATTTTATGAACCGCAAAAAAACATCTTGGCTTAAAACAGTTGGATTCAACAAATGCTACAACTGCAAAGTTTGCGAGATAGCCAAACCAACGAAACAAATCGAAATGGCTAATGGTAAAACTTGGAAGATTAAAGAACTAATTACCTGCAAAAGCCAGTATACAGTTTATCTAATTGAATGTCCGTGCAAGCTGCGCTATATAGGAAGCACTATCTGTGAACTTAAGAAGCGTATCTTGGAACACACCAGGGCCACAACCAACAAAGACAGAGGTAATGCAGTGGCCAAACACATGGAGACAAATCATGATGGCAATTGGCGACTTTTGAAATTTCTAGGATTGGAAACATTGGCCCCAACGGAACGGGGGGGACATCGAGAAAAATTGTTGCGCCAAAAGGAATCACGCCACATCTTGAACTTTCAAACAATGACCCCTTATGGTCTGAACCAGTCCGAAGAACTTTATGTACACATTTAATAACAATGAAAGCCTCTCTGAATGCACTCCATAACTAACTTTTCCCTCCACAAAACCACGGCATAATATACATGAAAACCAAACTCTGGGCGAATTTGTGACATTATTTAACACCCTAGTCAATGTCAGCCCACCAGAGGGCTTTAAATAGGTCTAAGGGAAAAAGACCTGGACAAAAATACCCTATTGTTTGTTTGTTTATTTTTGAAAAATTATATGTTGAAAATCATTGAATTTAAAGTGCTGGAAATACTAACCATCTTTCCATTTGCAAAGTACAAGAAACCTTAAGCAAATTATAAGTAATGAATTTATAAGGTACCATATGACGGAGTCAGCCCACTTGAGGGCTTTTATTTTTACTGAAAAGTTGATTCTAATCGCAATTACCTGGGACATAGAAAGAAAGAATAATGATTGTGGATTTCTGGCACACAAGAAACCCTTAATGTAAATATCACGAAAGGAATTTATGATTTAAAAACTGTCAATCAGCAGGGAATGGGTGTATAACTTGTTTTTTCTGTGATAATAACATGAAATGACACCTTGTAATGTAAAAACTACGAGTCCCAGAAGGCCATAGTGTCAAAGAAACACATGGTCGGAATCATGTGACCGATGGGGGGAGGGACTCCCTTTTTAAATTATTCTCAGCAAACAGTGTTTGTAACAACCGTGATCAAGTGAGTGGGGAGCTCACGAAACGCGTTGGTTTTCGCTGTGAAACATGCTGTAGAGGTTTGAATAATAAATCTACTGGTTTCTGAAAAAACGCATTGACTGGAGTGGCGGCTTCTTTTGTTTTGGACCCGGGAGGCCCTGGGGACAAACGCAGTTTGAATATATATATATACATATATATATATATATATATATATATATATATATATATATATATATATATATATATATTATATATATATATATATATATATATATATATATATATATATATATATATATATATATATATATATATATGAACACACACTCGATTAGCGTTGCTCTCGCCTCTCGCCTCAGCAGGCTCCCGGCGGGATCGCCACCTCCCAAAGTATTAAACAGACTCCTGGCAGTACAACCGCTCGTAAATCAGCAAGACACCAGAGCCGGGGCCCAAATGTTCGTTCAAGGTGCAGATATTTTATTGGCACACGGAAAACCCAACGCGTTTCAAAGCTTTCGCCTCTTGCTCACGGGTAAAGTGCAACAGTGGCCATTCCATATTTAAAGTGATACAAACATTTAGAAACGTGCACTTGACCATCAATGGACATTGAAGAGATACTTAGTAACAAACAAAGTTTTTCAGTATCAAGTTAACCGGTTACATAGCATGCTACACATGTAATAGTAATTGGGAACATAAATGAAAAATGAAAGCGTGTTTTTCAAAATTCAAAGCAATATATAAGGGAACACTCTGTCATGGATTTGGCATTTCTGGTCATTTGGTGACTGAATCAAAAGAGCGGTGTCAAGCCCCAGTGGGCAAATTAATTCATACCAGTTTGCCAGACTTCATGTCCATGAACAGATAAACAAGGTTGTATCACCCTAGTGGGTATTTGTTTCACCAAACATATTAGTAGTAGAAAAATGTCCATGATTCAAATTAGAAGGTGTCATGCCCAAGTGGGCTAGGTGGATCCCAATATTTTGTGTCTATGCTGCGTACCTAAAGATTGAAAAAAACAATGTATCAGTGATACCATTTAAATTCCTGGTCACGTGAAAAAAAGGTGCATTTTTATAAAAACAGTCAGCATGGAAAGACTATATATATAGGAAAGCAGACATTATAATGCAATTTATGATTGTAAGTGTACTGATAATTCTTCCCCTATGTTATGCCCAAAGGGTTGTAAGGTGTTATACCGGATGATGTACTTGGATTCGAGTTTGCGCAATTCAAGTAGCCTGTTACCTCCTCTCTCATTTCTATGGACGCAGTCAATCACATAGAATTGCACCAAATTGGGGTTTTGATGATGTTCAGTCGCAAAATGCCTAGCCACCGGGTACTGTGGATTTGCATTTTTGATAGCACGAAGATGCTCTAATGCCCGTAGTTTAGCTTTTTTTGGTAGTCATGCCAATATAAAACTTATCACACGGGCACTTGAGTGCATATACTGCATACTCGGTATTACAACCCAGCATTTTCGTGATTTTGTGCTCCGTCTGATCCTTGCAAAGTTTGAGGCTCTTGCATTTGTGGCTATTCTTGCACGCTTTGCATTTGGTGCAAGGAAAGAATCCACTCACTACGGGGGATTGCACAGGGTGTTGTAGTGTTGCCCTGCTCAAAGAATCTTTCAAAGACTTTGCCTTTCTGAAGGTAAGGGCGGGGTTTTCACTGAGTACTTCATTAAGGTCCTGATCAAGTTTCAGAATACCCCAGTATTTGTCAAGGCTCTTCCTCAGCTGCCACGATTGACTGTCATACCCGGTTATAAACCTGATTTGTTCTGATTCTTTTCTTTCCTTGGGAACTAACAGGTCAGACCTTTGCATGTTATCAACTTTGGAGATAGCCTGTGTGATGACTTTGTTGCTATAGCCTCTTTCTTTGAATCTATTGCACATGATGTTTTTCTCTATTTCAAAATTTGCCTCTGCACTGCAGTTACGCTTAGCTCTGATAAGCTCCCCTAATGGAATGCTGCGTATTAATGGATGGCAACTTCTGGCATGGAGCAAACTGTTTCCAGCAGTGGGTTTACGAAAAAGGGAGCTGATTAATGAACCGTTGATAATTTCTAGTCTGACATCTAGAAATTCCAACTTGTTGGAACTCATGTGGCTGGTGAATTGGAGGTTCAATGAGTTATTATTCAGGATGCTTTCAAACTCACTAGCTTGCTCAAACGTTCCCTTCCACACGCAAAAAATGTCGTCGATGTAGCGTGCCCAGAGAACTACGTGGTCAGAGAAGTGGGAGATGTTATTCACCACTTGCTCCTCCCACCAGCCAAGGTACAACCCCGCAAAGCTGGGGGCGAAGCAACTGCCCATCGAAGTTCCCCGGGTTTGCTGGTACATCTGTTTGTCAAAAACAAAAAAATTGTTTTTTAGACAAACATCAATCATGTCTAATAACATGTGCGTGTGGAAGAGATGGGAAACAGATCTTTTACCCAAAAAATGTTTACAAGCATCAACTCCCAGATCATGGGGTATGCAAGAATATAAACTCGCAACGTCAAAGCTGATAAGTAAGTATTCCTTTTGCCAAACCAGATCACTAATGACTTTCAAAAAATCAGAGGTATCCCTGATGAAAGAGGGAAGGGACTGTACAAGTGGCTGTAGGAAATAATCAATATACCTGGAGGTGTTTTCCAGCAGGCTGCCATTGGAAGACACGATAGGTCTTCCTGGGGGTACTTCCAAGTTTTTGTGCAATTTTGGGAGAAGATAGAGTGCAGGAATGCGGGGATATTTACATGTAAGAAAATTGTATTCCTCAATTTCCAACAAGCCTCTATATATATATATATGCTTCTGCTATGACTTACCAGGAGGGGATCCATTCTACATCTACATGTACTTCAGGGTCAAAGCTATAAATAGTGCAGCAGATGCAGTGACACCAGGTTCTGAGGCTCCTAGGGGCCCACAGCATCCCTATTATATGACTTTCTTTACTACCACAGCAAGGGGTGAGGGGGCATTTTTGTGCTTGCATTAGGGCCCATGGTCCCTTGTGACAACAAAATTGAAGATGTTTTGAGCAGAGGTTATAGAACTAGGTGATGATCGGAAAGATTATGCGGTCACTGTGGAACTTTGACTCACTGCACTTCCAATTATGATCATCTTTCATGATCTGGCTTCCTTTACAAGGTTCTCGCTTATATGACACACAGTTTTTCTGCCCGATTCTTCCTTCGGGAGGGAAATCAGTGCAGCGTATTGATTAACTCTGTTTATGTTCACTATGCATCTTCATTCAAGGTGAAAAGAGAACAGGATATTTGCTCAAACGGAAAGACAAAATACTTTTGGGGCTTTCCGGAGATTAGCAAGACCACCATTCCACGGTACCTTTTGAAAAATTGTTGGACCTGAGAACCTTACTGTGGTCTTCCCCTAAACCGTTTTCCTGCTTGCCTCATATTTTTGCAGATTTCTTTTTGTTGGCCTTAGCACTCTGAGCAATTCGCCGCTGCCAACTAGTGCTAAAGTGCATGTACTCTCCCTTAAAACATGGTTTGATTGATGTATTCACATCTGGAATATTTAATGTACCTGTAAGTTCCTAGTGGGGTGCACTACATGTGCCCAGAGCCTGAAAATTAAATGCTACTAGTGGGCCTGCAGCACTCATTTTGTCACCCAGTCAAGTGGCCCTTTAAACCTACCTTAGGCCAGCCACTGCAGAGTCTGTGTGTGCAGTTTACACTGCCATGTCAACTTGGCATTTAAAACCCCTTGCTAAGACTTAAACTCCCTTTTTATTAAAAATATGCAACCCTTAATGTAGGCCCTATGAAGCTCATAGGGCAGGATGCTGTGTAATTAAAAGGTAGGACATGTTTGTTAAAGTTATACATGTCCTGGTAGTGAAAAACATTTTTCACTACTGTGATGCCTACCTCTTTCATGAGTTAACATTGGGAATTCCTTAAAACACTTTTAAGTTGCAATTCCTGATTGAGAAGCAGTAAATCTGTCATGTTTCATATCATTGGAAGGGTAATGATAAATCCTCTTTACCGGAAAAGTCAAATTTATCCTTATCCTTTTAAAAATGCCACTTTTAGAAAGTTGGCGTTTTTCTGCTCTTAGGCCAGTGTGCCTACCACCTACACCTAATACAATTCTGGGGTAGGTGGGGCTGGACTTTCTGCATTCCCTCCAGACAAGCACACTCAAAGGTAGCCTAGGTGTGACTGATGGGCCATCCAAATCCTAATTGGTCATCCTGTGCAGGATGGGAGATAGAAGCTGATGCTTACACCTGAAAAGGCTATGTCCTGTCTCCACGCTAACAGTTGCATACCCCCCTGTAGTGAGTGAGTATGGAGCCAGGGCAGGAAGTAGGGACCTCTGTGCACTTCAAAGACCCTTCTTTGAAGTCACCTCCACTCTAAAGGCACAACTGGGTGTAAGTGCTAGACCTCTGACCCTACCAACTCAGTACCCTACTGGACCTGTAAAGAATTCTTCCAGGAGGAAAGACTGCTGTTCTGCAACAAGGACTGCCACTCTGCTGGACTGCTGCTCTGGAACAACCATTTTTCTGCTGTGCTAGCCTGCTGCTAGCTACCCTTCATCCTACTGAGGAACAACTGTACCCACCTCACTTGAACCCATTGTGATTCCTAGGGCATTGTGGCTTGCCCTATGTTCTAAGTATCAGGAATATCTAAGACTTCTCTTTAACCTACAACAGCACCTAGACTTTGTTTGCTGCAAGTCTTGTCATGCTAAATGGTACCAATCCAGTCCTGGACCCTTATAAGCGGGTATAAAGTGCTGCATCTGCCAAAATCCATGCATCAACAATGCTGTGTCTATCAGAACTGGCGCATCTCCCTCAGCGCATCTCTGCTGCCGCAAGAACCAACACCATCACATTGCTGAATGTGCTGCACATTGCCTCCAGTTCCCAATGCATCGCCTACGTCCTGCGGTTCGAGGATAACGCAACTCCGATTTGTGTGGCTCAACAATAATGCATTGTTTACAATCCAGTACTTCAAAGTCAACACATCACCTTTTACTCCCTGCATCTCGGCTCCGTTGACCATATATCTAAGGTACTTTATAGCAGACCAAGGCTAGAACCTGTATCCAATCCGTGCTCCATCGTGGATGGCCTGAACTTTCAGATTTGTCCTGGTCTAGTGTGACTAGATTGCCCTGGTTGGTGCTTTAGGCTTTTAGGTACTATATTTTAATGTAATCTTTATAAATGTATAACTCTGGTTTGATCTATTGGAATTTTGTCATTTTGATCTTGTTTTGTTAATTAAATTATGCATTATTTTTCTAACCAGGTATGGTATCTTTTTGTGTGGTGTTTTCACTGGTGTACTGTTTGAAGTATTGCACAAATACTTTACACATTGCCTCTTAAGTTAAGCCTGAACCCTCTGTGCCAGCTACCTGTTGGTCAGCACAGGTTAACTTATGGTGTGATTGTGTCTTACCCTGACCCTGACTAAATCAATGGAGTAACAGGATTGTACTGATACTTTTCCAGAAATTATTTAGTTAACACAGTCTACCTCTGCAAAACAGTTGAAGAGTCTGGATGACATCTACTAGAGATTCCAAGGCAGAGCTCTTCCAGATGTTTGAAGGATTATGGGAAGCCTTCTCATAATGGATACTAAGAGCATATTTGGAATCTATGGCTGCTTCACTGATTGGCAAAGATCAGATCTTTCCATGAAAACAAAAGCACATCCGTTTGATTAAATGGGGGTATTTTATAAGCAGATACCCCCATTTGCCAGAGTTCAGTGAGCTGGACTGGAGAACCTTTTATCTTGCCAACGATGTTTGGCCGCATACAAGGAATACCTTTTAAATATCTGTGGTGTGTGGTTTCCCCTTTTCAGAAAAAAGGTGCATGAATATTTGTGGACCCATTGATGGGGGAAGTGAGTTTGCCCCATATTAATTTGGATGACACATTTTAGAAATTATTTTTCACATTTAGTTCAACTAGGGCTGCACCAAGCCCCCTGCTATGAAACCCATGTGACCTTTTTTGTAATTAGAGCAGGAATACATTTATTACAAGAAATTAGTATGATTTTACATTTATCAATGTGTTGTGGTGCTCCTTTTGTTCTTAAGTATTTTCGATTTTCTTGGATATTTACTTGTGTCAGCTGCCTCTTTTAAAATATTGCTCTGTCGCAATGAGTTACTTGAAGCCCAATGGGCATAATATTAAGAACAGTGCTGAAATTATTGCCGCTTTAGCGGCAGGAAACTGCTGCTAAAGCAGCGATAATGGGCTTGATAATATGCCCTTGTGAATTCGCATAGAAGCCCAGGTTCACACCAGAACCTGGGCTTCTATGGGAATTCACAAGGGCATATTATCAAGCCCCTTATCACCGTTTTCCTGCTCCTAAAGTGTCGTTAATGTTATCATCGTTCCTTGATAATATGGCCCTGAGTGTCTTCTTTTAAATTGATAATAAAAATGTTATTTTGTGGGAACTTCACTTTAATGCCCATTATCCATCTTGCTATTATTTCGACTGTTTTCTAATTACTCAGCTGTGGCATATAGCCTTTCTGAATTCATTTGCATTCGTGATAAGTACATTATTTAAATGCCCTCTCCGTCAGATTCATGACAACGACCCGACTGCTTTGAGAAGTTGTGTGGTGTTGGACTGGGGTTTGATATTCATGCAATTTAATAGTATGTTGCGGGCATTCGTGTTTTTTTCAAAAATCAAGCTTGAAATCTTGGATTGATAAAGGTTTCGTTATTCTGCTTCTTTGAAAGGACATGAACTTTCTGATTTTATATTTGTTACAAGTTATTTGTATGTATCTTAATGAAATGTTTAATGTAACAGGTCATTAACAGCGATTGACAATACAGTGAAACCTAAATTTTACAACATTTCTCCCCATTGAAAGTGCTATTGTTTGCTATGTAAAGGAAGTCTAAAAGAAAGGAAAAGTGCAATATGCTTAAAAAGCTGTTAATAAAGACATAAAAAGAATATGTAATATATGAACAAGAGGAATATCACCCTATACAAGATTATTGTTCCTCTTCTTTTACTGCTAGCTTGTACTGTTTACTTCTCTTGAACAATCGGGTTACTCTCCATCATCTCCCTCTTTCATTATTCAGTTTTCTAATCAATATTTCCCTATAGTTAGGCTATATAACGTTGTACAGCATTCTCTATTAAAATTATCTTTCCCTTTTCCTCTCACTCTTACTCTGTCACTCTAGCGCTTTATCTCTCACACGCTTTCTTTCTCTTTCTTACAACATAATTTCAACTAGATTTCCATGCTCTCTCGAACGTTTATCTTATTCTTTCTTTCATTATACATCATCAGTTCTCCCCCATTTCTGCCTGCTGTATCTTAGCCTCTCTCACCCTTCATAACCCACTTGCAGCTCTGATCTTAGTAATCTATTGTTCCTTGTCTCTTTCCATTTAGCTATTTGCATCTTCATCTTATTCTTACAATATCATGTTTCTCACCTGTTTTGATAGCTTTCACCACACTTCGGGGCACATTACCAACAAGTAGCGATATTTATCGCTAAATAGGCTTAGCAACGATTTTTTTATTGCTGCCTATCGCTGGATATGTTAGCGGAGAAAACATGTTATTAGCAACATTTTTCTCCATTGTACTAAAATATCCAGCGATAGCGGCTAAATGCGTGAATATTGCTGAGAATACAGCGATATTCACACATTAGCGACAAAATGCTCTTAGCCATGTTATCCACCTCCCATTGGATAACATGGCTAAGAACTGGTCTGGACAGGTGTTAGTATTTGGGGATATTCGCACTTAGCGTGAATATTTCCAACGCTACGCCAGCCTTGCTAATAGGTGATAGCGATGTTAGCGACTGCTTTCAGTCACTAACTGGTTGGGTACGCCCACTTTGCATGTCATTAGCGATAAACATCGTTGACATGCAAAGCGGGCCCCAAACCGCTCGCTATCGCCTAAAAGCTAATAGGGCTATAGAATTATCACCGCTTAGCGGTCGAAACCGGCCGCTAAATCGGCGATAATTGCCTATCGCCCCCCTTGGTAATATGCCCCCCGATTCACATCAGCCCATCTTTCCGTGTTTCCCCCTTCCTGTTTACCCATCCTTCAGTCACTCTGCACTGTCTCAATCATTTTAGCCCAGCATTTGTCCCTAACCTCGAAACAATTCGCTATCACTTTTTCATATTACTTTTAATGTTTTTCCATCGCCTCCCACCAACTCTCACTATCCCTCTTCTTTGTCCTAATTATCATTACTGCTTCTACCATTGTTTCATGCCTTGCTTCTATCTCCCTTTCCTCTCGAGGGTCAATTGGGACAGAAAATAAACCTGGGCACAAAAATATAAGTGGCCCCCATTAGTGAATTAGATAACCAAAACATTGCCCCATGTTTACAAATCAGCTCAGTTTTGAGCGTATAAAGACACACTCTGGAATTGTTTTGTAAGGTATGGAAAACTGCATGGATTTGAGATTGCTGCAGGCAATGTTTGTTTTAGTCAGGGAACTCAACAGTAACAAGCATTGGCAATCCACTAGGTCTCGCAATGAGAGAACTATTGGCTTTGTCATTGTTTATTAGCCAATGCCTGGTTCTTTGACATTGGCATGGGGGAGTGCACTAAAGAAAACAACAACGTACTTTCAGATAAGGAAAGCGACATTTTGAAAAAAGGCATGATGGAAGAGTAGATGAATAAAAGAAGAACAAAATAAGAATTGGCAGTTAAGTAAATTTATAAAAACAGAAATGAAGGAGCACTAAAGGTGAAAAACACATGGAAAATGATCATCATAGACGTAAAGGTTACAGCTTAGCTACACACTACTATACTATATGCAGAAGCAGCAAATTAAGTAATGCAGCTCACAAACAGGGAAATAAAGCACCACAAAAACATTGTACTTACCTTGGTTTCTTTCTCTTTTTCTTGTTCCCCATTTCCCTATGTTTTTACTGTCTCCACACACTCCAATATTTAAAACAACAATACTATGTGTCCGCTTGATGAAAGCTCATGAAGTATGGTAAAAGTCGGCTAACATTTAAATACGCTGTTAGCAAACTGCAACTCCCATGAGAATAATGCTTTGAAACTACATATGTATGTCATGTTATAGCTCAGGGTTGAAGCTGGAATGGCAATATTAGCAGAGTTGTTAGAGATAGACAAAGGACAACACTAACACAGAGCATTAGTTAAGGGCCGGGGTAGTATACATTGGATGCAGCCATCTTTCTTATCAGGAGTTTTATCACAAAAAGTGAATATGAAATATCATTACCAACTTTGGTGCTAGCATTTGAATCACTATATAAAAAGTTGTAAACAATTATAAAAATAAAACATAAAAAACTTTTCAAATGTTTCTGCTTTATTTACCTGATAGTTTCACCATGTTTTTCAGTTTAGTTACTATTCATGTTTTATCTCAGTTTGGGTACTTTACAAAGGGGGTGCTGTAAGCAAGCTTGTGCTCAGAGCCCAGACGTCTCAAAATCTATGGCCTTCAAAGTGATATCAGTGGTTAGCAACCATCGCTTGGAGAGAAGACGAGAAACGTTGAACGTGGGTAGGGTCAGAGATACAGTAGGTGAGTGCTGTGCTGCCCTGGGGAAAAGCTTGGCTAATGTGGGAGTCAGGGATTGAGCTCACTTTGTTGTATGTGGTATGTACAGTGTGCAGTGCAAGTAAAACATAACAGGAGTTCTAATTAAAAGTGCTCTTGAAGAACTAAAAAACGAGTCCCGAAACAATGCCTTAAAATGGCTACTGAGTACGTTTAGGAGTAGTTGGTCACTGCTCTCGGGAAAGGATAAACCCTGGAAGAGTCATGATGTATGCATCCCATGGAGAAATGGGGCAAACGAATACTGGAGCAACAATGGGGCCAGCAAATTGGAGACCTATGGGTGGGCTGAAGCCTCAAAATTCATACAACAGCTCTCTTTCAAAAAAGAGCATGCGAGCCTTCTAGAGCCGATACCTAAAAACCGATCCAGTAGACCATAAAAGAGGTCTACAAACAGAAAAAAAACTGGCCCGCACACTGACCTGTCAGACCAGCCCATCAGACACTGCCTGATTGCCCTAAAGGCCAGTCCGACTTCTGACCATGATCCTTCACTCTAGTTTTTAACGCATTTCTACTGTTTCACTCCAACGTCTCACTCCATCTCTTAATATTTATCCACAAACTCCCTAAATCTCATTGTGAGCCCTAGTACCCGCTCACTCCTTCTCAGTAGACTGCCCATTACAGTTCATTTAATTTCTCCATAAAAAAGACTTTACAGAAAACACACTGAATATTGTTTGCCACTTAAACACTTTTCAAATTGTTTCAAACAAAATCTGACTGTCTTTTCTCGCATTCATCAACAGACGCTGCTAATTTACGAACAGCGCAGAAGAGCATTCTGCACATATTGTTCCTGCCCTATAACAGCTCCCTAATAAGCCCCTATTTATTGTTGGATGCAGCAGTTGCCATGGAGACACAAGTAATCTGTGCTGAGGATCCTCCATGTACTTGTTTAGTAGGGAAATGATTACCTCTGCCCTTCCAGCTTCTGCTGACACAGGGTCTTTGGGTCAATGTTGTTTTGAGAACAACACTTATGCCAGCCATTTTCTAGCATCATGTAATGGTGCTTTCAGGAGATGAGGGATGGTGGCCCGAGGAGAACAACACATCTTAGCAGCATCTATGAATTAAAACCCAAATTATGGCTGAATTTCAGCAAAAACCCAGATATCAGAAGTCAGCGCACTTCTCTATTTCCAGGTGTTCATCATTGTCTTTTAGCTGTGTATACGCTTTTAGAAAGATAGTGACAGTGTAAATTAACAATCAATAAAAAAATGTAATATAACAGTATCTTACATAAAGGCCTTTTCCAGCAGTCTACAGTAGAGCATTCTGTATTTAAAGTTTCATAAGAATACAAAATAGCTGAGTTTAAATGAACAAAGGGGCATATTTATAAGCCCTGTGTGTCACTAGAATGTCCTTTTTTGTGAAGTTATGGTGGCATACAGAGGTTAGCCTTATCTACAAGGCCACCCTGCATTGCTATTCATGGCCTTGTTGATAAGGAGTAAGGCAAGACAGTGCAAGTCACTTCCTCTCCTTACTCAGCGAGAAAGAGGAGTTCCATGGGTCTTGCTGTGAGTGTCCCCACTAAACACCCATGGAATTTGATCCTGCCCCAGATTTACAACATCAAATAAACCTGGGACAGCACCAAAACGTTGCTCCCCCATAGAACAAGTATAGGGAGGAGAAATGTTCACATTTCTCTTAGTTTTTTCCTCTATCTAGGTGTGCAGCACACATAGAAAGAGGAAAACGCCTCTCGTAATTGTTTTTGTGCAGCCTTGGCTTCAGCACTGATGAGTAGGTGTTATCTGTGGTGTGTTAGTATGTTTCATCTTGTATGTTCCTTCATGTAAAAGCTAAAGAGGGTCTAAAAACCATGAAAATAGACACTGATCGTCACACCAGTGAATGAAAGCAACATTTCACGAGTGACAACGTTTCAATGAATGAATCACTACTTTTTTATGATCACCATACTAGATGTGCCAGTGGTAATCATGAGAGAATAAGTCACTTGTGTTTTTTTCTCACAAAAGAGGTATCCACCTAGTAAGGAGGGACATTGGCAACTCCTCCTTACGGCATAACTAGAACTAATGTGGAGACATTATAACTACTGTTCTTTTGCTTTTTAATTTTAGATTATTCACAGTAGGATTACCAGGTAGTATAAAATGTGTACAGCACCTGAGTGTAATCGTGAGATTGTGGCACTGTATTTGAGCTGGGTTTAGCAGACCAACTGTATGAGTGGATCAAGGTACACCAATATCAGATGCTAGTTCCTGAAGAATAGCCATAGGGGTAGGCTAGAAATATGTCGACCATTAGGATTTGGGCACATTAAATCCTATAAGTCCTACGTTGTTCCCCTCTTTTTTAACCTCATGGGTGCTGCTGTCAAGCTCAGCTCATCACGGCCGTTGGAACGTTCGCACACGGGGCTAATTTCCCCACTGTGCTGAACGTTCCAGAAACGGGTGCGGCCGTGACGAGCTGAGCTCGTCATGAGGACAGCTCCGCTGTACTCCATGACGAGCTGAGCTCGTCACCAGCATGCGGGCGCTGCGTGTAGCCCCCTCCCCCCCGCAGCGAAGGGGTTAACCATCCCGACTGGTGGTAAAAATAAAAGTAGCATCACCCACTAGCCAGGTATTTTTAAACACACACCTCTTTTACCTCACTCCTCCCCAGCAGAACAGCTTGCCTCACATAGTCATAACTTTCAGTGCTCCCGCATAGTTCATCTGGTCGCAGCACGCCCCGTTCCGTAGTGGAACGGGAAAGACCTTATGATGAAGTATGCCACCAAGGGGTAACTCTTGATGGTGAGGGTTTCACAGAAAACGTTATGGTTTTCCCTCAAAGTGAAGGAACAAGCATAACTAAGAACTCCACGCAGCAAGAGACTGGTCCTTGTTTTTTTTCATATGTCAGGCTTTGGAGGGTGGCCCAGGTCCATATATCCTCTAAATCCCCCTTGTTTGTGTATAAACTGAGGGGTATAGATATAGAAATTATTCTACTCCTGTCTCTGTCCCCTGCCAGATATGTAGCTGCCATGAAGGTTGAACCCCAGTGCATACCCTCTCATCCTCCTCATAACCCCTTAACTCAAAGAACAAGAACACATAACAAACATCAATGGGAATAATGCAAAAATAAAAAACTTCAAGCAATATAGCCGCCCTGCCATACGGGCTATATCAATCCTCCAGAGTGGAGAAGGTGGAACAGGAGTTAATGGCTGCGTAAACATCAGGCCAATTCTGGGCCCTGCCCATACCCAGAGATAAAGGAAAAAGTGTGAGGCATGACCAGCCGAAAGCACGACAGGCTTACATGAGTAGAAAAGAGAAGAGCTCCACTGGGAGTGTCAATTTCCTATTCAATGTCCTGTCAGTTGTCATTTGCTGAGCACAGCAGTTGTTGCAAGAGCTGCACCTTGCTAATCACAATTTCTGTGGAGCTGGGATGGCTTTGCCACCTTCACCCCAAGACAATGCTCCACCTGGACCCCTGTGGTCATAATGCCCCTTAATTCGTAGTGGCCCCGTCCCCTACAGATTCCAGAGGCAGGCCCTGTCATGTAATTTCCACTTTACAGTAGGATCTGCATGTTTGTGGACAGCAGAACCATTGGGATGGTGCCAGGCTGATTCCATACACCCCCTCAGGATATGCCATCCTATAGCTCACAGCGCCACCATAAGCCCCACTAACCCTGGGCGGGTAGCAAATGGGTCTGGCACCCACTGCATATGACAACCCTGATTCCCCCAGGAATCGTGGTAACAGATCTACAAAGCTTTGCTCAGTCACTCAAGCTCTCTTACTCTCAGAGACACATATAAGGAATAGGCTGTGGGACATTTTCAATATTTATTGAGCCAACATGATTCTTGCATAAAATATATGTGCTGCAATGATCAATAGTCAGAAGCAAATGTAAGTTATTAGTAGTATTAGGATAGTGAACAGAATGAAAAGTTCCACCATTGTGGTGAAACAATGTATATATACAAGCATATAAAATAAAATAGAAAATCTGGCATACTCCTGCTATGAGTCCCCTAACCTACGTGTCTAGGGTGTGTGCGTTCTGCCAAGAAACACTGTACTGGATGATCCAACCACTGTTACCTGAGGGAAATAATGTAGGCTCCTGTCATGGTCATGAGCTGGACACCCTCGCAGAGACATCAGCAAGCTGCTGGGCTAATAACCTCAGCAAGAAGAGACCTCGCCAATGACAGCCAAGCTCTTCTCTGCACAGACAACTGTAAATGGATGCTTATTTATGACAAAAGACATCCTTGACTTGTGCCGAGATCTTGGTCAGGCCGACATTGTTTATGTGTTATAGATAGCTCTGTTGCCATATGTACAAAAGAAACAATCACATTTGCACAATGCATGTATTAACCTTGTACATGATGTGTCAAGGTAACATGATGGCATTTTGTGAAATTGGCTTGTAAGCAAGTATAGTTTCATAAAAACGAATCTGCATTGTCGCAGTTGCAAATGTGTGGCAAAAGTCATTGAGTGAGAGTGAAGGCAAGTTTAGGAAGAAACCCATGTACATGTAAAAAATGGCAGCATTTCCCTCTAGGCCTAAGTGGGACACATGACCGCCCAAGATGTGATTTCTTTGCGTAAGTGAGGTTGTAGCATGTGTACAGCCACTCCATGAAAAGACGATGTGGAACAAGTTTGTCCAGAAATATTGGTGGGCATTTTAATAATGAAATAGTGGAGCGCCGCAAGCAAATCTCCTAAACTGCGTCATTACAGAAACGCATGGATGCACCATATTAACAAGAATACAGAACATCCCTGTGCTCACCACAGCACTGGCACTAAAAAAGCTACCTAGCGCCAATGCAGAAAAACTTGGGTCATTGTGCAAGGGTGCCTGCGCTTCAGGGTTGATTGTTTATGTGCCGTAAGGGACACATTCCTGAACATAAACAATCATTAATGCCAATTTGCTACTTCTGCAGCACACCTAGATAGGGCAAAAAATGAGGAGAAATAAAAGCTTTTTTCCTCGTTGTGTCACTCTAATGCCTCCTTTTGAATGGCGTTAAATTTTGGTGCTGCCTCAGATTTGCACATACTTGTAAACTTGGGGCAGTGTAAAGCTATGGGTGTTTGTGAGTATGCCCACAGTAACACCCATTGCACCACCCCCCCCCCTTTGATGCAGAAAACTGCATCAAAGGGTATGATATTTACAATGCAGTATTAAGCCACGCAAAGTGGATTAGCGTCGTATTGTAAATATGGAGCAGGGCATTGCGCCACCTGAACATCGTAAAAAGTGATGCTCTGGTGGTAAAATGCCCTTTTAAATATCCCCCTTAGTGTCATAGGTGATGAGGAAATTCGTTACTGAGTTGAAGCCTTATCATTTAGCAAGCAGGCACCCTGTCTTGCCTTTGCCATAATCACCTCCTTATCCACGAAATGATGGATGCGGGTGAGAACATCTGGTGTATGCTACCCAGCTCTTTGGAGAAGGATAACCATATGGGCTCTATCCATGTATTAATAGGTTCACGCCCACTTCTCTCGTGAATAAGTCTGAGGTATTTAGTGATGTCAGCCTCTGTGGTCGCTATTCCACTAATCAGAATATTATTGTAATGAGATCTGTTTTCAAGGTCCTTGCACTTCTGTTGCAGGAAAATATGTTGATCTTCAAGTTGAAGGATGCATTGTTGCAGGGCATCACTCTCTTCAGTCAGCTTGTCAATAGAGGTTTCAGTCTGGGCCACTCTTTCCCCCAATATCATCATTGTCACACTGGAGGCCGCAGAGGTCATGTTGAAGAGCGGTTTTAATTCCTTTGATGTCTTTGTGAAGTTCATGAAAGAGCTGAAGGGGCATTTTTCTAATGATGGGATGTGACCGATCCTTTTGGGAGGAATATTTGAGGAAAGTAGGATGACCAACTTATGGTTGAGATGGGGAACATCCTTTACAACGCAACTTTTACTACGCAGTGCTGTTACAACGCAGGTTTTACAACGAAAACCATTACAACGCATTACACTGGGGGGGATAAGGAATACGTTTAATTTACTATCCAACACCTTCCCTAGTGTCCACGGGGACTGGAGTTGGAATAGTAAATTAAACTATTCACTATCCAGCACCCCCAACTGTAATGCGTTGCAATGGTATGCTTCGTAAAACCTGAGTTGTAACAGCAGGCGTGGTAAAAGCATGCGTTGTAACGTCATACATCCGGTTGAGACGGCCATCGGCCAAGCTGATGAAGAAGGTTCATGGGGGGCACAATGTCTAGGGTGGGCCCTTAAATGGAGACATAAATCTGGTGTGGACCTAATGCAGTGCAAAATCATACACAGCAGACCTGGGACCAAAGCAACCCTAGACTCGGGATTCCAGGCGTCTCTGGGGGCAAGGTCAATGGCAAGAGTCGTCGGTGCAGGCAGGGAGATAGGTGGGCCTCACCCTCAACAAGGGACAAAGCAAAGTGCCACAGGTAAGCACTCACCACTCCCACCCTGCTCACCTCATCCAAGAGAGGGCATGAATGGAGAAGGGCCACAGATGGATGCGCTTGGCCCCAGGCTCGAAATGCGGCCCCCACATAGACCAAGGCCCAGCGGCTCAGCACAATTTCCTCTCAAACCACCAACAAGGAGCACCAAGCTTTGTTGCCAGTAACCAGGCAATGAATACTGGAGCCATGGCATACCCACAGTGCACCCAGGGATGCAATTCAGTGGTTAGAACCAGTCTGGTGAGTCTATGAGCCCTTCAATAGTCCAGCGGGCATTTACCATCTCAAGGGGAAGAGCTGCAAGTGAGGTATCTACTGCCGCTGGACTGGGGCTCAGAAAATGAGGCCAAGTTGGGAGCACAGGATTTATGAGTCTGCCATCTTACAGGGCTTAAACACACCCTCCCAACATTATTTATTATTTTATATTTACATGAAAATCATGTGTATCAGAATCAGCATAATTATGATGAACAACGTGTATGATATATGTTGTGTGTGGAAACTGTTAAATAGGTCTCGATCATATTTCATCACACATGCCTAACCTATTAGTCTATTCGTAATCTAAAATATATGTAGGCTGATGCACAAAGAAACAGGTCACAAATAGTGATCGCAAATTGTGCATTAACAATTTGTTACCTGTCGCCTATTTTGTGATGTGACCTATGTTGCAACAGGTTGCATCTCAAAATATTCTATTGCAGATGGTTGCAGAAGAACTTGTGGAATAATTACAAAATGTACGTTTCACTCTTGGAAATGCCATGTGGTTTGTTCCACACGCAGATATGGCAGCCTGAAAAGAACAGCCAACCACCATTCCTGTCCTTACATATACAAATGGGAAACTTTTTTTTAGAGCAGCCAGTCTTTCTTACCAGAACTAATGGTGCTTTAAATAAACAAAACGTTTCCTATATGTGAAAAGACTGAGGGAGCACATGGTTGGCCCCAGACCACTCCCCCCCCCCTCAAGTCTGCCGAAACTATTCACAAAGGGGAAGGTATTCCAAAGAGACACCTTCCCTTTTGTAATCAATGATCATCTCTTTTGAGGTATTGGTAGTTCATCAATAGTTTGAGACTACAACTTGAGCCGTAAACCATTCATACATAAAATTCTGGGGCATATTACCAAGTAATAGCGATATTTATTGCTAAGCAGGGTTAGCGGCAATAATTTTATCGCCGCGTTTCGACGATTTTTATCGCTGAGAGACCTTGCTATTATCAAGGTTTATCTCAAAAGCGATAAAAATCATGCGAAATGAATGAATATCGCTGAAAAATCTGCGATATTCATGCATTAGCGACCAAATGCTCTTAGCCATGTTATCCACCTCCCATTGGATAACATGGCTAAGAACTGGTCAGAGCAGGTGTTAGTTTTTGGCGATAGCGGGAATATTTCCATCGCTACGCCTGTGTTGGTAATAGGAGATAGAGAGGTTAGCGACTGTTTCAGTCGCTAAAATGTTGGGGACGCCCACTTTGCACGTCATTAGCGATAAATATCACTGACATGCAAAGCGGGGCCCAAACCGCTCGCTATCCCCTAAAGCTGTTGCCAACATCAGTTAGCGACAGCTTGGTAATAAAGCAATAGAATTATCACCGCTTAGCGGCCAAAAACGGCCGTTCAACCGGCGATAATTCAATATCGCCACCCTTGGTAATATTCCCCTCTGATCGCAGCTAAGAAGGAATGCTCCATTTTTTACTCTTCCTAATAGTAATTCGGGATGGGTCAGTAACCCATGGTGTGAGCCAAAAATTATTTTCTAACCACAAAACGGGTTCCATACATATCAAAAAGCCAATTTTGTGGTCGCAAACCAAGTTACTTTTGTGAATCACATTGTTTTTGACAGCAAAATGACTTGGTATATCAGGCCTTAATGTTTTCAGCATATGTAACTTACTTGGCTGTACTATTTTACTACCCCATACATATTTCCAAGCCATTTGTAGTTTCCTTGTATGCCTTATGATGTAATCAGGTCAAGAGTCAGCACGCAGTCATTCCAAGTCTCACCTCAGCAATCAGTCCATGTGCCTGACCTCATCACATCGGTACCTTACATACCTTTTCACCAGCGATGTCTCTGGGATCACTTGGCTCTTGCTTTACTATGAAAGTGAGCAAAACAATGCTCCAGACGCATTAGAAAGCTACGGAAGATAATACTACTTGTTTCTGTTTTAATACCAAGACAGGTCTCTGAAAGGTAATTTCCCGCTGCAGCTGTGAGTCCTCCTCATTACATTTCAAGCACCGAGGAAGTGGAAAGTTTTCCCTCCCTACCTTGTTAATTTGAACTGAAGTTTCTCAATAGAAACATGTCAATCGAGAACATATGTGTGAGCATTAGTGTTCAAATAACTAAACTGTTTTCCTGTGCTTATTACATCTATTCTCAATTATTAGATGTGGTCATGTTTATGTGCTACAAGGACTGTCGTGTATGTACCATGCATTATTATCATATGAAAGCCTCGCCACACATGACAAGACCTCGATTACTCCTACCGACAGTTACTCTCTCACAGGCACTAGAATTATTACACTCACAGGGGTTACATATGATCCTTCATATTTTACAATATGCCCCACTGTTATTATTCTAAAAGCAGAAACACTGGAACGCCCCCAATTTAAATAGTTCATTACACAATTAAGAAGATAGCATCATCTAAGTCTTGTTGCCAGACATGCTTTAGGAGCACAGGGTAGCTGCCACCTCTTCAGCTATTGTTGTTTTTTTTGTGGAGATAGCCCTACCCTAACTTCCATTGATTATTTCAAATTCCCTGCACTAATTCGGATACATCCCCAAATCTTCTGATCTTCTGAAAGACCCTCAAAACTTGGCTTTTTACTTCTTCATAATGGGTCTCGTTTCTCTGCCTAGCGCCAAGAGATCTTCTGAGCATTTGTGCGGGTCAATAAAACAATTTACCATAACATAGCATAGATATATGCCTTCACATGTATTGTACCTCCTATACAATGCTTGCAGGTTCCAGCTGAGAATGAACCACTGTAAACTGGACAGCCCCTCTCCTTCCAATTCTTGACATCGAACTTCAGGTCTTTTCTAAAATGCTTTTTGGTCACATTAACAATGAATTACAAAGCTCTGTTAAAAAGACATTGGCAATGAAATGCCTGTGAAACAGTCAAGAGGTGTGCGGATAAAGATGGCGGGAATTGTGAATTCAGAACATTAAGAATCATTCAAAGATAAGTTTGTACATTAGATCAAACCACCAAGAAATGTGTATTTAAACATTAAGCTATAAAAATGTCTGGTCTTCCTTTGAACTGATATACACAATTTTAAGCTGGCAGCATTAGAAGGATCTGCACCCTTCTAATTAAAGATAAATTCCTGCTGACAAGGGTGCCATTTTGCCTGTGACTGCTTTTGTGTATTGTTAGAATTTGGGTTTCGGGTTGGCAGGGGTATGCCCCATTGTAAGGAACCACAATCCTAGTCAGGGGAAGTCAGATACACTCCCTAAATTAACCGGTGCTCACCCTCTGGTAGCTTGGACACAGACCAATCAGTCTTAACTTAAGAGGCGATGTGTAAAGTACTTGTGCAACACTTCAAATAGTAAAACAGTGAAAACATCATGCAAGAAGATACCACATGTGGTTAGAAAAATAGAGCTTAATTTAAATAACAAAACAAGGCCAAAATGACAAAATTCCAAAAAGTTTAACCAGAGTTATGAATTTAGAAATAATATCTTGAAATATAGTGCTTAAAAGCAAAATGTGTCAACCGGGGCTATCTGTTCGCGCTAGACCAGGTCAAATCCAAATGTTCAGGCAGACCACGGAGGAGTGCAAGAAAGATACAGGGACCAATCTTATTATGCTGCAAAGTACCTTCTTGTGTCATCAACGAAGAACCGATGCATGGAGCAGAGGAGGATCTGCATTGTCGTTGATCCCTTCAAATGTAGGTGATGAATTAATTCCAAGCCATGCAAGTCAGAGATGCATAGTCCCCGAACCCCAAGATGTAGGCGATGGGCTGTCACCGAGCCACGCAGGTCAAGAATGCATCAGAACTATAGGCGATGGGTCACGCAGTCGGTGATGCAATGTTTTTGGTGCGTCAGTGTCAGTGTCGAGGGCAATGCACCGGTTCTGAGCTGCGCAATACCGGCGATGCGTGGATGTTTGGCAGTTTCAGTACATTATACATACTTCCAAGGGCCCCAGACTGGATTGACACTAGTGGGTAGGGCAAGCAGAGTTGTGGTGCTGTAGATGAGTGGATTGAAGTTCTTGATGTCCATGAGCAATCCAACAGGAGCAAAGCCAGAAACCCCTTGGACTCACTTTGGTTCGGGTTATTGAGATGAAGGTCCAGTCCTTCTCACTCCCAAGCAAAGAGGTCAGCAGGTCAGCACATCAGAGCAGGAGTCTAGCACAGTCCAGCAGACTGAAAGTCCTTTCAGCATCAGAGCAGTCATTCTTCCTGGCAGAGTGTCCACAGGCCCAAAGGTGAACTGAAATGGTGGTGTCAAGGGTCCAGTATTTTTATGCAGTTGTGACTTTGAAGTGGGGGAGCCATCAAAGAGAGGACTTTGAAGTGCACAGAGTCCCTGCCCTTCCTGCTCTGGCTCAAGGCTCACTACAAGGATGCACGCAGACCTTTGTCTGATGACAGGACACAACCTATTAATGTGTAAGTGTCAGCTCCTCTCTCCCATCCTGCCCAGGGTGGCCCATCAAGATGTGGATGGCCCATTAGTCACACCTAAGGTCCCTTTTTTGTGTGGCTGTCTGGAGGGAGGGCACAAAGCCCAGCTGTCACCCACCCCAGATGTGTATTCAGAGACAGGTAAAAGGCACCAGAGAGATAAGGTGGGAAAATGCCATCCTTGTAAAAGTGGATTCTCAGAATTACAATTTAAAATCAAATTTAGCCATAATTTAGGATTTCAAATTGTGGTTCCAGAGACACCAAACTTGGGGCCCCCATCTCTTCCCAATTGGAAACTACACTTATAAGCTGTAATCTCAATGTTAACCTATGGGAGCGATAGGCCTTGAAGTAGTGAAAAACGAATGTAAAAGTTCTCATTACCTGGACATGTAAAATTTAAATGTATTAGTCCTACTTTTAATTTTTTAATACACATCATCCTCCCCTTGGGTTATCAGAGGCCTACCTTATGGATTACTTATATGTATTATAAAGGAAGGCTTGGGCCTGGTAAGAGGGTTAACTTACCAGGTCAACATGGCAGTTTAAAAATGCACCTGCAGGCTTTGCAATGGGAGGCCTGAGACTTGTTTAAAGAGCTGCTGAAGTGGGTGGAGCAACCGTTGCTGTAGGTCCACTGGTAGTATCTCATTTACGGGCCCTGAGCCCATGTAGTGCACTTTACTATGGACTTATAAGTAAATTAAATATGCCAAATGTGGATAATCCAATGTTGCTATTTGTAAAGTAGGGAGCACAGGCACTTTAGCACTGGTTAGCAGTGGTAAGGTGCTCAGAGTCCTAAAGCCAGCAAAAACGAAGTCAGAAACAGAGGAGGACAGTAGGCAAAAAAGTCAGTTGCTGACATGCCAAGGATGTCATGTCTAACAAGCATGGTCTACCTACTATACGAGCTGTGGTAATTCGCCCAGAATAATAACTGTGGATGAAATTCCGCATCAAACTTTTGCAAGTCTCTCTGTAGTTCATATTATTAGGTAAGGCAACTCTAAAAATCATAATTTCAGACTCAGTGAAATCAGATCACACTTAATTAGTACGTTTACATCAGCTGTAGGCTCCATAATTGCTCGGCACTCACCAACTTCTTGCTGCGGGGTGGCAAAGAATGCTCACCCAGACAGACGCAAGCCTCCCTTGCAGCTCTGCTTCCCACCTCCACCAACCCATCCAGGGAGATTTTCTACCCCCTTAGATCAGGTGGAAAATGTCAAAGGGTTTTCAAAACAGAGTAGCTGACAAGAGGCTGGAAAACGACTCGGTATTACCGGGTCTAAGCAATTAGAAACATTGACATTTTTCGTAGGAATAGCAGGCGTTATAGTAGTTTATGACCCAGACCTATACTCACTTAAAATTCCACCGTGTTTGTACAGCAAATGCCTCTCACACACATCCAGAGTGAAAACAAGTAAAAAAGTTCTCCGTCTTAATAGACATGTAAAGAGCTAGTTGCAGCTGCCAGAGAAACACAATAGATGTCCGTGGTGTAATCTTCGTTTAATGTTCATAACTGCCAGCCGACACGGGTTTTGTCTCAGGAAAGTCAAGTCCCGTGACTCATCAGGGCTAAATCATCAGAGATGAGACGTTTGTAGGTCGCTAGGCCGGTGATATTTCCAACCCGGCCCTGCTCAGGACCAGGAACTCGCACACGCCTGGTAACTGCTGTGCGCACTGTGTAACGCAGTGGTCTGTCCAGATGCTATTGACACAGGCAACTGTCCAGGTGCTGAACAATATGCTCCGCGGTTAGTGCGTTCTGATGTAGGGAGCTGTCCAGGTGCTGAACCATATAGGCAAATGTTGATTCATAGAGCCATTTATGCATATAAACCTAGGTTTATAGACCAAAATGTTTAACTTTACACCTGGCAGCTATCCGCAAAGGAGTACCTGTCTGACATAAATTATTTTACTACTGCCACATTTTATGCCACAACAGTTTAGATTACAGAGTAGTAAACCTCACACGAGGATGGGGTGAGAAGCGGAACGTTCAAGACGCAATTTGCTAGGAGTTTGTGAACGACTAAAAACGTGTGAGTTTGTTGCCATTCATAAACTCCTCTCTGATTCTTTTCCAACCTGCAAATAGTCAGACATTTATAAACGCCAAAAACTGGAACAACTCTTCTTCTAGGGTGAATAGCGCAATGAAAAACCACAAAACATTGTTGAGGTATGTGGAAGAGTTTCTTCATTGGGAAAATGTTTACCCATTGATTAAAAAGTAAAATAAACATTTCTACAGTGCAATACATTTCCCCTCTGTAGAGTTATTGAAATATCAGATGTCGTAGTATTCCTGGAAAGCTATAGCTGGTACCATTTTCCAGGGATAATATTAGGAAGGTTTGTGGATACCCAAAAGTAATTATTCACAGCAATGAATAGGTGTTCCTTTAGAGGTGAAGAAGAACAGCTTTTCCTTGTGAATAGAGCTCAGTCTGTGTGGCACACCTGGACACAAGGAAGTATCCTCCAGGCGATGAATCATTGCTTAGGGAATGCCAACACTGATGCAAGAACCTCTCCGGGTGCTGGATCATATATACAGTGAGTGGTGCTTGATGATACTGGAAGCTGTCCAGTTGCTTGTCAATATAAACAATGGGCCTCATTTATAAAAAGTGACACATTGCTGCGAGAAAACAGCGATGCGTCACTTTTCATTGCGCCCTCCTTGAGACACCAATGATGCGTCACATTTACAGTATTATGCATCATCGCGCAAGGAGTTACAGATACGTCAGTATTTCTGACATATCTGGAGGCGCAAAAATGATGCATTGCTGGAGTGTGTCACAAAAGTGATGCAACTCCATCAATGGGTCATTACACAGGGGCAAGTCCCATGTGAAATATGCCTGCATCAATCTTACATATAAGTGATTCCAGTGGTTCACCGGAACCATCCCTGAGGGAACACTCAATTCTCCTCTTTGTTCACAAGAGGATTCCCACACAGTTTTGTGGTTTTCAAAAAAAGATTTCAAATGTTTATTTCTTTTGTATTTTCAAAGATAGTTATTTGATTCATTCAACTTTTAGCAAATAAGGCATCATCAATTTAACTTTGTATCCAATGCATTTCGGGCATATGTGATGCCCTTCATCAGGGAATGATACTGTCAATAAAAAGAAACAAAACTTAATTGCAGTAGCGATACACTGGTGTTTGATCATTGTGTCACATTGTAATTATGTCTGATACATTACAAGGTTTTATACAAATGTCATTATGTTCACCAGCTGATATCCCTTGTGGGAAAAGTAATACAAAAGTAACAAAGAATGTTTAAAACAAAACATGGTTATATTGTGTCACATTGTGATTTTGTCTAATTCACGCAATGATTTTGTGCAAATGTTATGGCCCACATGACAAAAGTAATGAAAGTGTTTGAGACTCACATGCCTGTTCTTGATCGTGGATATTATATGCTGAAAAGAACGTAGGAAACGGGAAGATTAGCTCTCGCGGGTTCGCATGTTTAACCAGTTAGTGACATGGTTTATCGGGTTGTTGCATTGTTTACTAACCTCGTGTGTATGTTTGAGCGGCCTCGCAGCAGCTTCTGGGTGTGTTCGTCTACAGAATATGGACGCCACTCCTGAGAGTGTTCACCATTGCGGGTGCTGGTTTAAGGTCTATTCCGGTCACATGGTATGGGGTGCATAGTAACTGACGAAAGACTCTCTGTGTGCGGAAATGTCAAATAACGAGACGGTGGTGATAATCTGTGGATGTAAATGCTGTTGAATCAAATGTGGAGCGTTCCTAAGAAATAGGTACCAAATTCAAACAAAGAGGTTACCCTCTTCACAAAATGCTATCATGTTACCTTGACACATCATGTACAAGGTTAATACATGCATTGTGCAAATGTGATAGTTTCTTTTGTACATATGGCAACAGAGCTATTTATAACACATAAACAATGTCAGCCTGACCAAGATCTCGGCACAAGTCAAGGATGTCTTTTGTTATAAATAAACATCCATTTACAGTTGTCTGTGCAGAGAAGAGCTTGGCTGTCGTTGGCGAGGTCTCTTGTTGCTAGCGCCAAGAGGTCTTCTGGGCATTCGAGCTCTCAATAAAACAATTTAACATAACATAGCATAGATATATGCCTTCACATGTATTGTACCTCCTATACAATGCTTGCAGGTTCCAGCTGAGAATGAACACCTGTAAACTAGACAGCCCCTCTCCTTCCAATCCTTGACATCGAACTTCAGGTCCCTATCAAACAGTATTCCTTCGTTTCTAAAATGCTTTTTGGTCACTTAATAATGAATTACAAAGCTCTGTTAAAAAGACATTGGCAATAAAATGCCTATACAACAGGCAGACGGTGTGCGGATAAAGATGGCGTAAATTGTGAATTCAGAACATTAAGACTCATTCAAAGATAAGCTTGTACATTAGATCAAACCACCAAGAAATGTGTATTCAAACATTAACCCCTTCGATGCTGATGACGAGCTCAGCTCGTCATCAGCCAAGGGGGGCGTGTGCGGATGACGAGCTGAGCTCGTCATCTAACGAGGCTTTTTTAGAAAAAAGCCACGTAGCGTGAAAATAACCGCCGCAGTGATGCGGTTAAGCTATAAAAATGTCTGGTCTTCCTTTGAACTGATGAACACAATTTTAAGCTGGCAGCATTAAAAGGATCTGCACCCTTCTAATTAAAGATACATTTCTGCTGACAAGGGTGCCATTTTGCTTGTGACTGCTTTCGCGTATTGTTAGAAATTGGGGTTTCTGGTTGGCAGGGGTATGCCCCATTGTAGGAACCCCAATCCTAGTCAGGGGAAGTCAGATACACACCCTAAATTAACATGTGCTCACCCTCTGGTAGCTTGGCACAGACCAGTCAGTCTTAACTTAACCACATCGCTGCTGTGGTTATTTTTCCCCTGTGCTGGAAATTGATATTCTACTATATTCATGACGAGCTCAGCTCGTCATCAGCATGGAAGGGGTTAAAAGGCAATGTGTAAAGTACTTGTGCAACACTTCAAATAGTAAAACAGTGAAAACATCATGCAAAAAGATACCACATGTGGTTAGAAAAATAGAGCTTAATTTAATTAACAAAACAAGGCCAAAATGACAAAAGTCCAAAAAGTATAACCAGAGTTATGAATTTAGAAATAATATCTTGAAATATAGTGCTTAAAAGCAAAATCTTTCAACCGGGGCTATCTGTTCGCGCTAGACCAGGTCAAATCCAAAAGTTTAGGCAGACCATGGAGGAGTGCAGGAAAGATACAGGGACCAATCTTATTCTGCTGCAAAGTACCTTCTTGTGTCATCAACGAAGAACCGATGCATGGAGCAGAGGAGGATCTGCATTGTCGTTGATCCCTTCAAATGTAGGCAATGAATTAATTCCAAGCCTTGCAAGTCAGAGATGCATAGTCCCGAACCCCAAGATGTAGGCGATGGGCTGTCATCGAGCCACGCAGGTCAAGAATGCATCAGAACTATAGGCAATGGGTCACGCAGTCGGTGATGCAATGTTTTTGGTGCGTCAGTGTCAGTGTCGAGGGCAATGCACCGGTTCTGAGCTGCGCAATACCGGCGATGCGTGGATGTTTGGCAGTTTCAGTACATTATACATACTTCTAAGGGCCCCAGACTGGATTGACACTAGTGGGTAGGGCAAGCAGAGTTGTGGTGCTGTAGATGAGTGGATTGAAGTTCTTGATGTCCATGAGCAATCCAACAGGAGCCAAGCCAGAAACCCCTTGGACTCACTTTGGTTCGAGTTATAGAGATGAAGGTCCAGTCCTTCTCACTCCCAAGCAAAGAGGTCAGCAGGTCAGCACATCAGAGCAGGAGTCTAGCACAGTCCAGCAGACTGAAAGTCCTTTCAGCATCAGAGCAGTCATTCTTCCTGGCAGAGTGTCCACAGGCCCAAAGGTGAACTGAAATGGTGGTGTCAAGGGTCCAGTATTTTTATGCAGTTGTGACTTCGAAGTGGGGGAGCCATCAAAGAGAGGACTTTGAAGTGCACAGAGTCCCTGCACTTCCTGCTCTGGCTCAAGGCTCACTACAAGGATGCACGCAGACCTTTGTCTGATGACAGGACACAACCTATTAATGTGTAAGTGTCAGCTCCTCCCTCCCATCCTGCCCAGGGTGGCCCATCAAGATGTGGATGGCCCATTACTCACACCTAAGCTCCCTTTTTGTGTGGCTGTCTGGAGGGAGGGCACAAAGCCCAGCTGTCACCCACCCCAGATGTGTATTCAGAGACAGGCAAAAGGCACCAGATAGATAAGGTGGGAAATGCCATCCTTGTAAAAGTGGATTCTCAGAATTACAATTTAAAATCAAATTTAGCCATAATTTAGGATTTCAAATTGTGGTTCCAGAGACACCAAACTTGGGCCCCCCATCTCTTCCCAATTGGAAACTACACTTATAAACTGTAATCTCAATGTTAACCTATGGGAGCGATAGGCCTTGAAGTAGTGAAAAACGAATGTAAACGTTCTCATTACCTGGACATGTAAAATTTAAATGTATTAGTCCTACTTTTAATTTTTGAATACACATCATCCTCCCCTTGGGTTATCAGAGGCCTACCTTATGGATTACTTATATATATTATAACGGAAGGCTTGGGCCTGGTAAGAGGGTTAACTTACCAGGTCAACATGGCAGTTTAAAAATGCACCTGCAGGCTTTGCAATGGGAGGCCTGAGACTTGTTTAAAGAGCTGCTGAAGTGGGTGGAGCAACCATTGCTGTAGGTCCACTGGTAGTATCTCATTTACGGGCCCTGAGCCCATGTAGTGCACTTTACTATGGACTTATAAGTAAATTAAATATGCCAAATGTGGATATTCCAATGTTGCTATTAGTAAAGTAGGGAGCACATGCACTTTAGCACTGGTTAGCAGTGGTAAGGAGCCCAGAGTCCTAAAGCCAGCAAAAACGAAGTCAGAAACAGAGGAGGACAGTAGGCAAAAAAGTCAGTTGCTGACATGCCAAGGATGTCATGTCTAACAAGCATGGTCTACCTACTAATTAATACTGAGCTATTTTCTAGCCAGGCTCTGTCTTTCTCACTGGCATCTTCAGCAAATCTCTTTAGGAATCATTGATTTTCCATTCAGTGTCTCGGTGGGCAGAGATATGAAGTTTCAGGGAACAGATCGCACCATCTTCTGCTTTGTCACTGGCACCTTTAGCAAATCCCTTTAAGAATCAGATGAAGATTTTCAACTCAGTGTCTTGGTGGGCAGAGGTGTACAGGTTCAGGGATCGGACCACGCCATCTTCCGCTTTCATTATTGACACCTTCAACAAATACCTTTAAAAATCACACAAAGATTTTCCATTCAATGTCTTGGTGGGCAGAGGTGTGCAGGTTGAAGGAATAGACCACACCATCTTCTCCTAGCCGCAAAAGCTTCAAAGCTTTCCACAGCTGGTGGAATTGAAAAGCCCAGTTTATTCCATGGTTTAGAAAAGACTCACTTTCTGCTTTGATTACCCCCTGAGTAATATCTATATTTAGGCATTTTAAGATTTCTTTACATTTAATTGGATTGCACAATAATCGTTAAAGACAAGTGCAAAGACCTGCAATACGAGCTGTGGTATTTCGCCCAGAATAATAACTCTGGATGAAATTCCGCATCAAACTATTGCAAGTCTCTCTGTGGTTCATATTATTAGGTAAGGCAACTCTAAAAATCATAATTTCAGACTCAGTGAAATCAGATCACACTTAATTAGTACGTTTACATCGGCTGTAGGCTCCATAATTGCTCGGCACTCACCAACCTCTTGCTGCGGGGTGGCAAAGAATGCTCCCCCAGATAGACGCAAGCCTCCCTTGCAGCTCTGCTTCCCACCTCCACCAACCCATCCACGGAGATTTTCTACCCCCTTAGATTAGGTGGAAAATGTCAAAGGGTTTTCAAAACAGAGTAGCTGATAAGAGCTGGAAAACGACTCGGTATTACCGGGTCTAAGCAATTAGAAACATTGACATTTTGCGTAGGAATAGCAGGCGTTATAGTAGTGTATGACCCAGACCTATACTCACTTAAAATTCCACCGTGTTTGTACAGCAAATGCCTCTCACACACATCCAGAGTGAAAACAAGTAAAAAAGTTCTCCGTCTTAATAGACATGTAAAGAGCTAGTTGCAGCTGTCAGAGAAACACAATAGATGTCCGTGGTGTAATCTTCGTTTAATGTTCATAACTGCCAGCCGACACGGGTTTCGTCTCGGGAATGTCAAGTCCCGTGACTCATCAGGGCTAAATCATCAGAGATGAGACGTTTGTAGGTCGCTAAGCCGGTGATACTTCCAACCCGGCCCTGCTCAGGACCAGGAACTCGCACACGCCTGGTAACTGCTGTGCGGCGCTAAGGCAAATTGTCTAGTCTCCAAAAAAATGCTCGTTTAATCCCGAATGGAGACAGAGGACAGTGGTTGAGTAGCGGTTTCCAAATCATAAAGCACGTATCTTGTAAGTGACTAGGTCGAGTGCTGCCAGCTCTCAGTTTCCCCTTTGCCAAATCGATATGTCCATAAACCATTAAGGTGAATTGGTTTGAGGGTGACTCCAGTAGATATCGATTCCCATGTAATGTCAGAAGGACGGTGCCCAAGGTTATTCCGGTGTATTCCAAAGAGCAAAGTACTCCTGGCGCCTCATTTATGAAAAGTGACGCATTGCTGCGTGAAAACAGAGATGCGTCACTTTTCACTGCGCACTCCTTGCGACATTCCTGATGCGTCATATTT
This sequence comes from Lissotriton vulgaris, assembly GCF_964263255.1. NCBI lineage: Eukaryota > Metazoa > Chordata > Amphibia > Caudata > Salamandridae > Lissotriton > Lissotriton vulgaris. The sequence goes on from NW_028251522.1 coordinate 414,665, forward strand.
AATGTATGACGCATCATGTCGCAAGGAGTTACAGATACGTCAGTATTTCTGACGTATCTGTAAGCGCAAAAGTGACGCATTTCTGGAGTGTGTCACAAAAGTGACGCAACTCCAGCAATGCGTCTTTTCACATGGAGAAAGCCCCATGTGAAAAGGCTTGCGTCAGTCTTACGCCTGCTGTGAGGCAGGCACAAGATTTTGACGCAACAGCGTCCTAAAAGTAACGCAGTGAAATCTCATAGATTTCACTGCGTCACTATTACGAGGCTTTTTGCGGGGGAACACCCCCTCTGCATACATTATACCTGACGCAGGTATAATGTGGCGCAGGGGTTTAAAAAGTGACGCATCTACCTAGATGCGTCACTTTTTAAATATGGCGCAACGAGGTGCATTTTTTACATCGCTGGTGCGTCACAAAAAGTGACACACCGGCGGCGCAAAACTGACGCAAGGCCATCATAAATAAGGCCCCAGGTGCGAAAGCCCCCGGGTGCGTGGGCTCGCACCGTCTTGCTTGCACCCGGAACCGGAGTCGCGATCACTAAGCTGAGCCACAAGCCGCTTTTTCTCCCCGCACCGGGGCAAGCAAGACGGTGCGAGCCCACGCACCCGGGGGCTTTCACACCTGGAGTACTTTGCTTTTTGGAATACACAGGAATTGGATGTATGACGTTACAACGCATACTTTTACTCCGCATACCATTACAACGCGGTATTTACAACGCATACCATTACAACGCATAGCGCTTTGGGGTGCTGGATAGTGGTAAGTATAATTTACTATTCTAACTCCAGTCCCCGTGGACCCTAGGGAAGGTGTTGGATAGTAAATTAAACTTACCTCTTATCCTAGAGCGCCCCCCAGCGCAATGCGTTGTAATGGTATGCGTTGTAATGCCTGCGTTGTAGTGGTAGTGCGGAGTAAAAATTGCATTGTAACAGGTGCATACCACAGGAATTACCTTACCATCACCGGCCTAGCGACCTACAAACGTCTCATCTCTGATGATTCAGCCCTGATGAGTCACGGGACTTGACATTCCCGAGACGAAACCCGTGTCGGCTGGCAGTTATGATCATTAAACGAAGATTACACCACGGACATCTATTGTGTTTCTCTGGCAGCTGCAACTAGCTCTTTACATGTCTATTAAGACGGAGAACTTTTTTACTTGTTTTCACTCTGGGTGTGTGCGAGAGGCATTTGCTGTATTTTTGTGAGTGTGTGATCCTTCACACATTGTTCGAGGGGTTGAGGGCTGATCCCTTCGCTTTTTAGCACCACCAACACCACTTCCAACTCAATACCGATCGAGTGTTAATACAGGCAGAGCGCCCAGTATTTCCCCCTTTCCTTTCAAAAGCCTTTCTAAGTAGGATTATCCATCCTGTTTGTAATTAGGGCATCATAGTGAAGTTAATAATGTCTGATACTGAAAAGGTTCCCACTATGAAAGCTAACATTTTTTTAAAAAAGACATTACAATTAAACTTTCAATCAAATAGTGCTAAAGGTAGCAAGAATTGTGTAAAACTGAAGCCGTCCCAAAAGAGTTATTCTGAGGCAGAACTGTACACAGTGTTTGGTGTTCACTGATAAAGAGAACATTCCAGAAGCTGGACTATAAACAGTGTGTGATGCTCACTAATATAGGCAACAGTCCAAGTGTTAATCCAAATGTAAAGTGAGCGCACCGTGTAACGCAGTGGTCTGTCCAGATGCTATTGACACAGGCAACTGTCCAGGTGCTGAACAATATGCTCCGCGGTTAGTGCGTTCTGATTTTGGGAGCTGTCCAGGTGCTGAACCATATAGGCAATTGTTGATTCATAGAGCCATTTATGCAAATAAACCTAGGTTTATAGACCAAAATGTTTAACTTTACACCTGGCAGCTATCCGCAAAGGAGTACCTGTCTGACATAAATTATTTTACTACTGCCAAATTTTATGCCACAACAGTTTAGATCACAGAGTAGTAAACCTCACACAAGGATGGGGTGAGAAGCGGAACGTTCAAGACGTAATTTGCTATGACTTTGTGAACGACTAAAAACGTGTGAGTTTGTTGCCATTCATTAACTCCTCTCTGATTACCTTCCAACCTGCAAATAGTCAGACATTTATAAACACCAAAAACTGGAACAACTCTTCTAGGGTGGATAGTGCGATGAAAAACCACAAAACATTGTTGAGGTATGTGGAAGAGTTTCTTCATTGGGAAAATGTTTACCCATTGATTAAAAAGTAAAATAAACATTTCTACAGTGCAATAAATTTCCCCTCTGTAGAGTTATTGAAATATCAGATGTCATAGTATTCCTGGAAAGCTATATCTGGTACCATTTTCCAGGGATAATATTAGGAAGGTTTGTGGATACCCAAAAGTAATTATTCACAGCAATGAATAGGTGTTCCTTTAGAGGTGAAGATGTAGCGTTCTAATCTAGGACCCTGATCGATACTGTGACCTTATGCCCCTATTCGGCTATAAATCCATTTATTCCCTATATTGGCATAACCGTTCAAGTGCAATATTCAGAAACTCGTCTCTGGCCTCACACGAACAGAGCCATATTTCAGAATCGCTTTCTCTGCCACTTCCTTTGCAACCAATTAGTGCAATGACATAGCAGAAGTTACTATCTAAGATTCCTAGATTAGCACTCCGAGTTCTTCAACAAGATAAAAACTCCGCAACCTGGAAATCCCCGCTTGCTATGCTTTGATTAGTAATAGAACTCTAATGAGCACTGATAGACGATCACTTCCTAGTGACATCTTTATTGACGTCTTATGTCCAAAAACTTATGTCAAACAAGGCACCTTTCAGGTATAAATATTACCAACGTTGCCTTAAGCAAACGCTGTCTCACTGCTGCTGAAGTTGCTGTTATGCTGATGATACCATAGCTGCTATCGCTACTGCTATCGCTGCTAACTAGCGAAAGATGGTGTGGTGAACTTAGGAGCTGAACAGCTGTCCCCCTGCAAGAGCCCAGCACATGCAAGCTGCCCACGGACGCTGCCCCTCCTCCTCTTCCTCGACGCGCTGAGAGAGACGCTGTCTTTTCTCCTGCAGAGAAATCCAGCTCCGGCGTTTCTAGTCTACCCTTGCGGGTGACTGGGATATCGACCCCCTGAAGGAGATACCAGACCTCCATCATTCTATTCAGAGGTATGGTGTTGACTAAACCCTTAGTGAGAATTCTTGAAGCAAACCTTGGCAAAACCAACTTAACTTAAAGCTACTTACTTACTCCACTCCCAAGTATTAGGCTTAGGTCAGGTACACTGGGGTAGGCGTAGTTAGAAGCACCAGTTGAGTATTTTAGACTAATGTATATATGAATGTATATATGTTTTATTCATTTTAAACCATTGTATGGCTAAGAAACCATATCAATGCTTTTACAGTAATATTTCGCAATACTCATCTTACTGTACGTACTTTTTATAACAACAAGTCTTGCAATTGTGGCAATTCATTTCTCTTGTACGAGAAGAAAGACTGTTCAATAAATGTTACCCTTTATTGACAACGCCCGTCTCTCTATTCTCTACATATTGTGAAAGTAAACTGCACAACCACTGACTGAGTAAAATAACGGTCTATTGTTCACACGACCCTAGAGATCAACTCTTGATCTGAGGAGCAAAGTTGTCATGTTGCACGGTTGTTGGAAAACTGAATCCCTTCTTGGCTGTGCCAGGGAAGCTGATCACTTCCTATTCAGTCAAGAAAGTTTCCAGTGACCTCTGAGCTAGTTGGTAACAAACCCAATTAAGTTTAGCATAGTCAGTGGAGGCCTGGAAGATCCGCACTTCTACGTCGATACTACTGTTTATGTTATTCCAATGCGCAGGGCCTATTGGGAAAATAGGAACTAAACTACAAAGAAGAACAGCTTTTCCTTGTGAATCGAGCTCAGTCAGTGTGGCACACCTGGGCACAAGGAAGTATCCTCCAAGCGATGAATCATTGCTTAGGGAATGCCAACACTGATGCAAGAACCTCTCCAGGTGCTGGATCATATATACAGTGAGCGGTGCTTGATGATACTGGAAGCTGTCCAGTTGCTTGTCAATATAAACAATGGGTCTCATTTATAAAAAGTGACACATCGCTGCGAGAAAACAGCAATGCGTCACTTTTCAATGCGCCCTCATTGCGACACCAATGATGCATCACATTTACAGTATGATGCATCATCGCGCAAGGAGTTACAGATACGTCAGTATTTCTGACATATCTGGAGGCGCAAAAATGATGCACTGCTGGAGTATGTCACAAAAGTGATGCAACTCCATCAACGGGTCATTACACATGGGCAAGTCCCATGTGAAATGTTCCTGCATCAATTTTACGCCATCCTCGAGGCAGGCGCAAGATTTTGACGCATTTGCAACCTAGAAGTGGCGCAGTGAAATCTCATAGATTTCACTGTGGCACTTTTACTACCCTTTCTTGCACCCAAATGCGCCCCTGCATACATTATACCTGGTGCAGGTATAATGTGGCGCAGGTGTTTACAAAGTGACGCATCTACCTAGATGCGTCAATTTGTAAATATGACGCAACATGGCACATTTTGTACACTGCTGGTGCATCACAAAAAGTGATGCACAGGCGGCATAAAAGTGACGCATGGCCTCATAAATAAATAAGGCCCCATGTGTATGCTGCACACTGATACTAGACTCTGTCCAGATGCTGAACCATATACAAGAGGTATATGATAAATGGAGCAGTCTGAATGACGAAACATGTGGAGTTTGTGGTGCTCAATAAAATAAGCAGTTGTCCCAATGATGAGCAATATAAAGAAGATGGCTTCCATATGCATCAGGAGGAGTGGTACCTACGGGTCAGATACTGCTCTGCCTAGTCATGACTGACCTGGTGTACCCGTACGTGATTTTTCTAAGTGCGAGAACACAAAGCCTGATTTTACTGGCTGGTTGTTCCAGCCGGTAAAATCATGTGTGGCTTCTGCTGGCAAGCATCTTGCTCGTCCTTGCCCAGACATTTGTTTAGTAAGGGAGGAGCATTTATTTCTTCTCATTGTCAGAACACCTTTTTCTCCTTCTACAACTTGCTCTATGCCCTCCCTTCCAGCATTCGCACTTCAGCCTTCATTTACCAATTACTGATGGCAGTTGGTAAATGTGAGCCTTAATGCCAAGAAACTGAGAAAACCAAGTAAAATTCTTCCCAGTAAAATCGAGTATACCCTGTTATTCCCATTCTGAAGGATTAATGAATTATTGCACAAGACTGGTGGTGTGTTATAAGCATGGGCGGAAAATTCGTTCCGCTCGCTGATTTTCGGTAAATTCGCAATCCGCGAGATTCGCGAATTTCCCGCAAAATCCGCGAACAGAACGGATTGGGTCAAAAGTTCAAGCTGACTTTTGTAATTCTTTTAGAATGGTGCCGGCAAGCTGCCAGAGCCATTCTAAAATAGTTACAAAAGTCAGCTTCAACAGGAAGCTCTAATACATAAAGTAAAGCAGGTGCTGCTCAAATTCAGTTACACAATCATTAATCACCCCTGGGGTGATTAATGATTGTGTAACTTAATTTGACCTTCAACTGGAGCACCTGCTTTACTTTATCTATTAGTGCTTCCTGTTCAAGCTATTTCTAGCTGTTTTAGAATGGCGCGGGCAGCTTGCGTGTGGAGTGTGCATCCCTCCAGTATTGTGCAACCCTTAATGAGAGACTAAGTGGTGCTCAATAATTCATAGAGCTGGCCAAATGGTGATCCACATACACATGGGGCACACTTCACAAAATATTTCTGACGTGGAGAAATAGTAGTTCTATTCATACTAGCTCATCTCATAAATGACTTTTCACAAATGTAAAGTCAGAGATTTATAACTATGCCAATCCTGATTTGCACATTCAAACCTACTAATCAGGGATACATTTGGAATGGGAAGGTGAGTGTCAGGAGAATGGTGAATATCAACCACTAATTGTGTTGAATAAATGGAAAATCAGTGCAGGACAATGGGAGAAACATGAATATGCAAAACCACATGTACAAAAGTGTTACTTGTTTGTTGTTTGCTGCCATTGGAGTCATACATTAATTGTTTTATGGTTACCACAGATGGGTCTTGGCCTCCTGTTGATACAATTTGGCCAGTGAATAAGTGAGTCCAAATGTCCAGCATGGGGAGTGTGTGATCGCTATGTGTTCTAGATCCTGATTGGCTATGTGTTGCTAACTCATTTGGCATCTGACTTTTTATGGTATTTTTTTGAAGTGTATGTATCCCCTCTGGCCATGTGAGCTTTATTGGGGTAATCACCGCACTGCCAGGAGGGGTCCTTCAGTGTACAGGTGCTCCATTGCATGTTGGAATATATTATACCACCACTAAGTTAGCATTTGTACCCGTTGGAAGCATTCCTTTTCCTCAGAAACTTAAGTGTTAGTTTTCGTACAGTCAGAGGTTGCCTTTTTCCTTCTAACCAAGTGTATACAAACACCTCAGTGTCCCATATTTCCTGACATGGGGTGGTCATAATTCATTTAACCCTTCCCTCAATGACCCAATCCCCTTTTTGTCCCCGAACTGGACAGCCCTACAGAGAAATTCCATTTTAGGAGACCTTTTGATGTTTAAGAAGACTGTCCCGGTTACACTAAGAGTCACACTCGGTCAACACATGGACACTGGAGCACACATGTTTACGCACAGAGTTTGAGAATTTGTCACCTCCAAAAATCTTTTGTCTGGGAAATCTTGGGCCCATGTAATATCTTCACCAATGTGGCCCTTCCAACGCACCCTCTCCAGCTCAGTTTGAATATCAGTGGGTTCAATTAGTATGTATAGAGCTGTTGGGTTGATGCTGTATCAGGTTATGTTTAGAACTACTCTATGTGGTTCTATATTGTTGGAATGGATTTTAACCCTTGTGCTGCATAGGTAGAGGTATGTGAGGCGTTTTGCTTTCTCAGGGGCTTCTTTGTGGGACAAGTAAATCCTGTCTGTGCCTCCATCATGTGGGATTAGTGAATAGACATAACATGACCTGGCTGATGCTTGGGAGCCCACTGTGGTCATGTGCTGGTACCTTAAGTTATACAAATTGGAGCTGTGTAGTGCATGTGAGATGCTGGTGTTCTGTTTGGTGTAATTGTAGGTAACATATATGAGATCCCCACAAAGGCGCTGTAGTTCCCTTTTAGTGAAGTTCTCTTGACTCGGCATTTCCTCAGTAGTACTCAAGTGCCGGACTATCCATAGTAGGCTGATCGTACATTACCATCCATATAAATATACATAACTTTTTTTGTGACATTGCAGTTTGGCTATCCTAGGAGACGTCTGCACTCCCCCGGTGGCTGTGTTCCTTCTGACCAGTTCGTGAAAGTCTGCAGTTTATAGTTTTAGGGTGATATTGCCATGGAAGGGCTCAACTGCAAATTGGAATGCACACCAATGCACTTTTTCCCTCCTCTTTGAGGGCCATGGATGTTAAGAAGACCCCTCGCTGAGGAACAGTGGTTTTTCCTTCTTCAATTTGTTCAAGTTCTGTAATGTTCTTTTTAACTTGGATCTTGGGGGTTGCTGAGAAGTCAGCATTGGTGCACTTTGATATTCTTCCGGCTATCTGTTTTTGAATGAGAACTTTTCTGACTGTTAATTCAGCTTAGTTACATACACTCTGTTCTCCATGGCTTTGGAGAACCTGCATTTTACCTCAGGGGTGTGATCTCATCAACCTATTAGTTGCGGTCTGGTGAGGTATTGGAAGGTGACAATTGTTGGATACATCTTTCAGTGATTAGGGTAGTAAAGGTGATTACTATGAACATTATTAACGACTTATCTTATTTTTATAAGCTTTTGAGAACCCCCCCTTATCCCAGTAGGGTGTATTCAGACCATATCCGACATTTTGGCTCTGGGTGGTCAGATCAGTGTTAGATATGTTGTGGAGTGGTGCCCTGAGTTGAGGAAGGGATAAGATTGTGGCTCTAGCAAGGGTTCTATGGGTGTAACAGTTTTTCCAAAAACGCCTTTGCCTTTTGGTGTTGCTGGTGCTTGCAAGGTACAAGAAAAACTAAGACGTGTGAATGGTCTAAGGTAATGTTTTAAGACCTAGTGTGGATATACTCCTCAGTCACAAGCTAGATACAAACCACAGTATCCACTGGTCTATTCATAAATACATAGTAAATTTCTATGTGTTGGAGCCACATAAGATCTAGAGAAACCGTAACCACTAACCTATACACCTCTTGCAGGCTACAAAGAAATGGACGTATTCCCATCACTCACCATTGGTGACAGGCTTCATCACCTGGGTCTCCTCCTAGTAACAGAATAGTGTCACTAAGAGCTGCAACCCTTTCAAAGGGAAAGGGGAGATCGCAGATGTTTTTATGCTATTCAGATGGAAGCAATAAAACATGCTGTGGTTGGTCCTACAGATGTGAGCAATCAATACGTGTAGAGGTGATGAGTGCAGTGCAAAATAGTGAAAGATAGTGAGTTACAATTAAACAGTGAAAGATGAAACCTTTTATTAGTATCTCTCAAAGCTCAGGCTTAAAAACAGTGCAAATTACAGTTTTCAAATAATTACTGTCTGTGAATAGAAAATAGGGGTCAACATGTTTCAGCGAAAAGGGATATATTCATCCTATGCCTTCTTCAGGACCACAAAAATGTTGCTACTGCAATAGTGAAAAACTAAATATAAATAAGAAAAGGTTAGAACATATACAACCTAGTCAGCTGTGTTCAGGGATTAGAAAGTCCTCTGCAAGTGACAGTTTACTATTAGCATCTGCAAACGAGTGAAAGAACGATCCAATAGTAAAGGTTTACACGACTCATGAGCTCAAGACACAGAAACATTATATAGTGATGCATTTAATTATCATCTATAATTTATGATATTTCATCATTGCGTGTATTTCATGCTTACCCGTGTTGCACGAGGAAAAGACCTCACCTCACCTGGCCACGGCTCAGGATAAGGAGGCACCCTCTATGAGAGAACATAGGAAAGAACAACAAATGTTCATGGTGACCTTATTCTCACTTTACCCTCATTGATCTCATGTTTAAAAGGAGCACCACGCACACAAATGACAACTGGACCCAGGACTAAAAACTAAAAATGCTGACTTATACAATAGTGTGTTGAATTCTATCATGCTACATACTCGGTTTAAAGCTATTTCTATATGTGCTAAATCTGTACTGCAAAGCACTTTTTATGGATGGGGGGGTGCCATTCCACTGCTCTCTTTCTCTTTATTATTAGTATGGTCCATTGTACTAACACCCTCCGCATGTATATTCGTATTCTTGGTTAGTTTTTAACACTTGTTGTCACATGGGTTTACTGGCATGATATGACATGCTTAATTAGCAGAAAGGCAACCACGAGACCACATGGCTCGAGCCCTCTCTCTTGTATTACTTCAAACAATTGCCTTTGGCTTCCAATCTGGTTGTGCTCATACACGACAGAACAGAGCTCATACCGTACAAAACAGAGCTGTACAGTCACTAGACACGTTCCTATGTGTACGGAAGACAAGTATCCCAAAAATTGGAACCCGGTTGCAGAGCTGGGCTGAATATGCTGATAAAAACATTTCAGATCAAGCTACTTAGTTGCGGGGAATTCCCGGTATACCTCCCTCGGAACCAAAAACGCAAAAGTGGATTATTCTTTAACAATTATGCTAATGCACGAGTATGATTCCCAACCTACAAACTCATATATAAACGGGAAAACACAGAAAACCGCGCTGTGTCTGCAAAGAAATGCTGCATGCTCACCTGTCCGTGGGTACCTCTGGCAGTTCGTTAAGCCATCTGGGGAGGTACCAAACGTAGGGAGACACCAACTTTAAAAGAACCGCAGTCTTAGTGCGTCACACGCAATGTTTGGGCCCACCCGAGTCATATGGCTTGCCAGAAACTAGTGTGCTAGGAATCATGGGAATTGTAGTTCCTACATTTGGCGTACTGAATAAAACAGGGAGAAAGACTCCCAAACTGTTCTTGTATTATGCAATTTATATTTGGCCATACATATCAAGGACTCCAGATGTCATTATGTCTACATTTTCTTGTTATCAAATAGCGATGTCAAATATCTTCATTTGGCTTAATTTAGTCTTTATTTAGAAATACAAGTGCTCCGCCAATCTCTGGAGCTCACCAAACATTCTGTTGAATAACCACAGTTAATTCAGGTGCGCAACCACTCATATATATAGGCGATGTCGCTAACTATCCTCCATACCGGAGCTAAGACATTTGATCATATCTTTACGTCTGTAGTATATGTGATTACAGCAGTAGTTTCCCTGCACACCATGTAGTTGGGGCATGGTAGGATGATATACGCTCAATGATGTTAAACCCTTCCTTTTCATTCATAGTACCACGTCTATGCTTATAAATGTGACTGAGGGATGTGTGCAATATATTAGCACAGTTTGATGATAGAGGTTACATGAAATGGACCATGTTCACTACAAATCGTTTCGGGTATGATGCTCAACATTATTAGATACACACCACTTGCATATAGAGACCCATGAAGACTGGTTTTATCAGGCATCTTAATGGAATACGGGTCCTCATCACTCGTATTGTTATATCTCATGGCTCAAAGAAATGTATAGCCCCTCTCCCATATGGTTGTATCTCATGGTACAAAGATATGTATAGCTCCTCTCCTCATCTCAATAAAAATTACGCAAACAGCTGTAAAATCTCAGGTTCAAATTACAATGCAACCCATGGTATTTTGTCGTTCAATCCTAATTTGTCACTTTGTAATTTAAAGACCCATTTCAGTTCTCTAACAAATAGGAATCTGGAGATTTAGATTGTATTCAATTGTATTCAGTCGGGGCCGGCTTTAGGGCAGTGTGAGTGGTGCAGCAGCACTGGGCGCTGAGTTGCTGACCTTGGGAGTGGGGGCTGACCTCAGGAGGCACTGTGTTTAGCATTAACTTACAACTTAAACACACCTGCGGCAGTGTTCCTTGTACTCAAGTTTTCAGGCAGCAGTAAAAATGTCAAGATAACTCTTGTGATTAATTTTCTCGCTAGTGAGAGAGATCAGAATTGTATCTAGTGGCAGTGTTGACTCACCATGAAGTAGCACAGAGGGTTAATATGCCTTCTGCAAAGAACGCATACCGCTTAGATCACAGATCTGTATTTTATGTGGCCAGCTGAGTGGATTATTGCTTTTGTCACACGGATCCTTTTGTTACCACAGTTCATAAGATACAACCCTAATATAGAACAGTGACTGTTATGAATTGTCATCAAAGAGCTGCATGCAGACGGCATAAAATAGGTTAGGAAGTTATGTTTTTTTTGCCAGCCTTTTATTATCTATTCCTACTGTTGCTGAAACGGGGTTTTTTGGGTAAATATGCATTCTTATTAGAAAGGCCAGCCTTTGCCAGTGCTTTAAAAACAAATGAAATGTATGTGAGAGAGCGGCTATGGAGAGATGAGGGGCACCTTTGTCCAGATGGTAGTCAGGGAATCCAAGGAGGAGGTCATATGGGGTGGTGCTGGGGGGGGAAGGGGACCACAAAAGGTTGTCGCACCAGACGCCTCCATTGCTATAGTCAGCCCCGTTTATTAGTTTCAGAATGCAATTGGACCAGGAGGCATCTTAGGTATAAACAGTGAGGGCCTAATTTGGAATAATTTGACACACAGCAGTGCAGCAAGCCTTCCTGCTGTGCTGCCATGTGTCAAAAGAAAAGGGAAGAATGCACCCTATCTGCAAGATAGGGTACATTACTGTCCTTTTCCCCTGCGCCGGTGCACAATGGGTTGCCATGCAACAACGCAGTCACACTTGTGCCATGATTCAAAGGTGATGTGTTGTAGGGGTGATTGTTTTGTGCACCCGAGACTTGGTGTCCCACATTTCTTCGTGCCATAGATATTTGCCTGAAGATGTAGAAGGTCGCTCCGAATCCGAAGAAGAGGACTCCCAAGCATCATGAGCATGAGAGGATCTTCCCCTCTTCATCTTATTGGAAGTAGCCAAAGTCCTGGCCACTGCAGACTCAATATAGTCCTACCCCTCAGACTGTGATTGTAACGGAGGTAAAGGGCCTGCTGCAGCACCGCTAGCAGAAAGCACCTTCGCTGGAATCCGGCCTTTCTCATCCGAGGAACAGCAAGAGTAAATGACATGCTTTCTCTTAACAGCTGGCATCCCAGACATCATTCCGCCACATAAAGGAGTCAAGAATAACAACATTCTCCCCAAAAAGCAGCCTTAAATACTCACAGGACCCCTTATTCCTCCAATAACAAACTCAAAACTGTAAATAAACCAATGATAGCCACTAGCACAGTGTGTCTCATAGCCACCAATCATCAGCTGCCAAGATTATTACTATTTTTAAGAAATGTTATATATCGCTCAGCTACCCGCTTGGTGTTTGCTGGTGGTTACACAACAGGCTAGGTCTATCCAAGTCACAGTAGTTCAAAATTGCCAGGTCTTAAGATGTCTTCGAAAGTTTGTAAATGAGGAACAGCTTCTCAAAGATGCTGGAAGGGCGTTCCACAGCTTGGGGACCTGATGTGCAAAAGACCACCCTCTGATGCGTGTAAGTATCACTCTAGGAACAACGCAGAGGAAAAGTCTACTGGAGCTCTGGGGACAGGCCAGATGATAAGGTATGACAAATTCATGTCGATGTCTTGGACCAGTCCCTGATCTTGCTCTGTGCATACAGCAGAAGGTTTTGAAGTGACTTTGCTTCTCCACCTTTAGCCAGTGGAGTTCCCAGAGGAGGTGAAAAGTTGATGCACTTTTTGGGAGTCTATATAGCATTCTGGCTGCAGAATTCTGTACCACTTGTAACCGGCTAATGGAGGCTTTATATCAGTCCCAAGATAAAGCATGTTACCGTAATCCAGCCTTGACATAATAAGTGCCTGAATGACAGTCCTTTGACCTGGAAATGGTAGCAGCCAGGTGATTTTCTGCAGCCATTTCAGGAAGGCAAAACAGGTGGCAGATTCCATCAAAATACATTAAAATGTTCCCAAATTCACCAGCACTGCACTTGAGCCAGGATTCTTCACCTTGCTCACCGAGAAGCAGCGGCCCAGCTGCAACTGGACAGCCAGACTCCCTCTCGGTGCCCCATGATGCCACGAGACTCCACTGCCTCACAGCAGAGCATACTCGGGCAGTGTGGCCCGTAATCCCCCAGAGCTGTTGCTCTTTCTCTAATTATGCTGTCAATTTAACACCAGTCCTACTGCCCCTGATCAAGTACCCATGTCGGCGTAAACTTCACCTTGATTCTTCCTTGAAAAGAATTTCTAAGCAAGACAGTCAGACAGGCACTGCTACTACCAAGCAAGACTGACACAAGGAGACACTGAAAAACCGGAGGTGTGGGGGTGAGGGGGTTTATTCGTTAGGAGTTTGTGGGACAGGTGTTCGGTGAGATGAGAGGCCTCACGTGTAATGGCGACAAGCGAGGGGATGGACAAGCAGGTAATACTCGTTAATTGTGTTTTTTTTATCGAAGTTACTGCTGACAGCACCAGTGCAGTAAAGCTGTTCACCAAGGCACCCCTACTGAGCTCAGCAATGTCAGGGAGGACCTGGCTCGGCAGTTCGGTCTGGATTGTTCCCATGAGGCACAGGGTCAAGACTAGTTTACATATGGCTGGGTTTAAACTGGGGTGGCATGGTGAGCAAAAGAACGATGGATTTAACTCAGATCTTTTGACTGGGGGTGAATGTATGATTGATTCAGCATTACGTCCATCATTTGTTTGCGTAGCAATAATTAAACACAAGAAGCATTTGCAGGGACGCCGACCTCTTCTGCATCATATTTTACTATTCACCAGCCTCCCAGAGTCCAAGATTTGTTCCTTTGTTCGATAAAACTGTAAAGGAAATATGCACACGCTCTCTTAGCTTTATATGATTGTTTTCTATGGAATGGAAAGCACCAACTTTCAAAAAATCAACTTAGTATTTATTTCATTTCGGCACTTGCTAATATCCATGTACAACTGCCCATCATTGTGACTGTTTCTTCCCTCATCATTGAAGCTGGCATGTGCATAGACCCCTTTGCACTGAGGGTGCTGTAACGATGGGCCTTGTAGATTGTTGTCATTGGCTGTAAATATTTCACCACCCAGCAGCCCTGGTAGGCTGCGAAGCTGTCACTGTGTGCTCATTAACTGGGCATCAGCCTTGCCCACACACAGAAATGCAGGGCGAGCCTTAACTCAGTGTGCAGCTATGTCTGTTTTCCTGTGCAGTGTTGGGGAGGCCGAGTTATTCCATAATGAAGCTCCTCCAGGACTATTCATCTTCCAGAGAACAATCGTGGATGCGGTTTGGAAGAAGCAAGTCAGATGGCTCCATGCCTCAATCAGAAACCACCTTATTGGTTAGAACCGCAGGGCTGAGTGTAAGTGGTCAATTATATTCTTCCTATTATTTTGAGTTAGAAATGCTTCACAATTTAGGAATAACACCGAATATTTTATTATCTTCTGTTTTAAACCGGTAATTGTGCAGAAAGCTGCCAATAGTAAACAACAGGTCCTCACTATTTAAGCAGCATGTACAGATGCCAGAGGACTCCCTGCCTTATGAAGAAACACCGTATTGGTTGGACACACGGGGCTGAAGGCGAGTGGCCAATTATATTTTTCCTGTTATTTTGAGGCCAGCTTAAGTGCTTTATAAATGACACGGATTATTTTTTTACCTTACGATTTAAAACCGGTTACTGTGCAAAAAGCTGCCAATATTTTTTATGTGGGGGAGTTTTACATAGCGTAAACTTGACACGAAGTTATCAGAGCGCTTTACATGAGCACCAGTTGCCTTACAGAAGGGCATATTTATTTTTTGTTAGGCACAGGGAGATTAAGTGATTTGCCCAGAATCACAGGATGTTGAGCGTCGCTGCCGAGACTTGAACCCGATTCCCCAGCTTCCAGGTCAGCCACATCCTCTCCCCCTATAATAAATCAACAGGAAAACCCTTAGGCCTGATTCTGATGCATTTAGGAAGGCGTCCTAATGGCATTTACTCCGTCCAAATCGGATCTGGGATGTGTTTTTTTCCAACCGAGGGCCCGATTACGATGCGGTTAGGAAAGCATTCTCACCTAGGGCCCAATTGCAATCCATTTATGAACAAAGGACCCTTTGACGTCAATGGAAGTCCAACCAAATTGTATCTGGGAGCATCAGATGCATCATACTTGGTCAGTTGGACTCTCCCTATCCGATTGGGTTGGAAACCATTTCCAAAAGCATTCGGTCAGGAAACTTTCCAAACAGCATCAGAATCGGTCCCTAAGCCTGTAGGTCCCCACAGTTTAACCCGATTGTACAGAAGAAGACTGGGTAAAAGTGCCCCTGGAAATTAAATCAAATGATGTTAAATGAGGACCCAACTTTGATACTGGAATAGATGAGCATCCGTAGAGCAGCAAAATCATCTACCTTGGGGAGTAAATTTAAATAAGTGCCTTTGTGAAAAACCGAGTAGCAGCATTTTCCGCTGATGGTGATATGTTAGCTGCACATGATCTGATTTTAAATTGATTTGTTTTTTATGCTTCTAAAGCCCGCTACTACTTAACAAAAGCTTTTGACTTCCATAAATCCAAAGCCAGATTAAAAAGAGAAACAGTCAGGGGGAATTAGGCTTTAAAAAATACAGAGGGGTGCTGATAGCCTAGTTGAGGGAGTGAAAAATTCCTCTCTTGTGTAGCGGAATATGGATCCAAAGCTGAGCCCCGAGGAACCTGAAAGAGTGTACCCTGTTGTGATATAGTGATCCCAGTAGTGCAAAATAAAAGTTGATGTTGTGAGCAGATAGCTCTCAAAGGATGATACTTATGTAAAACCTGGGATAGTCAATAATGTTCCAGCTGGTAAAAACCTTGGTGTATGATGCATGGAATCTTATCCTCTTGGCTGGTAAGCCTTTTCTTTCTAGAATGCTTAATGCTTTTCTGACTTTCTGGGCAGTTTGTACTTAAACTATCATAACTTTTTTCCACAAAAGTTATTCAGGCCAAATTTGCAGAGTTTTTCCCAACATCCTTGGGACACTAAATGTACTGAGGATTTGTGGATTCCGCAAGAAAACTAATCAGTTTCTGTGATATGGATAGCTGCAGGATTTGGGCCCGGGCTCAGCGTTCACGCAGGGAAGCCTACTAAACCCAGAAATGTTTAAAAATTAGACACACAGGAGAGTCTAGGGTGGTTTGACATGCGTGGATCCTGTCACCTTTCTTTACCCATAATACCCTGCATACCCCAGGCTTTAGCTAAAAACAAGATTTTTTTTCACATTTCTGTGAGAGATGATCCGACAGCTACAGGGATCCACATAATTCCTACTACCCAGTGTTTCCACAGTTCAAACAGTAAAAATGATATCCCAAATTGTGAGGCTAGGCCTAAAACCTGCAACATGGAAAGCCCCAAAGCACAATTAAGAGACATCACATGTTTAACAAAACATGATTTTTAAGAAAAAAAATCCCTGATATTTATTGGGGTTCATGCTCCCCTTACAGGACCTGGTAGGTACAGAAAGAGCTTTGGGCCCATTTTGGAGTGGTAGTCGGGCCTGATGCCTGCACAGGCCAACACGATGTATTTTGTTTAAAGGAACTAATAATCACTTGTTTGAACTTGGCTTTTTTTCCACCAAGGAGGGACAGACTGGAGCAAAACTCCAATCTGCTGCCCGAGGGGTGGTGGGGGGGGGTTGGAATGACCGCTTTGGCCATTATATGATGGGTCTTGCTTGATACCTAGTTGGGCTGTCCCATTAGGGGGGATCAGGAAGGCTGTTTGGCCCATTTTGTTGCAGGGACATAACCCAATGCCAGGGCAGTTTATCCCACTACCAACCTGCCCCTTCTTTTTTTGAAAACATTCCTGGTGTTCAGTGGGAGTCTCTTTTTGCCCCCTAGCGAGGCAGATTGGGCTAAACTCTCCCATGGAAAAACTGTGGGCCCATTCTGGGTGGGAGCGTAGCCATACCAGGTGGACCAAAGCTACCCCATCCATTTTTACTATGGGGTAGAGTTGAGCAAAAATCCTAATGTGTTCCACTTGAGAGGGGAACAGGGAGACAGCTGGTGCTATAATAGAGTGGGGCATGGCAAAATGACTGAAATGGCCACTAAACCCTGTCTTTTTTTAACCACCTTTCTCTGGGCTGTCTATATTTTGTAGGCTTCATTTTCTTCACAAGTCTTTCTGACTTGGGGTGGGAGGGGTCAGACTGGGGAAACCTCTGATCTGCTCCTCCTGAAGGGGCAGAAAAGCTGTTGTGGGGCATACTGGAGGTACCTGGTGGGCTAGTTGGCCCCCCAAGGAGCGCCAGTATTCAAGGAGAATTAATTCTCCAACTTACAACGCACCACAGGCCGCTTTTGCAGTGTGATGCACTGAGGGGGCAGGCCTCCGGCACAATGCCATTTTTTTAATTACATTTTTTAGAAGGGGGGCTGTATGGCTCCCATTCTTTTCCTATTTTTTGGGCCCCGGGGATCCCATCCCCCGTGGCCTGACCCCTATTTTTTATTTTTTTTCAAATATAGGGAAGAGGGTTGCGTGGCCCCCTTCTCAAGGCCCTTTTTGGCCCCAGGGACCCCATCCCCCAGTATATGGCCAGTATTGATTTTTTTTAACAATATTTTGAGGGGGGCCGAGTGGCCCCCCTCCTTAGGCCACTTATGACCCAGGGACCCCATCCCCCTGGCCCGGACTTTCCTTTTTTTGGGGAGGGGGGCCATGTGACCCCGCTCTTGGGCCACTTCTAGCCCCGGGGTCCCCATCCCCTGGGGCCTGGCACGCATTTTCTTCACAGCCCTGGGGAGGTGGCAGTCCCCGGGGCTGCAGGGGCTCCCGCTAATTAATTCACAGTGCCCCCAGGACCTGGCCCACCAGGGGCTTTTTGAAAACGAAGTGTGGAAGGCCACGCTTTGTTTTAAAAAAAAATAATTCTGCGGGATTCGCGACACCATCGCGATTTCCGCTTAAATTATTGGCTTTTTTTTAGCCCTCGGGGTCCTTGTGGGACCCCCAGAGCAGGCCTAAGAGGCCAGGGTGTTTCTACCCAGCCCCTTTTATTGTTTTTTTAAGCTATTTTTTCTGTTTTCTTGTGACTCAGTTGTACAAAGTCACAAGATGGCTGCCAACACTTCCTGATTCGAAGTGTTGGCAGCTTGTGCTCATTTTTTAATTTCTCAGGAACTACTGAACGGATTTACACCATTTAAAAATGGTGTAATGGTGCGATGCCAGTTGGTCTCACCACTAGGAGCATATATGTATTTAGCTATGAAGCATATTCGCGTGGGTGTTGAATCACTTTTGCACTAGAAGTCAGGGTAAGTGTGTATGAATAAGGCCAAGGACCAGAATTATTATTTTTATCGCAGATTTCACATCCAGCAGGGTAGCATAAATTCCTCGTCAACCATAGTGAAAGCAGTCAATCCGCCATATTTAAAGTTATCTCCCATGTCGGTTTTGAATTCTCCTGTGAAGTGGCTGCCTTGGCCATGTGAGGAGCGCATTGGAAGAGATATAGATGACAGCACTACAACTGTGTCCAAAGGCATCGACCACGAGAATAAAATCAGAGAAGTGTCTGCTGTTGGGAGCGCCACATGGCAATACTCCTGAAGGATTGAAACATAAATGGGGCAAACCTGTTGACCTAAGCAAAGGCAATGGACTTTATCAAACTTTGGGCCCGAAATCCTAACATTAAGATTGCCATCCTCAAAGCAAGATGGGAAAAACATTGAACATTTTGCTCAGGAAACTGTGAATGTTTACTGTGCCAGCACGCCAGTATTTTTTAAAAATGGATAACCTGCTCCACGTTTACCACTAACATAAGTAAACAAAATTAAGCGAGGTGATTGAGAAAGCTTGCATTAAAGATGAAAAAAACCACAAACACTGCTGGGAAGTGCTTGTACTCAGCAAAGTAAATAAACTAGATAATGCACGCCGAACGTAAAGTGGGCCCGCGTTAATTATGAAAACAAAATGCAGTGACCAGAGAAGCTTAAAGCCAAATCAAATGTAAAAAACACAAACACAAATGTAAAAAAGACAATAAGTGAAAGCCTTTGCAACCCAATATATAAAAGGAAACACTAATAGATTTTAATAACAAGGCCCGTCCGAACCCCTGGAGTTTACCTAATCACGGCACCTCCCAGCCCCCTGGGCTACTAGCAGATGTACCCTTTCAAGAAGACATTAGCCTGTGGTATATCTAATACTTCCAACAGCCCCAATCTTACCTCCAATACTCACAAGGCCTTAAGTCTGTCTTTTCCATTCAGGTGTCACTGATAAGACATACCAGTGCACACATCTAAAAAACTCAAATCTAATATCCCCTATCCTTTATGACGAAAACTCCAGCCTCATTTATTATAACACCTCACTCCAACGGCCCCCACCATACTCACAGCTGGCCCGCTACTCCATCAATTTCTTACTGCAATTACTGTTATACTCACAGCTACCCTCCACCAGTGGATACAGCAGTCCTGGGTCTTTCCCGAAATACTGAAGATAGCGCACCTTTGTAATGACTGATAACCCAGCAACCCATTAGATACTCACAGCTGCACGGTCCATCCAGACAGTCTGTTGGGTACTTGGGCTAACTTCCTCCGACTGTAGTTCATCAGTCCCCAAAACAGCTGTAAGATGTTGGGCAGGCGCTGCTGCGTGCCCCGCAGAGCAGCACCGCAAACACTCAAAGTTGCAGTCCGGGCCACAGGATTCCCAGCAGCCACCAACAGAACCACATGGCTGCTAGCGGGTGAGATCCCTGTGGCTCCTGTGCTGCTGAGCCTTCCCCACGTATGCTCCTACAAGACACAGCAGAGTGAGCTTCGCTCTGAGGGGAGCCAACCCTCTCAGCACCTCCCAGAGGTCCCAAAAGGGAGAACTCTCCAACCACCTCCAGGAGGAGCACGGCCAGGCTGTATGACCAAGTCCCTGCTCCGATTCAAACTGTGTAGCCACTAGCCTCCACTCTACTCCACGCCACCCCAGAGGCGGACGCTCTGAATAGCTCCTCAGCCTGAGTGATAAAGGAGCACCCCAAATTCCTTCTAGGGAGTCCCGATCTCCGATTCTGATAAGGGGGGTTGCAGGCACACAGCCGCCTTTAAGCCACAATGTGAAAGCGCACATGAATAAAAATATTAGCAATCCTTTAGGTCTCACATTTGATTGGAGACCTATGGCATTGCAAACAAACCGCGTTCATTGTTCCATCTTCGAAAGTAAAACTGGGCGCGGCGCGCCAAATGCAAGCAAATCTTCGCAAGAACTTGTGGAATGACGGTGGTACACATAAGGTTACGTGCCTTGAACCTGTTTCCAGAATTAAGCACAAACGTCACCCGCTTCTCGCATGCCTTCGTGGGGCCAATTTGTTGACTCGAAAAATGGGAGCAAGTGAGGCACAGCGCACAGGAGTCCGCGCAACTGGAATTAAGCAATTCTATGGTGGCGGTGTATTTTGCATAACTATTGCTTAGCCGCACAATCCCTTAACTGCGGGTAATCTGCAAAGTTTATTAAACAAAACTGAACATAAGTTAGTAAAAAAACATGGCTGACTTTTACCTGGTATTGGAGTCCATCGAGGGCTGCAGCGGGTGAGCACCGGAAACCGGCCCGGTCCATGAAGGACCTTCCCTGCTTCCAGAGGGCAGGGCAGCTTATGGGAGTGTGGTGAACAGAGGCGAGCCACGCCCCACCCGCCATCGTCCATGCAGCCGAGTGATCGCGTCCGGGGGGAACAAAGAAAAGTGCCAGGAGTGGCCAGAGTCTGCCCAGCCCATCCATTTCCTCGGTCCGGTGGGCACAAGTTGAGATTCGGACCGGAACCGTTAGCGCGGAGCAGTGGTGAGGCGGTCAGGGTTGATGATGCAATTCTGGCGACTGGCAGGGATGAGTAGAGGCTCCGGGAGACAATAGGCATAGTAAGCGGGAGCCGCTGCAGCAGAGTGTTCTCAATGCGAAGCACAGCGCCATTTGCACCCACCACTGATTGCGCAAATAAAAGTGACACCAACTTGTGTTGAAGTTTTAAAAAGAAGAGATCCACCCAAAAACAACTGACAGAAAAAAAGCACAAACACCAGTAAAGGGTCCAATAGCAATAGGCGAGCCCAAGAGGGAAAAAGGAGGGACATAAAACAGGCTAACCCAATAGCAAGTAAGACATTTTAGAAGACACACTTAAAAACAAATAGGAAAATTTAGGTGAAGACTCCCTCACTAAAGCATGTATGTATGTCTCAATGAGACAGCGCATGCTCTGCCTAGGTGAGACCTAAAAAGGGCTCTTTCTGAACCAAGGGCTACCTTTTTGCCAAATTTGGTGTAATTTTGTTCAGCAGTTCAGGCTGTAGCCTGTTCTAATTTTTCCTTTGGAAATTAACATGGGGGAAAACGAGTTTTGGGACTCCCTTTTTTTCTCAGCGCCCACTTAACAAATCACCCCGAAACTTCCAAGATCGGAGCTGACTAGAGCGGGTCATAAGTTTTGAAAATGTCACGAAGATTTGTCAACCGGCGCCAAACATATTGGGAAAAGAAAAACACTATTAATAAGAATGCCTTATCATTACCCAACTTCATGGTACTAATTTTTTACTTTCAAAATATTAAATACTGTGAGCATTCAAACATGAAACTTGCGGGTCACTATGGTTTACCGAGTTCCATTACTGGACCTCATTTATTTGAAACATTTAAAAACACTCAGTCAGTCAATAATCTTTATTCGGATATTGCATTATCCATAAAAGTACACACATAATTACATACATGGTCAAGATTAAAAAAAAAGAAAAATTACATTAAAATGGGGTAGCATTGCTGAATATTTCCTTATTAAAAACGGTAACCGCAAAAAAGTGCAAGGTGTCACTATTATCCGGATCCTCCAATTCATGTCTTTGGTATTATCAAAAAATAAAGTGCATATGCAAGAATTGCCCTTTAACCCTTTCGATGCTCATGACGAGCTCAGCTCAGCTCGTCATGATGCACAGTTGAGCTGTGCTGTGCTGTGCTGATGACGAGCTGAGCTCGTCATGACACCAGCAAAATGGCAATTTTCAGCACAGGAGGGGGAAAACGCCTAGCAGCCAAGGTGTTAAAGTGACACAATATATACACAGAACACATGTTTCATGCATCAATTAGAACGAGAGCTTAATAGGTCATTTAGCAGCATTGTAGCTCAAATGGAAATAGAGCAGGCTACAAGCAAGACAAAGAAAATATGAAGGGGTACAATCACAAACTACGGGGGTCATTAGGATGACGGACGGACCTGCATCCGTCCTCCACCCCCGAGGTAGAGGGACCGTCCGCATGGGCAGCGGCGGTCCCTCCATGCAAATTAGGATGTGACCGCCACCCTGGCGGTCACATCCTGTATCCTTAACATTGCGGCGGGTGCTGCTTCAAGCGGCGCCCGCCGCAATGTTAAAAATGCATGCATAGCATTTGCATGCACAAAGCGGCAGGCACTGCACAGTGCCTGCCGCTTTGTGCATGCAAATGCAGGGGGGTACCATAGGTACCCCCCATGTGCACCCCCACCCCCCCTTCACCCTGGGGGCCCGCAAGGGCCCCCCAGAAGCAAAGATTCACATGCTTTTCCATGGCGGAAAAACTGCAGTTAAAAAGCATGTTTACACATGCTTCCTAATTTAGCTGACGGTGTCTTGCAGACACTGCCACCAAATAGCCGTCCACAACCCGTGGATCAGCAGCGGACGGACCTGCCATCGCAATCCCACCGCCATCCTAATCTGGCGGTGGGTGTTTTATGTGGCCGCGGTGGTAAATCCAAATACTCCGGGCCGGCGGTGGCGTCAGCCGGCCCGGAGGATGCGGATTCACCGCCATCCTAATGAGGGCCTACATTTTGTAGCACCTTGAATAGTACTACAATAGCACTATTAAATGTCCTATAAAAAAGCTATTCACTAACCTTCCCGCAAATATCTTCACCTTCCTCTCTCCTATTAGGTCGAAACCTGCGCTGTCTGGTTTGCTAATGATATTTTGGGGACATTTGGAAAGCTTCTAATGGAATGCATTCTTCCCCTTGCTCACTATTGGCGTTGGGGTTTGTAACTCACATTTGTTTGCTTTCTATTTGCTGGCTGTACTTGTTGTAGGCTTTCCAGCTTGAGTTTGTACCTTCCGTTACCCAAACCCTATTTACTGTATTCTTGCACCTATGCTGAATTTCTGTAAACAGGCCTTTAACACAATCCTGAATTATTTTACATGTTATACAGTCACAAAACATAGTACATGGTACACGGTGCAACTACTCGGAGCCATGAAGTATGATGCAGGTAGTCCATGCAAAGGAAATCCGATGGCATAGATGACATAGATAATTGAGAACTATGGTGCTGAACACAAAAATCGTACAGACTCAATAGACTTGGTTGATTAGGGCAAAGAATTCACGAGTGCTGTAGCCAGATAGCCTCTCTCTAACTGATCCCCTTTGATCGGGAGGTGTGGAGCCAGACATCTCAGTGAAAACCTAACAATAGTGTAGTGTGCTTGTGCAGCAAGATAATAGCGCTTGGGATCAGGGACTGTAAAGCCACTCCTTTTGTGAGTTCTAGGGAGTTGCTCCCTACTCACTCGCGGATTGCCATCCCCAATATCAGTCAAATGAACAGCGACAGGAGTTGGAAAAAAGGTGTCTGCTTAGCAGAATAGGGATATTTATCAAGAGGTACAAAGGTTTGGGAAGAACCACCATTTTAAGTAAGGCCACCCTATAAGCAGGTGACAGCGGGAAGGCTATCCAGTGCTCAATCTGTGACTCAAGCTGATGCACCTTAGGGGCAAAATGATCTCATTAAATGGAGTCAACTGCCCAGGGAAATTGTATGCCCAAGTAAAGGACTGAGTCTTCCCTCCATGCTCCGAGATCAAGGGGAACCACAGTATGTCATCCATGAGAGGAAATATTTCCGATTTACCCCAATTTTATGTAATCCCTCAAAATCAGCACAGCTAGTAATATCACATATAATTGTGCAAAATTATTCCCAGGGTCCCTAATGAATAATAAAATATCATCAGCATAAATTGAGAGATGGTAATGGCACATAGGAAACCACAGACCTCATTGTATATGTTGCTCTCGCAAGAGGGCGGCAAGGGGTTCTACAGCCAATGCAAACAATAATGGTGACAGAGGGCACCCCTGGTGGGTGCGCCTTCCTACATCAAATACAGGGGTCAGATAGCTATTACCTGAACCCTAGCTGTCGGCCCCTGGTATAACAGTTAAGGTAGTGACCCAGGGCACATCTGAGGCAAAACATCTGAGGCAAAACAGCATATGTAAAAGGCAATTCATGTGATTCAAAGGCTTTAAACAATGTAGCATTAAATACAATGTTCTGAGATTATTCAAAGTAGCCCTAACGTGGATGAAGCTGATTTGTCCCGGACCATGATCCTAGACATTAAGGTTGTCAATCTATTAGCCAGGACCCTCACAAGCATCTTACTATCTATGTTCAAGAGGGATGGGGGTCTATAGCAGCCAATATCTGCTGGATTCATCCCCAGTTTAAGAATTATCAAGATCAGGACATCCCTTGTGGGGGGCAAAAGGAATCCAGACTTAAAAGCCATCCTTTAGAACTTCAATAATCACAGGGATAAGAAGCTCCTTGAACTCTTTAAAGAATTCAGCTGTGAGGCTATCAGATCAAGAGGCCTTTCCACGAGGGAAACCATCAGTGGCTTGCTGTATTTCAGATAATGTGATTGGTGCCAAAAGGAATTGTCAAGGTCCACCCGTCACCCAAGCCAACATGACATCATTTAGGAAGCCATCTATCTGCTCTTCCGAAAGGGAGAACTTAGAGTTATGGAGCTCACTATAAAAAGTTTAGAATGCTTGGAGGATCATATCTACTCTAGCCATCAACTCACCCAATTGGGTGTGCAGAGCAGGAACCACAGTCCCGGGCCTCATACCATGAAGGAGCCAGGCCACTGTCCCTCTGTGTCTTTCACCCCACCTGTGCACCCTGGCTTGGGCATACTTGCTTAATTAGGCAGGTTCATGGTCTAAATAATCCCTTTACGGGGCTACCAGCTCTTGAAGAGTGGCCAAGGCTGCAGCGGAGGTCACTGAGTCATTTTGTAGCTGTGCTACCGGCAGTCAGATCTCAAGAGATCTAAGTTGAGATCTGAGCAACTTCAAAACACCCGACTGTCTGGAGATCGTAGTCCCATGAATATGAACTTTGAACATTTCCCACATTGTAAAGAAAGAGGGGACTGATCAAATATTAATCAAACAATAAATACTCAATCACCTGGGCTATATCCGCGTCGAACACTGAATCATGCAGCGAGGCAGAGGAGAAACACCATAGTCTATGGGCCCCAGGAGTTTCAGGAATTGCCATCTCTAGGACAGGGGAGCGATTAGAGAAAGCCCTGTGCAAATATTGGATATCACATATCCACATGCCAATGTTTGAAGAGTAAAGCCAAAAGACAAAGCGAGAGAGTGTTGTGCTCTGAAGAGTAAAACGAGTATACTGCAGCATCACCTACACTGTTCGCCACCCTTCTCCAAGTTATAAGAGTCAAGAGTATGCTGCAAAGTGTGCACTGCATCAGAATTACCAGCCCATTGAGGATTCGTTGAGTCAAGGAGGGGGTTCAAGACCAAATTAAATCCCCCATATAACATTAGTATCACCACAAGTGTGGTAGTGCATAGTAATTGCATCAAGGAAATCTGGTGTATCCACATTTGGTGCGTAAGAGTTAATGAGTGCAAGAGGGATGGCAGAGAGCAAACTGGACAGGTAAACATAATGGCCCATGGGATCCAGATAAACAAACTCAACCTTGAAAGGGAGAGATTTATTGATCAGTATCGCCACTCCACAGGTGTACAAGCTATAGGAGGAGAAAAAGTTAGTGAGGCCTCATTTATCAGCAAATCAATAGTTTTCCCCCAAGCCCATATGTGTTTCTTTAATAAATGCCACCTTCACTCTATGGGGCATACTTACAAACACCTATCCTCACAAGAATGTCACTTTTAGTGACATTCCTGTGGCAATATGTGCCTCGTCTTACAAGGCAGAGTTAAGCCACTTAGCGTGAAAGGGGTGGGCAATGGGTGTTACGGTGGGCGTTCCACAGCAACAACCATTGATTTTGATGCTGTCCCATATTTACAAGGGCGGCACAAATATGAGGCAGCACCAAAATTAAGACCAGGGAAAACCTGGTCTTAAACATGTGCAATGAGGGGAAATGTTATTTTCTCCTTGTTTTTGCTGTTTCCATGTGCTCTACATTGTGCAGTACCCATAGAAACAGCAACAGGCATTTAATTATTGAGGTGCATGAACGTGTCCCTTACTGCACATAAACAATGAATAAATAAAATAGCATTTTGCAACTTCAATGTGTGCTGCATTAAGCTCCGCGGTAAGCGGCTAAAAACCATGAAAGCTAAGAAGGAAAGAAAACATACAAAAGAGGAAATAATTGAACCTTAACCCTGACACTGAACACCTCAACGTTCTTGCAGTAAACCCCAGTTGGAATGAAAAATCCTAATTGGTGCATAGCACAAATGGGCATGGACTAAAACTAGCCACCCCGTCTCACCACAGAACAATATCACCAAGAGTAGAGGAGTACATAGAAACATCCATAATATAAAGAAAAGAAGGGTGGACTATACTTTATTGGGGAAGTAGCAGTCATGCCACATGTGGTTAGAAAACCAGTTCGACCACAATGCAGCTCACATGGAAACAGCAGAAATGAGGAGAAATTAAATGTTTCTCCTTGTTGCGCCAGGGTAAGACCAGGTTTAATTTTGGCCTGCCCCATATTTACACCACCTTTGTGGAATGCGCACCGCAATACCCGTTGCCTCCCCTTTTACGCTAAGCACAGCGTGAAAGGGTGCCTTATTTACAAGGCGGCCTTAAGCCATGCTGCCTTGTAAATAAGGCAAAGTCCCTATCACCACCACAATGTCGTAAAAAGTGACATTGTTGTGGTGATAGGGGCTTGTAAATGTGCCCCTCAGTGTAGTATAGCTTTGCAGAGTAATACAACATCACCCGAGTGGGGTCCAGTAGCCACAGATGCTAGAGATTAAAAGCCCAGACCCACTCCCGCTCCTCCAGCAGAGCATCTGGTACTCCCAAACGAGGGGAAGTGAGTAGGTACCCCTCTGATATGCATAAAAAGATGCACCCAGCCCAATGAAAGAAAATGCGCCGTATTATGGGGAAAGTGCTGGCCCCAGGGCAGCAATGAACTCATGCTGCGCTGGGGCGTGAAATACGGAGCGTCTTCTTTACAGCTGCCCAGTGTTTCACTGTGCAGGAGGCAACTGCATCCGCCTGCAAGGGGATCTCTGGGGAGTCTATAGGACACCCTTGACCTCCTGCAGAGGGCAGCTCTCAGGAAGCGCACAGAAAGTGCACCACCTTTTAGGTGGCACACTGTCAGTGTGTCGCCTATGGGCCTATTTATCTCAGCGCCCGCGTCGGTGATACGGCGCGGGGGCATAGGCAAAGGGATTCCCTCAGTTGCATGGGCACACCCCCATGCAAATGAGGTAATGCCCCCTTGAAGATAGCTCTGGCGATTTATGTGCACCAGCGCTATTGGTGTTACAGAAGGGGTTGCACAAGCGTCTGCAGCCCCGTCTGTAATACCAAAGTGCCCTGGGGGCGCGCAAAGCGGTTGCAAACGCCCGTTGGGCTCCCGGGGCCCTTTAATGTAATAAGGCCCCTGGTAGCCTGTTTACTGTACCAGATCATTTTTCATGGAAAGCACTTCTTTGTTGAGGCTCAGTTGCAAAATTAATTTAAAAGCAATATACAAATGGACTAGGCAGTTTCTTTTGTAACCAAAAGGAAAAGCATAGACCCTGGCTTGCAGGAATTAAATCTAATTAACTGTGCTCCACAGCCTATTTAATGAAGAGAATGGATGTATTAAAGATGTAAAATCTCATTTTTAAATAAATCTTTCATTACAAAATTAATGTCTCTGTATTAGAGCGAGCACGGCAGTTCATTTCTTAAACTCACAATTTCCAAATGAGCTTTTTATACATTAAATTATTCTTCAATGCGTCTGGTACTGGATAAATAAATGTCTGTTTAAATGCATTACCCTCAAACAGAGAGTGTCAGTTTTATATTCTGAAAAATATTAGCTGTCTGGAATTAAACGAAGTTTGCGGTGCAGAGAATATATCACAGACATTTTCAAAGTTTCCCCCTCCCTTTTGGTCAGGCAGAAATACTGTTCTAACTGAGATTAAACGAGCGTCGAGCGGGCCAACTCCAGGGGCTTCTGTGATTAACATGTGTAGTCGTTGTTGTTAAAGTGGCTGAAGTGTTGGATGTTGAAGTGGTTAATTTAAGACTGCCGCAGTATTGACAACGGAATGAATGCAGGCTGTGCCTACACAGAAAGAAAACACCACCACAGGCAAAGGCAGCTCGACCTTGATTCGTACAGACAGTAGAGGTAGAAAACTGGCAATGGCAGTAAAATAGTTTCACCCGCAAATATTATGGAGCCAGTTCATGCATCAGAGCAGCAAGCTTCATACGGATCCGCAACAACTATAGCATTGCAGCCAGCAGCAGCATCGGCAACTTACCTCACGTACACAACAGAGGCCGCATGGTCAGCAGCAGTGCAATCTTCATATAGATCCAGAACAGCAATAGCATAGCAGAAGCAGCAGTATTGTCAACTTACCTCGCGTACACAACAGAGGCTTCACGGTCAGCAGCAGTGCAATCTTCATATAGATCCAGAACAGCAATAGCATAGCAGAAGCAGCAGTATTGTCAACTTACCTCGCGTACACAACAGAGGCTTCACGGTCAGCAGCAGTGCAAGGTTCATACAGATCCGGAACAGCAATAGCATTGCAGCAGTAGTGTCAACTTACCTCACGTACACAAGAGAGGCTTCACAGTCAGTAGCAGCGCAAGTTTCATAAAGATTCGGAACAGCAATAGCATTGCAGCAGTAGTGTCAACTTACCTCACGTACACAAGAGAGGCTTCACAGTCAGTAGCAGCGCAAGTTTCATAAAGATTCGGAACAGCAATAGCATGGCAGCAGCAGTAGAGTCAACTTACCTCACGTACACAACAGAGGCTTCACAGTCAGTATCAGTGCAAGTTTCATAAAGATTCGGAACAGCAATAGCATGGCAGCTGTAGCGTCAACTTACCTCACTTACACAACAGAGGCTGCACAGTCTGCAGCAGTTTAAGCTTCATATAGATCCAGAACAGCAGTAGCATGGCAGCCAGCAGCAGTATCGTCAACTTACCTCATGTACATAGCAGAGGCTGAACGGTAGCAGCAGTGCAAGCTTCATATAGATCCTGAACAGCTACAACATGGCAGCAGGAGTAGTGGCAACTTACCTCACACACTAAACAGACGCTGCATGGTCGCAGCAGTGCAAGCATCACATAGATCTGGAACAGCTACAGCATAGCAGCAGCAGCAGCCTCAACTTACATGATGCACACAAAAGAGGCTGCACGGTCAGCAGCAGTGCAAGCTTCATATAGATCCGGAACAGCAATAGCATAGCAGAAGCAGCAGTATTGTCAACTTACCTCGCGTACACAACAGAGGCTTCACGGTCAGCAGCAGTGCAAGCTTCACTAATGAAGGACAGGCATAGCATATGCAGCAGCTTTTGAAGCTTCTTCCAGGTATGTAAAAGGTGTACAAGGAGGGTAGCAGTGCTTATTGCCAGAGCAAGAACAACCAGGGCAGCAGCAGGACAAGCACTGTGCACTTAGGCCCTTAGCCTGAGGGAACGCACCATAAGAATCAAAACACCAGGAGGCTGTGATTGCTGATTCACCATAGAAGCTACAGCAGTCTCTCCTGTGCACACATGGTCTGGGTCCAGTCCAGCATCTCTATAAACGTCACCATGTGAGTGCTTACAGAGATGGAAAGCTGAGCCATCGACATTAAGCTGGTGGGAGAGAGGGAGGCCTTCCGATTCCTTACCTGACCTTCCAAAGAGACTATTTTGAAGGCGGGCTTGCTTCACTTGTGCTGACTGTTCTCTAGATGTGCTCCGAAAACCCTACTGGGCAATGATCCTGTCCCTGCATTTGCCATGGCAAGTGCAGATGGGAAAAGAACTTCCCTTGGTTGAAGAAGGTGGATCGGGTGACTGTCACCGAGCGCTTCCAAATGAGGATGGTGGTCTAGCAGTCTAGATCCATGGTGGAAGGCCTAAAAGAGAAGGTTCGGTGTGGTGCCAGCGGCAGGAGTGGCTTGTTTGATGCCCCACCGCAGGGAGCACACGGGATGTCCCCCAAAGCAGGCGGAGGGGACCCTGGAGGCTCAATATTGGATGAAAGTCAGGTAGCACAGGTACGAAAAGGAGAGTTTGGAGGAATGAAAAGGTGCAGTCTGGCACTCATGGTGAGTGGCGAGTGGTCAAATAAAGAGGTCAGTGGATATGACAAAGCTTTAACAAATCAGGATGTTGAGAGCGGGCAGAAGGAAAAAAG
The DNA here is from genome assembly GCF_964263255.1 of Lissotriton vulgaris. Classification (NCBI taxonomy): domain Eukaryota; kingdom Metazoa; phylum Chordata; class Amphibia; order Caudata; family Salamandridae; genus Lissotriton; species Lissotriton vulgaris. The sequence continues at coordinate 445,397 of NW_028251522.1, forward strand.
ATAAAGGGAGGTGCAGAAAAAAAGAATGATGGTGCAGAAGAGTCTATGAACAGATAGCAGAGCCCCTGGCTAGCCACTTGCTGCTCAGTGCAGAAGTAAAGATTTGGGACAGCGAAGATGTGGATTTCTTAAAGGTTCTGCACAAGTAAAACATGCAGTAAGGAGGAGGGATCTATGGCAGAAGAGAGAAACTTGGCACAAAGTCCCAATGCCACTAACAGCATTGACATGTGGATGGCAGGTTCATAATTCACGCCAATATAAGTGTGAAAAACAGTTCCAATGCAGACTGTCTCTCTTCAAGTACATAGACATCATTAGGACACCTCAAGTCAGCTTTGGGGGGATAGCCTGTTCGATATGAAGTGGAGCTCACGACGAAAATGTGGCTGGAGTAAGTCCCGGGGAAAGTGAGATTGGGGCTGCGGCTCCAATGTATGACACCACAAGGCCAACACAGGTGACATAATGTTCAGTGGGTTGCCATTGACTTGTGCCCCGATATGAAAGGTTAGACAAGGGAAAGAAGAATGATGAAAGGAAGGCTATTATAGCAGAGGCATTAGGACACGTAATGATGTAAGTGAGAACTGGGTGCCCACCTAGGAAGTTGAAATATTTACGTCTATATTTGCAATGATGTTCTTTGGAGCATTTAGAGTGTCTGATGTAGTGGGAAGAAAGCAGTATGGTGGTTTAAAAATGGGTAATGGGCGTCTGAAAGGAAACAACATGCACAATAAGGTGACAAAGAGTCAGACAGATCAGGGTAAACAGGGTGTGTGAGTGAGGATTGGTAAGTTGGGCAAAGAATAGATTTATCCCGTCAGGCGTACCTGCGAATGAAAGATAGACCAGGCAGATTATACAATCATGTGGAAAGGGGGTTATTTTCAGATATGTAGGTGTTGGGAATGTTAAGCTCAGTTTGGGTGGCTGGCAGTAATAGGAGTTTCATAAGCTTTCTTTTAGGATTGGTGGTGTGAAAGGAGCGTTTGGATTGGGTGGCATGAAGAAAGACTGAATAAACTGGGATGGTGGTGATCAAAGAAGATGTAGGGGTATGTGAAGCCAGAAGGTTGGTGGATGAAGCATTGGATAATGATATGTTCTGGATTTGTCTAAGGTGAGGAACACAGTTGTATGGATTTTGTGGTGGCAGCACCGTGAAGAGGGTGGAGGAGCATGCAGAAAATCAGTGTTATGGCTAGCAGTTTGGTCTGGACGATGACAAGGTGATAGTGGTTGGGCAAAGCCTTTGGGGCATACGATTGGGCAAGCTGCAGACCATGTTATGGGAATTGAGAGGCAGGAGATCATGTCTGGAAGTGACTGTAGTGCACCTGGGAAAAATTATTTATTACAACTGCCAGGGCTAGAAATAATAAAAATAATGAACATGGATTTGTTCATGGTTCATAAAAGATGGGACAAAGCAGAGCTGATGTGAATGAAATTGCTACTGAGACAGCATTGAGAGAGATGAGGAAATTGGATGCCATTGACAAGCGGTGAACAGGAAGGACACTGATTTCTGTAAAGTCAGTAGAATTTGGGTAGAAAGCCATGCAAAACATAGTATATAAAGTGCATTGCTGTTTCAGCACGATGGAGTTGTTTTTTTGATGCTTTGGAATAAGAACTACATTATGGGAGGCATTTAAGTTTTGAAAGAATGGTGGAGTAAGAGGTGAAAGTGGAGTGAAGGGAACAGAAACAACACCTGTGGGGAGGGTCTCCTGGTGGCGGAAAAACAGTGCTCAGGATAAGGCTGGGGAAGAGAGCATGCAAGTTTACTCTTACGCTTGAAGGTAACTATACTACTTTAGGCTATTCACCATTTACGAGTGTAACGTTACTCCAAAGTGTAGACTTACATGCCTCCCTCCACTACTTGAACATTTTCACACTTCAGCGGAGATCCCTGACACTGTGACAGAGATCTTCCTATAGTAAGGAAAAGGGAAAAGCTTACTAACGTGTTTTTAAAAGATAGAAAAAATATGTTCCCATCAAATATTAATTGTAATTAATTTTAGATATTTGTTTTAAATGTGGTATGATATAAAAAATGTATAACATATTAACTTTATTTTGAAATACAAATGTAATTCTTTTTATGTATTAAATTTAAAATAAAACTATTTTTCTAAAGTTTTATTAAGGAAAATCACATAAGTAAAAGCATATTTTGCATTATACATTTCAAGCTATTAAATGCAGTACTGACAATTAATTAATAGTAATTAATTCATTTGTAATACATATTAATGTTATGTTTATATTTGAAATGGTTAATAAACTATTTTAAAATAAATTAATACTTATGTTTTCTTTTTATTTTAAAAAACAAGAATAATATGTAATTATATTTTTAAACAGTTTAAATATTTATCATAGGTTCCTATTGGGTTTTATTTTAAGTCCCTACCTCAGTTATTTTCATTGGAAGGGTGTTGCAATGCTTGTGAATGGGAAAGGGTGGTGTAGGACTTACTCCAGCTTTGAGCTGGAGGACATTTAAGACTGGTTTGGGTCCTCTCTGTCTGTACTAACTATAGAAGGGATGTTTGTGAATAGAAAGGGTCTTACTCTTTTGTGAATGGGTGCACCCCCCTCCCTAAACCCCTATCTTTTCTCCAGATCACCCCTCCTATCTTTACTCCTTCCTTTTTGTAGTAAGTGTTTCTCATTTTCCAGCCACTCCCCTCCGGTTCTCTCACATTTACTACTAAAACGGAAAACGTGATACTTATAGGTGCGGAGGTCTCCGTACATACAGGGTGCAGATCTCAGCACCTAAAAGGTACTACGCGGACTCACTTATGGTATGAGATGTACTTTATGACCTTGATGGTACAAACACTCTCTCACTAGATGCTGAAAAGATATAGGATTACATAGAATGCGGATACCTCTTTCGTACTAAGGAAATGGCAGCTATAGGCTCAGCTTTATAGGTAAAATAAGGGGGCAATATACTGACCTAGATGCCAGAATCAACTAAAAAGAGAACGTTCTATTGGATCCATTTCCTATTAAATTGGGGTACGGGCTGGACCGCCCACTGTTGCTGTTGGCATTCCTGCTAACGCTCACATTTCTGACAGATCCAATACATCAAAGCAAAGAACTTGAGAGGGAAGTAACTACTGTTCTTCAACAAAAAATATTCTTACACGCATGATGATTTCCTCTTCACACTCTTGAATCTGATCTCCTCAAATCAGAAGTTAATGCCAATCATGGTGAATTTCTCTGACTTCTCGGGCTAGAGTGAAGGATTCCCTCTCAGAGTGAAAATGATGAAGAATCAAAAGGGCCAAGCCCACTTGTGTCTGTTACAAAGAAATGTTAGTATTTATTAATACTGGTCTATCAAGTTTCGAAAGACATGGTACAGGACAATGCAAGTCCACTGTTGCAGGGGACCTCAGCAGACTTCTTAAGAAGGTGTTTATTAGATTTGTCACTTTGGAGAATAGGAATTGCAAGTTGTTTCTCCTGGAATGCGGAATAGCAGGCAGCCTTGGTGACACTGGGTCTAATTGAAGATTCTTCACTGCTGCCAATCAGGAAACGGATTGTATTCAAAACCTTGGTCCTGGTTCACAGGGCAATATTATTATTATTATTATTATTATTATTATTATTATTATTATTATTATTATTAATATATTTGAATTTGTAAGGCACAACAGCTATCCAAAGGTTTCCCGGTGCCAGCCTGAGAAGAGGAAAGCAAGTAAATGTACAGAAAAGATTTTTGAATCAGGAAGCAGAACCAGTTATTGATCAAATAGCCACATCTTTACAAACTTGAGAAAATTTCACATAGGTAGTTTCAGTGCAAATAAAAATGGGAAGATAATTCAAAAATGAAGAGCCCACAGAGGAAAAGGAGTGATCTCCATACGAGAAAGTTTGATCCTTTGGCACCGAAAATTTTGCCTGAGTGGAGGACCTAAGGGAAAGCAGTGGCTGATAGGGATGTACAAAAGCTTGTAGATACTGAGGGGCTGAACAAGATTTGATTTTGAACATAAAAATGAGGGCCTTAAACTTAATCCGGTTCTACACCCTGAGCCAGCGGAGATCTCTTAGGGCTCCAGAAACAGAGGCCGCTCTAGGAAGCTGACAGAGCAATCTGGCTGTGGTGTTCTGCACCATCCATAGCTTATGGATCACGTCCTTAATGGATCCAAGAAAGAGAACGTTGCCGAAGTCTAATGTAGGGGTAACCATGGCCTGGGCTACGTTTTTTTGGGTTGAGCACAGTAGCATCCACACAATTTTCCTAAGCCATTTCAAGATGGTGAAATAGGCTGCAGCAACCTTTATGGTTTGTTGACGCATAGTTAGTCGGTCGTCAAGAATAAAGCCAAGGTTGCGGACACGGGCTGGGGGAAGTTACCCATTTCCGCAGGCCAATGTTGGCTGACCCAGAAGTCTTTATTTTCCCCCAGAATTAGGACCTCTTTTTTCACCGTTCAACTTAAGAAAGTTTGCTTGCATCCAAGATGAAATTTTGCGCAGTCCTATGTGAAGGGCTGAAGGCTGAGCCTCACTTTCCGTGGAGAAAGAAAGGATGATCTGGGTGTCATTGGCATAAGAAAACAGAGACAACCCAGCCTCTTCCACAATATCCGCCAAGGGTCTGACATAGATATTGAATAGCAGCGGACTAAGAATAGACCCCTGGGGTACTTTGTATGGAGAGGAATAGTTTTTTCAGCTGGCCGTGGGGGAATAAACTTGGAATGATCGATCTGTAAGGAAAGAGGTGAGCCAATTCAATGCTGAGTCTGTAAGGCCCAGAGAGTATAAAGCGTTTAATAATACGGTGTGAGACACTCTATTGAAGCAGCGTTCAGATCTAATAGTTTAAGAGCAGCAGTGCCTCCTCCATCCAAGCGGTGTTAAAGCACTTCTGTGACTCCCAGGAGTGTGGTTTCTGTGTAAAAACCTGCTCTGAAACCGTATTGAGAAAAGTGTAGAAAATGTTGGGGTTTCTACAAAATTGGATAGCAGCTTCTTAATGTGACTCTCTAGAATTTTTTATAAGACCGTAAGTAGAGAAGTTGGTCTGTAATTAGCGGGCTGGGCTGGGTCCGCGTTTTATTTTTTCAACTCGAGGAAGGACCATGGCATGATTCCATTGTGGTGGAACGAATGCCTCCTGCAAGGAGGGTTTCAAATGCTCCATAATTATTGTGAAAGTGGGCTTCTCAAGCTGCTGCAGCACCGGGGTAGGGAGAGGATCACATAGGGAGCCATATTTAATACTTCCAAGATTCTGCATGACTAAGTTCATGTCTAAGCATGGGCGGAAAATCCGTTACGCTCGCGGATTTTCGGTAAATTCGCAATCCGCGAGATCCACGAATTTCCCGCAAAATCCGCAAATTCGCACGCAGCGGATTTTTTGCTGCGTGCGGTGTAAGTTCGCAATTGCGAACTGGTACAAAACCCTCGCGACTGGCAGAAATCCTTGCGAACTGGCAGAAATCCTTGCGAACACAAAAAAAGCATTCAGCAGGTTCAAAAGTTCAAACTCATCATTATTAACCATTCCCTGTAGTGCTTCCTGACAAGGGCCCCTCCAGAGTTCAGTTGCTAGTTGCAACAATTATATGACCCTGCTCTGACCCTCACAGCAGGCTCATAGAATAGCTACAAGTAGGCCACAAAGGTCCTGGAAAAAAAATTGCATTGCAACAGAAAGCAAATTACAGATAAGGAAGCAGGTGCCAGACTGGAATTTTAAAACTGTGACACATTAATAAATCAACCCCAAATTAATTCATGTCAGTTGAAGCAGGCAGGTGTGCTTGCTTTTCCCCCCCATAATCTACAGTGATGATGAACCAGAGGGTGGCATTGATGCACCAGAGGATGGCATGGGTAAAACAGAGGGTGGCAGGGGTGAAACAGAGGGTTCTGGGAACCTGTGATGATGAACCAGACGTAGAAACAACATAAACGTGACCGTTGCGAGCCGACATGTAAGTTCGCAATTGCGAACTGGTACAAAACCCTCGCGAACTGGCAGAAATCCTTGCGAACTGGCAGAAATCCTTGCGAACACAAAAAAAGCATTCAGCAGGTTCAAAAGTTCAAACTCATCATTCGTAACCATTCCCTGTAGTGCTTCCTGACAAGGGCCCCTCCAGAGTTCAGTTGCTAGTTGCAACAATTATATGACCCTGCTCTGACCCTCACAGCAGGCTCATAGAATAGCTACAAGTAGGCCACAAAGGTCCTGGAAAAATAAATTGCACTGCAACAGAAAGCAAATTACAGATAAGGAAGCAGGTGCCAGGATGGAATTTTAAAACAGTGACACATTAATAAATCAACCCCAAATTAATTCATGTCAGTTGAAGCAGGCAGGTGTGCTTGCTTTTCCCCCCCATAATCTACAGTGATGATGAACCAGAGGGTGGCATTGATGCACCAGAGGATGGCATGGGTAAAACAGAGGGTGGCAGGGGTGAAACAGAGGGTTCTGGGAACCTGTGATGATGAACCAGACGTAGAAACAACATAATCGTGACCGTTGCGAGCCGACATGTAAGTTCGCAATTGCGAACTGGTACAAAACCCTCGCGAACTGGCAGAAATCCTTGCAAACTGCCAGAAATCCTTGCGAACACAAAAAAAAATCTGCAAATTCGCGAGAATTAGCAGATTTTGCGGATTGCGAGTTCGCAAATTCGCAAAATTTGCGAACGCCAGATTCGCAAAATTCGCCCATGGTTATTCATGTCTAAACGCAACCAAGAAACCAAAGGTGCCAAAGCCCTATCCTTGCCGGCATCGATAATTCCGGCTACTTGCGGGAGTATGGGTGGTCGGTAAGAGGTATTTGCCAGCTTATCCTTATTCAATTCAGAGTAACTTTTTTCTACTTTATTGAGAAATAATTTAGCTAAGTCATCGCATTGTGACTCATTTAGGCTAGGAGGAGTGGGCAGAGTTTTTTAACCGGATAATTCCTTAACCATATTGAACAGGGTCTTGGAGCAATTCTGTGCTCCAGTGATCATAGAAGAAACATATTCCGACCGGGTCGACCGACAAAGCAAATGATAATCACTTTTCGCTTTTTTATAAGCAAGTTTGGAATTAAACTCATAGTCCCTCCTCCAACGTCTCTCCAAAACCTTGCATTTAGTTTTCTCAGTTTTAAGTCTCTCCGTATACTAGGGAGCCGGAGGGCAGTGGTTATTTAATCTCTTGGTTGAGGGTGGGAGGCAATCCTAAATCTCTTTTTTATTCCAATTCTGAATGACACACAGGGCTGACACCGACATTTGTCTAAAGGTAGGGGGATTGGAGGACAAACATGTATTAAAAGTTTCCATATGCAGTTTACCCCAGTTTCTAGTTGGCTTTCTACTGTCAGGTGCCATTAAGTGCGAGCTCTTCAGTGGCCCGAACCGAAAGCCTACCGTAAAATGGTCAGACCACTTAAGTGGCACAACTGCTGGACAGACAATATTTGTGAAACTAGAAAAAATGGGGTCCAGCAGGTGACCACCTATATGGGTCGGACCAGAGTTGCACAAAGCAATCTTTTTCCGGACCGAGTTATCTGGCAAAGAGATTGGTACATTATCATCCTTCTAGATCACTGCCATCCTCCTCGGCTTCTCTCTTGTCAAGTACCCATTTTTAACATATCCGTAGGGGAGGCAATGCTTTCTCCTTTCAGGCAGCCAAAGCCTGGAATGAACTCCCACACTAATTGAACTGATTCATCTTGAGACTGCCTTCCGCAGGAAACTTACATTCTGGCTTTTCTATCAGTGAGACAATGAGGTCCGGGGTAACAGTTGTGTTCCTCAGGGGTTTTCATCCCCTCTTTAGTGCCAGTACAGTCCTTGGAGTAGCCACGCACTTTACAATCCCTCGTTTATTCATTATTTGAACGCCCATGTATCACCTACTGTTTGCCCCCTCATGATTTGCATGGGAAAGTAAATCTCACCACACTTTGCACTGGATTGCATCCCTTTTGCGACACAAACTCAATGTAAAGTGTTACCAAATCTAGGGGCATATTATCAAGCAGGGCGTTAAAAATTATCGCCCTTTTAATGGCAGAAAACTGCCGCTAAAGCGGCGATAATGGGCTTAATAATATGGCCTTGTGAATTCCAATAGAAACCCATGTTCCGGTGTGAACCTGGGTTTCTATTGGAAATCTCCAGGGCATATTATCAAGCCCATTGTCACCGCTTTAGCAGCAGTTTTCTGCCGCTAAAAGGGAGATTTTAACTTTAATCCCTGGTTGATAATATGCCCCCTAGACCATAGTTTTGGGGGGTAGTGCCTGCCCTGCGACAGTGTGGAATGAAGATCATTCTCCCATTCAGATCATTCTCTGATACTGACAGAGCACTGACTATCAGGTGGCACATGCTTAGGTTCATGGGGCTTTTGAGTTATTGTTGGAGTGCCTGGGGTTTCTTAGACTGGCGAGGATACATATATGTCTTTTAAGGGATAAGCCTTGATTATTTGGAAAGGTACATTACTATAAACTGAAACTTGACATTAAGGGTAAATCATTTCTAATACATAACTGATTCATCAAGTGCGAAGTCACAAGGAGAGAGTAGGCTGCAAACTTATTTTCCTGGGATTATACTGACATGGCAGTGTCACATGATTTACTTCCACACCTGGCAAAGAAAAGGAAAGAAGTGAAGAATGGAAGCCATATATTTAGTTTAAAACTCCACATCAGAACTTGATGGCTGCTAAGAAGAGACAGATAAATCAAGAAAGGTGTGTGGTGCCTCAACTCCTTCAGACTTGGGGGACCGGAAATGGAGAAATGGTAAGGCCTGCTCAGGTACAAGACAATAATTGTTTTCACTTTTATTTAAAATACAAAAGATTTTTGTGGTTGGAATGACATCTTACATCCATTCCACTTCCCTAAAACGGTCTCTCAATGGCAGGGACTGAGTGAGGGCAAGAATGTCTTAAGTGTCAGAGAGTAAGGCCTTTATTTGGAGTTTCCTGGATGAGATACACCATCACAAACGTGGCAGTTCTCCCAGCCATCGTACTACAAGTACATTTTAGCCTATGCAACTTGTAGTACGGCGAACAAGATATTCAACCACCAACCTGTAAGTAGAGTGCTTAGTCGATATTTATTAATATGTAATATCTAATTATTTTACCTATTATGTTGTACCGCTAGTGTGTTTATTTAGCCGCTGACTTTTCTGGCCCCTTCGAGCATCTACAGGGAAAATATAGATATGTGGAAGATATTACTGTAAATGTGGTGGTCTTTCAGAACCTGGGACCACCAGAAAGCTGTGCACAGTGTCTCCACTCAAATGTAGAGATTATGGTTTTAGATTTCTTACTCTTGAGTGCTCAAGTATTCTCCAGAAGTTATATGCTAGTTCATTGTAGACTATTACACATTGCACAATGTAAACATGAAGTGAGGTTTAATTCTAGACCTTACCCAGAATTACGCCTTATCCAGGTTCTGTGGAAGGGATGGATCAAAGTCTGCAGTGCTGTGGTACAGTCAGGATCTACAGGTGCATGACTGACTAGTCCTCTTACATTTCACCTGATCTGCCTGTTCTGTTACTGCGCAACCGTGGTTGGATAGTATTGAGTCAAGGATGTAAGGTGGGCTATGGCATTACCATTATGAAACACCACTTTTGCACCACAATGCTGCCCCAACCAAACCTATATTTGTAAATGTAAAATGCCTTTACACATGCCTCAATAAACACATTTATTCAAACATCTAAATACAGCATTCTCCCACATTTGTAATTTCCCCCCAGATTCGGGCACCCCACATTTAAAGTGTGGAGAAAGGCGTGTACTGTTGAACTTACATACCTTACTGTACATATCTTATGTTTCTATCGCCTCAATATAATATATTCCTGAAATGTGTATTTGGTACCAATGGAATGTAAATGCCATCACAACGTTAGACAACTTCTTCCCTTCACCCTTTTCCCCCTTATTTTCTAGACCTATGAGGTTTAGAACTGCATAGTGGAAGCAGATGTCCCCACCTGTGATGCATATGCATACGACTACGAGGGGAAGGCAGAGTTTTTTACCCTCCACAATAATAAGGATGTTATATGCATGCATGGGTAGAGAGTTTCTGAGCCTTCCACCATGGTACAGGACTCCTGCAGAAATATGAGAAGTGGTTGACAAGAAAGAAGGGAAATACCCCAACGTCTCCTCAGAGGAAATAGAGGTGGAGGCCTCTGATACGTTCCTCCACTGGATTCGGGACTGGACACCCAGCTGCACAATGTAGCGCTATATGACACATGGGCAGACATCGTCACACACTGTAGCGCAGTGAGATTGCACAATTGTTGAGACAAGGAGGTTGCACATGCTAGGTGAACCGCCATTGCTGGACACATCTGAAGGCACAGGTTATACAGTGTATAGCTTCCCAGTCCTGCATACAGTTATCCAGGATTGGTCCACTCTACAGGGCAGTCATCAGAATAGCTTTGCCAGGCGTTCACGCTCAGATGGAGGCTCATGAACAGCAGCTTGGCGGTAAATCATTACTTATACAAAGTCCTCTGCTTTATATATGGATCGAATGTTTTTTTGTGTCATGTCTCCTTCTTAATGGGTCTTGCCATGTCCATGTTGTTTGCATGTCATGGTGTCATGCATCAAGCATCATTGAGAGCATGTGGGCAATAAACTTATTGTATTGCTTTGTAATTCTTCTGAAATTCATGTATTAAATGCCGTTATATCCCTTGTTTACGCACAGAGACTGTCATGATAGATCAAGGGTGGCTTTCTAAGGACTGGCCATGTAACCTGGCTGTATTTCCTAATATTCAGAATTTGGTACTTCATATTGGTAAATCCACGTGGAACCCATGGCCAAGTCTACTTTACTACTCTCAGACTCCAATCATGGACAGTGTGAATAAAACATCTCAGCAATTCCAACATTTTAGCACAAAAAAAGTTATTTGGTAAATCATGTATGAGCAAAATCACAATATTGCAATTATAGGGTACTTTGGAGAGAGGTTGATGGTACAACAAGGGGGCGTTTGATTTAGATACCACATGACAAGAGGAGTCTGAAGACTAACTTCCCCAGGCCAGGAAGTGGGATACCAAGTGACATTCCAAGATTAGCCCCCTTCATCATCTAGGGCAAGACACCACCTCCTTAAGTGAGCAAGCCCTCACAACACTGGGGCCTGTAGCTTAACCACCAATCCAACCTTCTGTCAAATAGTGCACACCAATAAGAACAGCGCTTAGGGTAATATTTGCCCAGGCACCATTGACCCACCTACTTGACCCCATCCCACCCTCTCCGTACATCAACTTTGCTGCTTTCAAGGAGATCATGAGACTACATCAGGCTTGGCCTACAAGTGATCGGTAAGGTCCTTGTAAGAGAAGGTAGAAGGATTTAAGGCCACCAAAGAATTGAAGGCTGTCCACCAATGTGAGCTCTGCTGATTCCTGACCCTTTTTACTGCAGCCATCCCTTTAATTCCCAAACATCCCCATCCCCATATCTTGTCTTTGTTAGCTTCAATATGTCTTTTTTCCCTTCCTCCAAACCACTCCAGTCTGTTGTCCTTCTCGAGTGGTGTCAGCTCTGCCCAGCAACCTTTAATGCCTGCTCAGAAGAGGAGGTCCAACTCGGCCACCCTGAAGATGGCCAGGAACCTTCACACTCAACCAAGGACAGCAGTTCTGCACAAGCATCTGGGTTGGGGAACTGACATTTGGTTTATGTTGATTGTGATGGACCTTAATTTGGATTTTGAACATTCTTTGGGACATTTGAACATTTTTTGAGACAATTATGGGTGTATTAACCATGTATGGGACAGGGGAGTGTTTTTTGTGATAATGTCACTCTTTGTCACTGTGGCTATTGAAATGATGACAATATGTTTTCCCCAATGGGCAATGAACATATGTGTTTCCTAACCTTCCCAACATATTTTTTGTTCTGGTTTCCTCCCACCTGCAAGTTGACACTCTTTCTTTGGTCACAAACTCTATTAGGTTATTTCTCCCGCCCCGATGACAGCTGACATGTTTACACCATCCACAGTGGACCAGTTTTCAATTAAAATATATATATTTTTTAATTTGCTTGGTCATGTTGTGGCTCTGTTTGGAGTTTGCAAATATTATTTTAGGCAAATGTGTGCATGTTAAGCTAAGGATGAATAGCACATAATCCAGTCTCTTTAACAGATTCTATGACATTACGCACATGCACCAACCTTCAGTCCCAGGCACACAAGATGACAAATAGATAACAATTTGTGCAGAAGGAGATAAAAATGTTTATACCATCAGAAATATATGCTCAGTTTGCAGTAGCTGCAGGTAACACAAGGCAGATCTACATCTGCTGCTGTTCAAGTAGCTCAATAAGGGAAATAAAAACTGCATCAGTGGAGAAGAATATAGCTTACAGAAATTTAAAAACTGGAAGAGACTGGACTGTAGATGAATCACATGAGCAATGCTCCAAAGACGGATGGTGACAAGCAGTACTAAGATATGATACCAAATAATAAACAATACCAAACCTAAATCTAATTAAAAGAAATCTTTGTGAATGGTAGAGGGGAAACAGCAAATATGGGGCCATATTATCAAGAAAGGGCGATACATTATCGCCGCTTTTATCAGCAGGAAACTGCCGCTAAAGCGGCGATAATGGACTGGATAATATGCCCTTGTGAATTCCCATAGAAGCCCAGGGTAACACCAGAACCTGGGCTTCTATGGAGATTCACAAGGGCATATTATCAAGCCCATTGTCGCCACTTTAGTGGCAGTTTCCTGCCGATAAAAGCAACGATAATGTATCGCCCTTTCTTGATAATATGGCCCATGGTTCCATATATTTGGTGGTGACAAGAAGGAGAAAATCCTGCACCTGCTGCTTTCTTAACTCTTTCTCACACAGCTGCCGGAAACATAGGGTAAAGAAGTCATGTTTTAATTATTCTTCGAAATGGTGACTATTAGGGGTGGATTGTCATAACACTTCGCTCTACCCCTCAAGGCAAGATGCTCCTTTACAAAACTTAACCATGTGAGATTCTGCACTTTATCTAAAGGCTTGCAATTGTCAATTAGTGCCCGGTCAAGCGAGGTTTCTTGTTTGACCCATATTGCTCTCCAAAGTTTAAGCGGTGCTAATTTGACATGGTCTTCAACAAGTCGGCATTGCAGAGGGATATAGGAATACTGCTTGGGACAGCAAAAAACCTCATTGGAAATGTATTTTCAGCAACTTGTTCAAGGCCAACATCTGAATAACGTACTGCACTCGCAAAGGGTTTTTAGTCAGGGAAAAGAAAGTGCGCGCTGCTAAACGCGGACGCAATAGGTTTAGACCTTCAGGGTAGGGGTGAGGGGATAAGCCCGATAACCCCCCAATTGTGTGATGGCAGAAACCAACGCACTAGAAAATCGCAAAGGGATACTCATACACACAACAATGAAATATAACACGGTGTGTCAGTGTGGGCCGGATTGCTTAAGAGAACATTAAAACACCGAATTACTCACGAATCATACAACACATTTTCCTTTTTTTTTTCCCTAAGGCTTTGTTTTACATGTACATGCGTCCACACTGACACACCGTGTTATATTTGATTGTTGTGTGCATGGGTATCCCGTTCCAACATCTGAATAACCCCAGACCCCTGCTGCGTGCGTTACCATAGAACGATACTGTGTGTAGTAGATATTATTCATGGCTTTTAAGGGGTTATTGCCCAGCTTCCCCACAAATCTAACAAGCATTTGCAATGCAATAGGTCTCGCATGTGTGAGAGTTTAAGCTATTGGCATTGTAAACGACAATGCCTTTTATTTATGTTTTAAAAACTAACACTCTATTAAAAGGCATTGTCATTTACAATGCCAACAGCTCAAACTCTCTCAAATGCGAGACCTGTTGTTCTGCTGCATGACTTATCTAAGCTTTATAAAGAAGTGCAAAAGCATTATTTAATTTTTCTGAGACGCTGGTAGGGGGAAGCAACATGGAGCACTAGTTTAACCACACTTCTGCAGCAACTCAGCACTAATCTGAACCGCCCCCCACGAACCCGCCTCAGAGAACTAGTGTCAGAGTGTTCTATTCATGGGGCAGGTCGAAGGGAGACGAAGTAAATTACGTCATTTGCTTGGCCGGGGCAACCAAGTAACAGTATAAATGACAGACCTTGATTCAGGCATTTAAAGGTGCCCAGCAGCACTACTGTCCTTCAAAGAACACTAGTTATACTGGAAATGAAAATCACGCGGATGTCAAAATAAATGCACTAATCCCCATGTCGACGTGATCGCCAACACAAGAGAGAAAATATCAGGTCTACACAACTATACACATTGACAGAGCAAAGGACTTTAGACACCGTTTGAGACCCAGTCCTCCTTGAGCAACTAACAAAGTCGGGACAGCTTGGAGGCAGAAGCCACCGCTCTCCACTGTCCCACTCAAACATGGGTAAAGACATTAACGGGACACTACAAGCACAAACTCTAAATTAATCTAGCGATTAGAAGGGCCACAAACTTACGGGTTGTCACAAAGTGAATTGATCCCTGTCTTCACTTGGTTGGCGAGCCCGATAGGGACCCTGAAGGATCCAGTTGTAGGTCTAGAGGGGACCCCAGAGGATCCAGTGGTTGGGATGGATTAAAGTCTGCTGTTTTGGGACAGATTCTTTGCTGTCCTGCAGTTCCTCCGGGGCACAAGCAGGCATCCCCTTCTGTCATTACAGATGATCACAGCAAAAAGGCAGAAGTGGATGCCTGCTTGTACCCCTGGGGGATTGACATTGACGGAGCAAGGTGGAAACAAAAAATTGTGTATACCTTTTGTAAGATTAACTTTCCATAACAATAATAAGTACTAAATGTGTGGTTTTGAAATGAACCAACATAGAATAGAATGCACACACACAAATACACGTGGGGTACTAATTTGCATGGATTTGCAAAGCATCATTTATTAATTTGTCGTATATTGTGTCATAAAGAGTACGCTTTTGTTATAATCTAATTGAGAATTGCATGAATGTGCTTTTGTCTGTTTACTTGTGGTATAAATCATGAAGATTGGTAAGTCAAATCAAGCATATATGTTGCTTAAAGCTAGGTAAATACTAGCCGGATAATCAGTAGAAAGGTGAGGTAAACAGAAAGGGCTTTATTTTGTAAATTTACATTTATTTGTGTTTGTTTCTGTAATAGTTCCTAAATTGAGGCCTATGTGAGCCAATAAAGATGGATGCTGACTGAAATTCCGAGATGGCGGTAGAAGTGCGCAGGCGCCAGATCGGAGATGTGAGCTGCTTGTGACTGAGCAGTATGGGTCAAGGACATCGTGGCCATTTCATGGGGCCCAAGCCAAGTTGGTGAAGTCAGCATGTTGGTTCGTGGGAAAAGTACAGCAACTAACAATTTAAAGGACACTTCAAAGGAAGTAAAACTTAGGACAATGTGACCCCAGTTTGCTGCGACATGAGGATGACTCCGTACAAAATTTAAATGTAAAACAATGAGGTGATGCTCATCCGACTCTAAATTGACCAATCCCAGACATTCTAGGACTTAAGAGTTATGAATTTAGATAGATAAGTTAGTGAAAAAGGGTATAAAAGAGGACATTTGGGTCATTGAAAGGAGCTCACTTTTTGACCTGATCTTTGCACCCCGAGATGCTGTCGGTCTGGGCAATTTTTCCTATGGTGCAGGGACTTTGACATTTTTCTGAAGTCTAACTTTTGAATGGGTGCGAAGTCCTGAGAGAGAGAGAGACAGAGAGGTTTTCGTTTTGAACTATTACATTCTATGCTGATGTCTTCGCCTCTATATCTGGGTAATATGCCTCTGACTTAATCTTCAAAGCTGTCATGCTAATAAATGAATGTTATTGAAATTTAACTTTTCTTTCAGGATTTAATGCATAACTGCATTATTCTCATTTTAGTAAAACATAGAGATCATGCTAGGAGATTAAATCTCTAAATAAAAATGTAATAAATGGAGAATTAAGCAGGTCTTGTTGTCCTTTAGTTAACTTTTACTAGCAGATCCTTTAAATAAATGAATAGCGGGTTGTTTTAAAATTAATCTTTTAGAAAACTATAGTATTAGAAATAAAACTGCAGTTGTAAATAATGAATAAAGTTTAGTTCAGGCACTCTGCTATAGCACCGCAACTCCTCTTTTGGATCCTTACTGAATCGTCGGAGCAGAGTAAATGTGTGTACGAATGCAAGATAAGAATGATGGGCCCAGTTGTGAGAAAATAGTAAGTAGCTCCGCGGGTTAAGGTGATGGTTTATGAATAATCTTTGGAGCCGCGCTGCACCAACATAAAAAAGAAGCATTTGCAGTGCAATAGGTCTCGCTTTGGGAAATTTTGAGCTATTGGTATTGTAAATGACAATTTTTCTATATATGTGTTGGTTTTGAAAATAGCTAAATTAATAGCTTTGTCATTTACAATGCCAATAGTTTTAACTTTCACAAATGTGACACCTATAGCATTTGTAATGCAATATGTGTTGTATTTACAGACTTAGATGTATTGATATTACAAATAAAAATGGCTTTAAATTTTTTTCATAATTAATACTTAAATAAAAGCTTTTGTAATTTATAATGGCAAAAGCTTAAACTTTTGTAAATACCTTGTGAAGATTATGTTCAGTGTATTTTATTGTGACGAAAATCAAAGAACAGAAGTGAAATATTAACATCTTTTTGAGACATTTGTAATAAAGCTTGAAACATTGAGAGAACATATTTGAACCAGTTGTTGTTGAATGGTTGCACAGATTGATGCTGTGGTGGCGCTGGGTGATGTTGTGGTGGCGACGAGTGATGATGTGGCGTTCAGTGATGCTGTGGTAGCGCATAGAGATGTTGTGGTGCCCTTGAGTGATGCTGTGGTGGTTCTGAGTAATGCTGTGGTGATACGATAGAGTGAGAGCGATAGATAGATAGAGTGAGGGCGATAAATAGATAGTGGGAGGGAGGGCGATAGATAGAGGGAGGGCGATAGATAGATAGAGGGAGGGCGATAGATAGATAGAGTGAGGGCGATAGATAGATAGAGTGAGGGCGATAGATAGATAGATAGATAGATAGATAGATAGATAGATAGATAGATAGATAGACAGACAGACAGACAGACAGACAGACAGACAGACAGACAGACAGACAGACAGATAGATAGATAGATAGATAGATAGATAGATAGATAGATAGATAGATAGATAGATAGATAGATAGATAGATAGATAGATAGATAGATAGATAGATAGATAGATAGATAGATAGATAGATAGATAGATAGATAGATAGATAGATAGATAGATAGATAGATAGATAGAGTGATGGTGATAGATAGAGTGATGGCGATAGATAGATAGAGTGAGTGCGATAGATAGATAGAGTGAGTGCCATAGATAGATAGAGTGAGGGCGATAGATAGAAAGAGTGAGGGCGATAGATAGATAGAGTGAGGGTGATAGAGTGAGGGCGATCGATAGATAGATAGAGTGATGGCGATGGATAGAGTGAGTGCGATAGATAGAGTGAGGGCGATAGATAGAGTGAGGGCGATAGATATATAGAGTGAGGGTGATAGATAGAGTGAGGGCGATCGATAGATAGATAGAGTGATGGCGATAGATAGAGTGAGTGCGATAGATAGAGTGAGGGCGATAGATAGATAGAGTGAGGGCGATAGAAAGATAGAGTGAGGGCGATAGATAGATAGATAGATAGATAGATAGATAGATAGATAGATAGATAGATAGATAGATAGATAGATAGATAGATAGATAGAGTGAGAGAGATAGATAGAGTGAGGGCGACAGATAGATAGAGTGAGGGCGACAGATAGATAGAGTGAGGGCGACAGATAGTTAGAGTGAGGGCAATAGATAGATAGATAGATAGATAGATAGATAGATAGATAGATAGATAGATAGATAGATAGATAGATAGATAGATAGATAGATAGATAGATAGAGGGATGGCGATAGATAGAGTGAGTGCGATAGATAGATAGAGTGAGGGTGATAGATAGATAGAGTGAGGGTGATAGATAGATAGAGTGAGGGCGATCGATAGATAGATAGAGTGATGGCGATAGATAGAGTGAGTGCGATAGATAGAGTGAGGGTGATAGATAGATAGAGGGAGGGCGATAGATGGATAGATCGAAAGAGTGAGGGCGATAGATAGATAGATAGATAGATAGATAGATAGATAGATAGATAGATAGATAGATAGATAGATAGATAGATAGATAGATAGATAGATTGAAGGCAATAGATAGAGTGAGGGCGATAGATAGATAGATAGATAGATAGATAGATTGAGGGCCGATAGATAGAGTGAGGGCAATAGATAGATAAAGTGAGCTCGATAGATAATAGATAGATAGATAGATAGATAGATAGATAGATAGATAGACAGACAGACAGACAGACAGACAGACGGACAGACAGACAGACAGACAGACAGACAGACAGACAGACAGACAGATAGATAGATAGATAGATAGATAGATAGATAGATAGATAGATAGATAGATAGATAGATAGATAGATAGATAGATAGATAGATAGATAGATAGATAGATAGATAGATAGATAGATAGATAGATAGATAGATAGATAGATAGATAGATAGATAGATAGAGTGATGGCGAGAGATAGAGTGAGGGCGATAGATAGAGTGAGGGCGATAGATAGATAGATAGATAGATAGATAGATAGATAGATAGATAGATAGATAGATAGATAGATAGATAGATAGAGTGAGGGCGATTGATAGATAGATAGAGTGAGGGCGATAGATAGAGTGAGGGCGATAGATAGATAGAGTGAGGGCGATAGATGGATAGATAGATAGAGTGAGGTCGATAGATGGATAGATAGATAGAGTGAGGGTGATAGATAGATAGATAGATAGATTGATAGATAGATAGATAGATAGATAGATAGATAGATAGATAGATAGATAGATAGATAGATAGATAGATAGATAGATAGATAGATAGATAGATAAAGTGAGAGAGATAGATAGATAGATGAGGTTGATAGATAGAGTGAGGGCGACAGATAGATAGAGTGAGGGCGACAGATAGTTAGTGTGAGGGCGACAGATAGATAGAGTGAGGGTGATAGATAGAATGAGGGCGACAGATAGATAGAGTGAGGGTGATAGATAGATAGAGGGAGGGCGATAGATAGATAGAGTGAGGGTGATAGATAGATAGTGTTGTGTGTTTATCTAGGTTCCTGATCGATACTGTGACCTAATGCCCCTATTCGGCTATAAATCCATTTATTCCCTATATTGGCATAACCGTTCAAGTGCGATATTCAGAAAGTCATCTCTGGCCTCACACGAACAGAGCCACATTCCAGAATAGTTCTCTGCCACTTCCTTTGCAACCAATTAGTGCAATGACAGAGCAGAAGTCACTATCTGATATTCCTAGATTAACACTCCGAGTTCTTCAACAAGATAAAAACTCAGCAAACCTGGAAATCCCAGCTTGCTGTGTTTTGATTAGTAATGGAACTCTAATGAGCAACTGATAGCTATCACTTCCTAGTGACATCTTTAATTGACGTCCTATGTCCAGAAAACTTGCGTCAAACCAGGTACCTGTCAGGTATAAATACTACCAACGTTGCCTTAAGCAATAGCCTGTTGCCTGTTGCTAGCTGTTGTATGCTGTATACAGCCTGTTGCTGCAGCCTGCAGCCCCGCTGCTGTTGGTGAAGCTACTGATACCATTATCGCTGCTAAAGCGCGAACGATGGTGTGGTGAGCTTAGGAGCTGAACTGCCGTCCCTCTGCAAAGAGCACAGCAGATGCCAAGCTGCCTGCGGACGCTGTCCCCCCTCCTCCTCCTCGACGCGCTGAACAGAGAAATCCAGCTCCAGCGTTTCTAGTCTGCCCTCGCGGGTGACTGGGATACCGAGTGCCTCCTGAAGGAGATACCAGACCTCCATCATTCTATTCAGAGGTATGGTGTTGACTAAACCCTTAGATGAGAATTCTTGAAGCAAACCTTGGCAAAACCAACTTAACTTACAGCTACTTACTTACTCCCCTCCCACGTATTAGGCTTAGGTCAGGTACACTGGGGTAGGCGTAGTTAGAAGCACCAGTTGAGTATTTTAGCCTAATGTATATATGAATGTATATATGTTTTATTACTTTTAAACCATTGTATGGCTAAGAAACTATATCAATGCTTTTACAGTATTATTTCGCAATACTTATCTTACTGTACGTACTTTTTATAATAACAAGTCTTGCAATTGTGGCAATACATTTCTCTTGTACGAGAAGAAAGACTGTTCAATAAATGTTAACCCTTTATTGACAAACGCCCGTCTCTCTGTTCTCTACATATCGTGAAAGTAAACTGCACTAACCTGACTGAGTGAAATACCTGTCTATTGTTTCACACGACCCTAGAGATTGACTCTTGATCTGAGGAGCAAAGTTGTCATGTTGCACGGTTGTTGGAAAGCTGAATCCCTTCTTGTCTGTGCCAGGGAAGCTGATCACTTCCCATGCAGAGAAGAAAGTTTCCAGTGACCTCTGAGCTAGTTGGTAACACACCCAATTAAGTTTGGCATAGTCAGTGGAGGCCTGGAAGATCCGCACTTCTACGTCGATACTACTGTTTATGTTATTCCAATGCGCAGGGCCTAGTGGGAAACTAGGAACTACACTACATGGCGCCCAACGTTTGGTAAGGCGATAAACTAACGCAAGACGTTAGAGTAACTCAGTCGTGCATATTTCACACAGACCCCTTTCTCCCGTAAATACTCCAATAGACGTCTGGAGTGGGTGAAAGGTTAAAATCCGCCCGACCTTAGTAGGAAGAGATTCCTATGTAAAGCTCTGGTTTATTCAACGTTGAAGGATACAGTGTTCCAAAATATTGTGCACCTAATCTTTGTCTCCTTGGAGACCAACTCTGCAAACCTTGCATTTTAACAATGCCAGGAGAAAACAGAACCACTGGGGCCGCAGTAGATGCGACTCAGCAGGGTCCCGAACAAACTGACCCGGGTGCAATTATCATCCCGGTCCACTTAAGAAAATCTATAACTTTAAAACTTATAGAAAACGGACTGACACCTCAAGGTGGTACAGTAATTTTCGTGATAGAGGCTCACGAATATCGGCAGACAGAGGTATTCTATTCATGGATAAACTTTCCAGCGGCAAACGCTACAACAAAAGAGTTTCACTATTACAAAATAGAGGAACCTCCGGAAGAGTACGCTCCTTTCGAGGAGATTGAAATTCCACTTAAATTTCAAGAGCACCTGCTCTGGTTTAATGGCGCCCTAAAACACAATGATCACATTGCCAGGCTCGGTCCACTAGGTAGACCAGGAGCAACGTGGCCGGTTCTAGCCAGCTACACACCACATCCTGACATTGTAAAAATGTCAAAGGAAGAGCTGTTAGTACAGCTAAAAACACTAATAGAAATACATAGGCAATTAGTGCAATATGTAATGCGGACTGCAACAGTCCAGCCAGCTGTTAATGTACCACAGCTGACCCCTCATCAGGGGAACACTAAAAAAATAACACCACAGAACATACAGTCATGTCTTGGTAAAACACCCGTAAAACGGGAACAAATTCCTTTCTGGTTAGCACAGAAAATCACTCAAATAGAGGCAGTATTTCCTGATACTACCCCTATAGAGAAACACAGAATCTTGACAATCTGCCTTCCTATGGGAAGCGCACCACACTTAGAGGACTGCGACACTTGGGGTACAGTCTTTGCTTCCATTTACACAAAAACACACGGTGTTCCGTCTATGGCGGTAATACCAGAAGTGCTAAAACAGATTCAAAATGAATTCGGTCCAGAGCCCGCTTTAAATCTGGGTATGAAATTACTGAAAGACTTCAAGCAGGTCTCGGCTATATTATTAGCCAATATAAAAGGAGAAGCAGCATCTGTGGCGATCCGCCAGAAGTTGAAGGAAACAGTTATAGAAGATCCTGTTGAGCTTGCCAAAATCATAGAAAAATGCTATGAAGAATTGGGTAGAGACAGCTTGGGTGGGAAACCGGTAAAGCCCCAACTGCTCGAAAATCCTGAAAAATTATTTATTAAAAATAATTTAAACACTCCTAAAAAGAGCTGGGATGGATATAAACAATCCACTCCCAAGGAAAAAGTTTTCCAGTCCAGAGGAAGGTCTCCTCGACGGAGGTAAAGAACTCCGACTCGAGAACGCCAGTCTCCCCAGAGGGAGCCCTCTGAGAAAAGATATAACCTTAGAAATAGGGATAATCTGAAAAAACCTGATAGATATCAAAGTATTGATACACGTCCCACTCGATCTTTTCCACAGAATTCGGAAAGAAGAGGACGGTCAGACCCAGGAGAGCACACCAAGTCCAAAGACAAGGAACCTGCTCAGAGTAAAAAATCTCAATTTCAGAAAAAGAAGGTAGCCAGTATTAGAGTAATCAACCATGCCGAGAATACTGAGGACACAGTTGAAAAACGGGGAGTGGGCATTGACAATGTTGGACAGTGCAGCAGAAATCAGTATAGCCCGCAAGATCTTGATGAGTCATCTGGAGACAGTGGACACGAATGAATACATTTAGGTTGAAACTGCCGACACCAGACTTAGCGAGCCCCATAAAATATACGAAATAACATTGCGTATAGAGGGTGATAAGACTAGGAAAATAAAGGGTCTATTTTGGGATAAACTCTCAAAAGGCTATGATATTCTGTTAGCTGAAAAAGATTGGCCCCCAGAGTTTGTCAGGGAGTGCCCTCGTGGCAAAGAAGTGATTATGCCTGCCTTCTCGAATCACATTCCGATTCACAAAAAATATACATATGCAAGGAAATGGGCAGTAGCCCAGGCACCTGCATTATATAAAAATCATGTAGGATGGGATGAGGACTCAACTCCTCACAAAATCCAATTAAAAAGTGAACCAACTGCCCAACGGCAGTATCCCATAAAGCAAGAAGCTAAAAAACAAGTCAGTGAGATCTTAGATCAACTTGAATACCAGAGGGTGATTGAAACATGCACCTCTCAAATGAACAATCCTTTGTTTCCTGTCTCCAAGCCAGACAATTCATATCGTCTAGTTTTGGACTACAGACATCTTAATGCATGTTGTAAAACATTTGCAGTACAAAACTCGCATAGTGCAGCCCTAATGAATAACATAGTTAGGAAAAAATATAAAACGACATTAGACATATCTAATGGTTTCTTTTGTCAAAACATTGCACCAGAAAGCAGATACTTGACCGCTTTCTCTGCATTTGGGTCGCAGAAAAAATTCTGTCGACTCCCACAGGGGTTCAAGAACAGCCCAGGACTATTCTCAGCTAGGGTAACAGAGTTACTACAAATATATGATGATGAGGCATTATCTTACGTAGATGATATCTATCTCACAGACGACGACTTGGATACTCACTTGAAAAGAGTGAACACCATTATACTTGGGTTCGCAGCAGAGGGTTACAAATTCAACTTTAAAAAGTCTCGAATTGCCCATCTGACAGTACTATTCTTAGGGTACGAATTATCAAGTGAAGGGAAAAGCCTAGCGGACAACTTCTTAGAGAAGTGCGCTGTACTCCAAGTTCCAAAAACGCTGAAGAATTTACAATCCATACTAGGTTTTCTGAAATTCGGAAGAACTTACATTCTAAATTACGCAGAGAGGGTTAAACCTCTCTACAAACTAATTAAACCTGATTTTAAACAAATCAATTGGACTCAAAAACACACAGAAATTTTGAGATCACTGCAAACAGACATGTTAGCAAAAACAAAATTAGATACACGTGACAACACACGTGATCCTGTAATCCGAGTCATCCCAGGAAGATGCGGGTTCACATACCTGACCTCTAATGAGGGAGAAAAGGTACTAATAGCTTACAAATCACATTTGTACACAAAGGCTGAAATAAAATTCTGTTCAACGGAGAAAATTATAACTGCGGTTCAGACTGCTGTAGCAAAAGAAAGGCCCCTAGCACAAGAAAAACGAATAATAATCGTAACACCTATACCGGCTTTAGAAGCGGTAACTAAAGCAAGCATTCCTAATGCTAAAGCTTTGCATCCGAGATGGATTCAGTGGGTTAATTCTCTTGCTGCAACAGACGTAGTTTACGAATTTGATCCTAACTTAAAAACACAGGAATTTTTACAATATGAATATGAATGTCCTCTGCCAATTGAAATCCTGCCTCTCGAAGAATACGGAAGTATTATATATACTGACAGATCAGCACAACCCGCAGTTGGGGGTAAGCAAGCTTACAGTTCTGCGTGCGGGATTGTTAAAGGTCGCTGGCACAAAGGTAAATTTAGACCAATGGTCACCAAAACACAATCTCTAGGAGATTGCTCGGCTCAACGAGCTGAATTAGTAGCATTTAAGATGGCGCTAGAAAATACCGATCGCGAATTCCCCACACTAATAGTGTGCGATTCTTTTTATTGCGTAAAATCTTATAATGAATACTTGCAGAATTGGGTGGAAAACGGTTTCAAAGATGCAAATGGTGGCACAATAAAGCATAAAATGCTTTGGGAACAGGAAGTTCTTTTGCAAAAAGAACTACAAAAGACTCACGTGATACACACTCTGAGTCATCAACGTGATGGCGTTCACGTTGCAGGGAATTCATTGGCTGATGAAGCCGCAAAGGCAGCTGTGCAAACGGCTTCCGTAGCTGCGATAACTCGGTCACAAACAAAAATAGACAGCAATATTCTACAAGCTGTCAGTGCGTCAGTAAAAAATGATAAGAAAACACTCCGAAAAGGCTTTCCTGAAAAGTACTTGTACTTAACAGATACGAATAATGTTCCTTTTGCTCGAATCCCTGGAGTGGGCGATAGAGTAATTCCAAACAGGGAACACAGGTTAGGACTAATCAAAGCGGCACACAAAGGGCTTGCTTCTGCACATGCTGGCGTTTCCGCAACAATATCACTATTAAAACAGAGATATTGGTGGCCTCGCTTGAGAATACAAACTAAAAAGTATGTATTAGAATGCGACATATGCCAAAGGATAAAAGTATCAACAGTAAAACGACCAGCGCAGACACCCCTTCTTATCTCGGATAAACCATTTGCATGTGTTTACCTGGACCACTGTGGTCCCCTACAAAGGGACGGCAACTATAGATATATCATGGTAGCAGTGGATTCCTGTACGAGGTTCTTATGGATGTGGCCCCAGCGCTCGGCTGACGCTAGAACGGTTATAAAAGATTTGCGAGTCTTTATCGGCACATACGCAATTACCACGTTCCATTCTGACCAGGGTCCTGCTTTTAGCTCTCGAGCTTATAAGGAGGCCATGGCCAGCATGGGAATTGGGTTGCGGTATTCTTGTCCGTCGCACCCCGAAGGGAATAGTGTGGTTGAAAGAAAAAAACGGGACATAAAGCGATCTATAACAGCGAAGGTATTAGATTCAGGCGCTGGGTGGGCCAAACATTTAATAAGTGTCCAGACTAGTCTTAATAACTTGCCAAGAAACTCTCTAAAAGGTTTCAGCCCATACGAACTATTGTTCGGAATTAGAATGAACATTCAGGACCTCGATAGTCAGATGTCAGTGGTACAAGAAAAAACAACAGACTTTGACATCAAAGATCGTTTGGCTGTTTTACAGGAACTGAATGAAACAAGAAAATCCTTAATCAACATAAAGTTAAAGCAACAGCCAGATACCACTGACGAGGCACCACAAGCAACAGCCCCAGCAAGGCCTGTCTGGATTCCAAAGATTGGGGATCTAGTCAGAGAAAAGATCGCGGTGAAGAAGGAATTTGGGCCTTCTTACAGAAAAACAGTACCTGTCTTGGCAGTCACCGGAACAAGATCAGTTGTACTACCGCCCCTTGCTGGTAAAAAGAAGAACAGAGTCGTGTCCATCGACCTGGTAAAACCACAAGCATGTGGCCTATAATCAACAGTAGGCCCAGTGGATTCCCAAGAAACAACAGAATACCCAAACTTGCAACAATCCAAGAGGTTCAAACTGAAAGACTAATCACATTCGATCAGCCTGCAGTGCACAGTGAAGGACTATGCAATAATGCCATGGAACTCGTGCCTCTTGAGACACAGATTGAAACAGTTCGTCAAGAAACACCAGTCTACACTAATGTGGCATCAGAAAATGCGACCGAGAGACAGATTGAAAATCCAATCCCAACAATTGACAGAACTGCCTCTGGTTATTTCATCAACTTCGACAACTTCTCTGAAGATCAAAACGACCCAGAAGTGATGCCAGAAATGAAAAAGTCTTTTAAAGAAAAAGCAATGGAACTCTTTCATCAACTGAAGGAAATCTACCTTATTTCCCCTTGGTTAGAGTTCTGGTTCGGTCTAGGTGTGTTTTTCCTCCTGCTTTGGCTCATCATGGTACTTTGTTTGGGAAAATTAATTGAGGGAAAATATATTACAATGGACACAGCAAGTCAGAACATCAACCTAGTCCTGAAACCACACAGATCATCCCACGTGAAGAAAAGAGAACTGTCAACAGTAAATGTCACAGCAATTCCAATACCTGGTGGGGTAGTATGGGAGAAAACTGACTATGAGATATATGGTCCGGTCGAAATCCTGAAGTATCCTCATCAACTGAAGGTTTCCTTAAGTGACTTTGTAAAACCTAGTACATTCTCTGATGATTGGGACTTTAACAGTATTAATGACATGATGTCTGATTTAGTAATGTCAGCTAGATTCACAGATCATGATTATTTACAAGGTTCATCTAGTTATGAGCAGTTATTCTGTTACACACATTATGGTGATCACTATTTGCATAAATCTGCACAGCCTAGAAATGTTTTTATGTATAATCAATGGGAACATTGTGCTACACCACCTAAAAGCAGTTCTAAAGCATTTTTTGAGAAATTCAAATACTTTTCAGGGTTTAACACCAGTAATGCAGAAACGTTTTATTACAAACTGTTAGATAAAACAGGAATGCAAACAATGCTGACAAATTCTAAATTGATATATTCAGAAGCATTTTATGAAAAAATGATGATATTTGGTTTTGATTATTGGAAAAATAATATTGAAACGAAAACAATTTGGGGTACAAAAGATTGGCAGGTACAAGGCATTGAAGCACTATTCAGAACCTGCATGATACCAGAACAAATGTTGTTTTTAAATGACACAATACACCAAACATCCTGTCTTGGCCTAGCTAAGATCAAAGACCTTAACAAACCGTCTATTCCAAAGCCAATACCTGAAAATACAACTACAGATATTGAGTTAGACGTGTCACAAATTTTACATTTTAACAGAACACATCCTGATTGGAAAAAGTGGTTAATCTGGCCTACTGACACAAACAACTGTCAAGATAGATTCCTGAATAAAACACAGGGGTTAAAAATGACCAGACTAGACCCGAGATATTCCCAGAGACAACATCCAGGGATAATAACAACATACAGTGTAGGGAAACTCTGCCTTGAATGGCTAACATCATCCACACTGGCTGAAATTAAGCAACACTTGTCTTTACTAAAAGATGGTGCTGATTTGCGCGATTTCATTCTTGGACCACGCAAACAGCGTCAAAAGCGTTTCATAGCGACCAGTATCTATGCTGCGTACAACGAGGCTTGGAAAGTCAAACAAATTGAAACAGCTGAAAAAATACGAGAAATTGATCGTATTAATTTGGAGAAATCACTTTCTGTAGTAGACAATGGGTTATTGACTCTGTCTTCCAGAATGTATTCGTTGGACAATATTGCATCCTCTGCCTTTGATGTGATAGATAGAGACTTGCTAATGTTACAACTTGGCCAATCTCAATTACGTTCTATTATACAATTAGGCTGGACGCTGCAAAATCTTCGTTCAGGCTATGTGCCTTGGCGTTTAATCAACACAACGTCATTATTTTCCATTTTTAACCTTACTGATAAACAGATCAGTTGGGCACAGGAAGGAGCAGACAATACAATCCTGAGCATCGAAAAACTTGAGAGATTACCATTGGCAATGTCAGAGAGTCCTGTCGTTGAATGGATAATACACGGAATTATCACCATTCCGATAACAACTTTCCGATTTAAAAAGTGCCTTAAATACATACCTACTGGCCAGTATGAACAATTGGGTAAAGGATATGTAAAATCTGAATGGAAATTACCATACACACATTCTTGCTATAGTGACAGCGACAAAAATGTATTTCTTAGTGGTGAAAATTGTAAACATTCACTAAGCGGTATACTTTTGTGTCAAGGTATTAATTTACACGGAGCATGTGATGGAAATTCTAACAACCTTTCATGCCACCAGCTAGTCACACCTGCAACTCAGATAGAACCCTTCTTTATGCAACTCGCAAACGGGAGTTACATTCTTAGAACGGATCACAGATGTTGTGGCCTTGTGCCAGGGAAAAGTTATCTAGTAAGCGTAACATCCATGGTCAAATTCTGTATGCAGGCATTGTTCCCCAGTGGGCCTGCAGACACAGTGACTCCCATATGGCCTTGTCTGAATCTCTATTCTATACGAATTGATACTTTAAGCAAAATGAAGTCTGTGCTTTTGCAGACAACAGTGCCTATAACGTCATCAAAAGAGACGTATGATCTTCTAGTTGCAAGGACAGCTACTGAAGTTCATGAACTTTTATCAACAAATTGCCCCGTGCATTTCGTAGAAATGCTCAGCCAACTCCTTAACATGTCTAGTGCCACAAGCATCCCAGGCATATTTAAGACGATTTTTACGTGACTGCTAACATCTTTTCAAGCAATTTTGGAAATCGTTCCTAATTGTGTTCACTCTGTTTTTGGCGGCATACCCCTATTTTTGGGACTTGTAGCAGGGATTTTATTTTTGACCCTCCTGCTTCGTTATGGCAAGCCGAAACTCAGATATAGCTCCCATGGGAATGGAAGAGACAATCCTAGCAATGCGCTACCGGGACAGGATAACTAACGTCCTCAGATTGGCTGAGAGATCTAAACATGACCTGGTTCCTTTCATTCAGACCTATATGGCAGAACTGTATCTTACCGGTACTTTGATGTATGCTATGCGGAGATGAGTGCGTGTTGGACATCTATCTTTCACTTCCATCAGCACTACCAATGGACGTCGATACTTTGCTCAGTCCGATAACGGCTCACACATTGTGTTGTCCCCAGCGGCTACCAATCCTGATGACTGCATTCGTTGAGACTCCTTTACTACGACTAGGTGGTAACAGTGGAGCGAGTGACAAAAGCAACATCACCCAGGTACGACCTTCTGTGAGCATTGCTGCTCCTGACTATGAAGACAGCAATCATTCTCACACCTGCCAAGTTACAGCGCTATCGAATTTGGTTGAACTGTCACCTGATTTTGTAGACCAATTCTTTGAGAGCCTGTCTGATACGATGTTCTCACCCGTACAGAAACAATAACTTTTGAGAAGCTTTCCTTCACACAGCGTTCCCATGAACTCTGAATTCGGCCTTCAGTTTTGATCAACAAAAACTGCTAAAAGCGTTGGAACTCTATTTCCCCGTTCAAGCATTAATTCTTTTGAACACTTTTTAATATTGACCTTTTTTTGGCACGAACAATTCTTTGCTTAAGGTAAAAACTATTCTTAGAGAACAGAAGCTTCAAACTTCTATTTCTAACACACATCTAGAGACATAACAAACTTACATCAGCCTCTAGCACATTTATTGCAATGCATTTATATGTGATGATTTATCTCGCCCTTATTCTGTTCAGAGATATTTCATGTGTAATTCCTTTTGCATAATCGTTCATTGATTTCATATGCTATAATTTTTTAATGATTTCTATGCTTCAAAAACGTACAGTACCTAAATTTCACGTATTACATTATACGCCTATTTCGAATGCATTTATGTATTTTGGGGTGGGCAATGTTACACATGCATCCTATTGCTCTAGTTTTAGTAATTTGATGGACATGAAACCGTGGAGTGGGTGTTGCGTGTTTATCTAGGTTCCTGATCAATACTGTGACCTTATGCCCCTATTCGGCTATAAATCCATTTATTCCCTATATTGGCATAACCCTTCAAGTGCGATATTCAGAAAGTCATCTCTGGCCTCACACGAACAGAGCCACATTCCAGAATAGTTTTCTCTGCCACTTCCTTTGCAACCAATTAGTGCAATGACAGAGCAGAAGTCACTATCTGAGATTCCTAGATTAACACTCTGAGTTCTTCAACAAGATAAAAACTCAGCAAACCTGGAAATCCCCGCTTGCTGTGTTTTGATTAGTAATGGAACTCTAATGAGCAACTGATAGCTATCACTTCCTAGTGACATCTTTAATTGACGTCTTATGTCCAGCAAACTTGCGTCAAACCAGGCACCTGTCAGGTATAAATACTACCAACGTTGCCTTAAGCAATAGCCTGTTGCCTGCTGCTAGCTGTTGTATGCTGTATGCAGCCTGTTGCTGCAGCCTGCAGCCCCGCTGCTGTTGGTGAAGCTACTGATACCATTATCGCTGCTAAAGCGCGAACCATGGTGTGGTGAGCTTAGGAGCTGAACAGCCGTCCCTCTGCGAAGAGCCCAGAAGATGCCAAGCTGCCCGCGGACGCTGTTCCCCCTCCTCCTCCTCGACGCGCTGAACAGAGAAATCAAGCTCCAGCGTTTCTAGTCTGCCCTCGCGGGTGACTGGGATACCGAGTGCCTCCTGAAGGAGATACCAGACCTCCATCATTCTATTCAGAGGTATGGTGTTGACTAAACCCTTAGATGAGAATTCTTGAAGCAAACCTTGGCAAAACCAACTTAACTTACAGCTACTTACTTACTCCCCTCCCACGTATTAGGCTTAGGTCAGGTACACTGGGGTAGGCGTAGTTAGATGCACCAGTTGAGTATTTTAGCCTAATGTATATATGAATGTATATATGTTTTATTACTTTTAAACCATTTTATGGCTAAGAAACCATATCAATGCTTTTACAGTATTATTTCGCAATACTTATCTTACTGTACGTTATTTTTATAATAACAAGTCTTGCAATTGTGGCAATACATTTCTCTTGTACGAGAAGAAAGACTGTTCAATAAATGTTAACCCTTTATTGACAAACGCCCGTCTCTCTATTCTCTACATATCGTGAAAGTAAACTGCACTAACCTGACTGAGTGAAATACCTGTCTATTGTTTCACACGACCCTAGAGATTGACTCTTGATCTGAGGAGCAAAGTTGTCATGTTGCACGGTTGTTGGAAAGCTGAATCCCTTCTTGTCTGTGCCAGGGAAGCTGATCACTTCCCATGCAGAGAAGAAAGTTTCCAGTGACCTCTGAGCTAGTTGGTAACACACCCAATTAAGTTTAGCATAGTCAGTGGAGGCCTGGAAGATCCGCACTTCTACGTCTATACTACTGTTTATGTTATTCCAATGCGCAGGGCCTAGTGGGAAACTAGGAACTACACTACAGATAGAGTGAGGTGGCCTTGTGGTGGACGTTGTGGTGGCCGTGTTGGTGGTGGTGGACATGGTGGTGGTGGACGGGGTGGTGGTTGTGGTGGACATGGTGGTGGTGGATGTGGTGGTGGTAGACGTGGTGGTGGTGGTGGGGGGTGTGGTGGTGGTGGGTGGATGTGGTGGTGGTGGACATGGTGGTGGTGGATGTGGTGGTGGTGGATGTGGTGGTGGAGTTGGGTGTGGTGGTGGTGGACGTGGTGTTGGTGGATGTGGTGGACGTGGTGGTGGTGGACGTGGTGGTACATGTGGTGGTGGTGGACGTGGTGGTGCTTGACATGGTGATGGTGGACGTAGTGGTGGTGGATGTGGTGGTGGTGGTGGTCATGGAGGTGGTGATTGTGGATGTGGTTGTGGTTGACGTGGTGGTGGTGGACATGGTGGTGGAGGTGGTGGTGGGTGTGGTGGTGGTGGTGGATGTGATGGTGGATATGGTGGTGGTGGACATGGTGGACGCAGTGGTGGTGGATGCGGTGGTGATGCCCAATGTTCAGAGGGGACTGGCCCCTTCACGCAACAATAGTTGTGTTTACACAACTGAGCTGCCGGTTGCTCTGTCAGTTGTTGTCAAGGATTGTTTGGGTTTAGAAACCGGTTCTGCGGCACTTCAAACAAGCTGGATGTTTCATGTCAGTGTTTTCTACTTTCAAAGTAAACAGATGAGCAACACCAATAAACGTTCACCCAAGATGGACATGCTTGCAAGAACAGTGCCCACTGTATCCAATATCTTGATGCTTTAACGCCCTTTATGATAAAGACCAGGGGCAACCGCATTTCTGCTGAATGTCCCGATGTGCAGGGTCTACCGACTGAATTAATCTCCAGGAACCAGGAATGTGCACTCACATTAGTACAGACCTGCTACGGCTGCTTTACCCCCACAGCAGACAGAATTACTATGCCACATCACCCCAGCAGCAGCCTAAGTCCACTCTGGTGTAATTAAAAAGACAACGCGAAGCGATGGCAAGCACGTTCAACAAGACTACAAAGATTTAGGAGAGAGTGGAAAAAGAAAAGGCGAAATGGGCAATGGACCAGAAAACCAAGGCATTATGAAGGAAGGAATACACTGTGGTCAACGGGACATTCAACCAAACTGATCTATGTGGCAGAAGAATAACAAACTCCCAAACATTTAAAATACATCCACGGTCCTGCATTTAACATGTATGTACTAAATCAAACCATACTCCCTCCACATACACACAGGTGTTTGTTGGAAAGGGATTGACACATGAATAAAGGACCGTCCTGCTCCCCTCTCCGTGGAAGCTCCTCTATCGGCCAACGCATAGTAGGCAGAAGAGACACTGAGAGCAAATCAGAAATATGCTACTCAGAAACTAATGTTAATAGATGCTGTACTTTATAAAAAGCCATGAACTATAAGAGATAAGGAACATGGGAAGTTTGGGCCACCAAAAGAAAACGTTGTTAGTTTGTAGCACTAGTGCAAAGTGCTTCACAAAAGCAACATTACCATTTGAAAATAAGTGCCATTTGTTATTCTTCTCATAAATGGGGTCAGAGAATTTAAATTCTCCCCACTGCGGCTGTACTCCCATCGAAAATGTTCAAGCAAAGCAGGCGAGATTTCTAATTCACAGCAGGAGTGTGAGCAGGACCTGAATCTAACAAGTCAGAAGAATTTTACAGAAGCTATCCCATCCTTCACGTCAAGAGCCGGGCTATTCAATAAGAACAGCAGCCTTTTTCAAAGCAATGCCGAGTAGGGACCTTTACTGACAAACCTTTTCTTTAGAAATTCATTTTACTCTGTGCAAGAAAAGTGAATAAGTGTACTATGTATGAAACTTACACTCTAGAACTTTCAGTACATTATTTATGTATATGACAAGGCAACATTTAGATAAAATAATTCTCCTCTTGGAGCTGCAAGAAAAATTCTCTCCATCCCGTCCCACAAGTACGGAATACTCTGATTATTATCCACTAGAATACACATCCTGCTTTCACCCTCACCCAGTGCCCAACAGCATTGTCCATTTAGCAAGAAACTACGAAGCTATGATATGCCCTTAGAGACCAAAAG
The DNA here is from genome assembly GCF_964263255.1 of Lissotriton vulgaris. Taxonomy (NCBI): domain Eukaryota; kingdom Metazoa; phylum Chordata; class Amphibia; order Caudata; family Salamandridae; genus Lissotriton; species Lissotriton vulgaris. The sequence goes on from NW_028251522.1 coordinate 479,143, forward strand.
ATATTTAAGATCAGAGGGGCCTAAATTTGAAAACATGGGGCTGGCACATCACTGTCTTGGATGTGGGGTAACAGACAGTTAAACAAGTGTCTGTAGAGGCCCACCCTGTTGCACTAAACTCAAAAAGGTTAATTTCTAGCGGCAACAAAGTATAAACAACACCTATGCATAAAGGAATGCAGTTCCAGAACTCCACAAAATAAGGCTTCTCAAGGATCACCAGAGTAACGGGGGGAGTAGACTGACGAGCATAAATGGGTGGTTCAGCAATACCATAAACAGCATCACGACCCTGGTGTACATCGCGGTGCCCCCGCTCCAGGGACAACCCTGCCAACAAGTTAGAGGTGCTGACTGCTCAGCAGGAGGCAAGTGTGGCGAATGAGGGGGGCTATATTAACTAAGAAAATAAGAAGGGTGGATAAACAATCGAAACACCGTAAAGGTATGTTTGGAGACCGAAATGTAAATAATGGGTCTCTGAGTCATACAGTGGTGATCAAACCTGCATAAGGTACAAAGGTCATACAGGTGAATGATCCAGAGGAAGAAATGGAAGCAACGTGCACGTAGGCCATTTGTTGTTATGTGTGCATGGGTGGAGGTCAGGGGGCACAAGAGTAGCCGGGGGTATCTGTCGGGGACAGGGGTCGACACTCAGGAAAAGGATGGGCAAGAGAGCTTACTGTAAATAAAGAGGGGGAAGGGGGAGTGTCCGGTACACGTGGGGACAACATAAGGGGTGCATGGAGGAGCATAAGGCACAGAGACAGGGAGCTGAAAGTGCAGATAAGCACACAAGCAGTACGTGCTGTTGGGCTAGGGTAGCCGATGACTGCCAGTGATAGAAGTCCTTCCACAAGAGAAGGGCATGTTAGATGCTTTATGAATCCAAGGAAGTGATATCGGACTGTTAGCTTGCTTATAGTTCCTCAAGTGGAATTGCAGGGGTAGTATGCGAGAACACAAACGTAGTTCCAAGGGCAGGGTTTAACAAGTGATGCACGGTCTGTGCTGGGGGAGGGCCATTAATGGGAGGGGGAGGGGAGGAGCCAGAAAGTTAAAAGAAAAGCGAGATCAAAGGAAGGGTGGGAGGGACATTGGCGAGCGAGCATATGGGGGGTGAGGGGGTGTGCAGCCTGGTGAGCTGAATGCATGTGGCAGCAGAGGTGGAGCGCGGCGCGCGCGCGCACACAAAGTGTCTGGTAGCAAATGGAAGCTATGCACAATGCTCATGGTTGTGCTCACATGCACTGTACCCGATCCGCACTTCGGGTGCACTTTTAAAAGCCCTTACTTTAATCTCGCCAAAGCATCCCTAACGGGATGGATTCAGCGAGACCTAACAAGCGCGATGTGCCTTGAGCTGTCAGTAGGGGGAGGGAGGGAGGAGCGGGCCCCCGCCTGCTTCCCTTACAGGAACAAGCACTGACACCATATTTTTGCAATTTAATTACAAACATATGGTTTCAGCGCTTGAGCCCGCAAGGGAATAGCCACACGTGCATGCGTTGCCATTGAAGACAACGGAACGCGTGCACTGTTGTGGCTTAAAAAGGGGACCAATGGCTAAAGGTCTCCTCCTAAGCAGTGCATGCGTGCTGCATAGGCGAGATCTAAAAATAGCCTAATTGGTTTGTTCAAGCCTTAACCTCCTGATCTTAGTTAAATAGGACCATGAACATTTATATTCATCAACAAAAAGAGAGATAGGGAGAGGCGCGAACACTCTTAGTCCCCAGAAATTTATGATAAAGTAACAACAAAAGAGTGTCCCTATAATGGGAGGGATAGAGAACTGCACGGAGCACAATGAGTCAGCACAAGCCCATTAGGTTTGTTTGTAAAGCCCTCACTCACCGACCTAGTCGGTGACTTGCTTCATCATCGGGCCCCACCGGGTGTGACCGAATGTCACCCCGGTGTGCTGCGACGCCAGAGTTACTGCGGAGCTGGTCTTGTGAGGAGGGAGGGGCTATGTGATAGGTGACGTGAATAGTGTCAGAAGTGGTGGTTAAAATTGCCTGAGATGTATCAAAAATTATTTAATAGGTGATCATCAAGGACAAGACTTAAAAAATGTGATGGTGAACAAGGCCAACTAATTGGATGGTCTTGCACCAATAACATTAAGTGAGAGTGTGATTGGTCAACATGTTTCAGCCGATAAGGTATATTGACCAGGCATTCGTCAGGACCTATGGTGTACCCCGGCGGTCTAGGCACGCTAAGGCCCATCCGCACGTGGGTCGTGAAAGTGAAAAAATTGCGTCTGTGAAGTAAAACAGGAGGAGGACTCCACAAGCCGGGGCTGGGAGCAAACAACCTCGGGTCTCTGAAATTCAGAAACACAAAAATTAAAACCTGTGAAGATAAAAGTACAGACAAAGATACAAAGAGACAAACGAGGAGATTAAAATCATTTGTCAGATGGCTCATAGTATTTACAGCCTGTGACTTGTGCTCAGGGTGCCAGGGGGTGTATGCATCATACATATTAGCAGAGGTGCGTGGCTCTGCTTGTGGTCTAGACTCAAAAGACTATAACTAAGTCTTTAATAGTGACTATACAGTCTCACATGTGGACTATTAGATTTGCTAACAGTGCAAGTGAGCATCGGGGATTGTGAAAGTGATGGAGTTGGCAACTAGCAGTGTGATGGACATACACACTCAACTCTATCATACGGGCGATCAATGGGCCAAAGGCCGGTGACCACTCAACAAAAAGAAAATGAAAGGTGAGAAAGGAAGATTCTCACTTCACAGGGGGTGGTATTACACCCCACAGACCACGGGAGGGGGGAGACAGCGCTTTTTGGCACATCCTAAAGTAAAAGAAGACAAGGGGTAGAACAAGGGACAAACACAGTCAGTGTGTTTGCGAAGGGTACTTAGCTCGTTTTAAGTATGTAGCGGTCGTGGCAACACTCACGCCCTCTGCGCCAGTCTCCCGCCGATAAACCTGGTCGGCCCTCTGAACCGGGTCTCGTCGATCCAGGGACAGGGAGTCTGAGGCGTTTTTATTAGACGGGGATTGCGCAGTGATTCGTTTCCGGGTAGGCAGGCTCGCGTAGAGCGTATGCGCCAAGTACGGAAGACTAGAACGGATAGCTGACTACGGGGGAGCGGACCTATTTCCGGGTTGGGTGGTGTGTTGTGCGCATGCGTATGGCTTAAGTTCGTGAATTACTGAGGTAAACAGACTCGGACGGACATAGATATCCGATCATAGGGCAAGCGGCAATACAAAGTGGTTCTAAGTGAAAGGTATTGGGAACTCAATCGAAATTGTTTACAAGCAGCGCTAACTCATTACAAGACGAGTATGCTGGCATTGCGCCAAGGGTAGCGTAGCATCAGACTGCTAGACAGATCAGTGTAATATCTGACTCAGATCCATATAGGTTTGAAGAAAATATGGAGAGCTAAGTCTGGGTTTGTTTATAAACAGCGCGAGAGAGAGGCTTTTCGCCAGAGGTGGTGAATAATGGTCTGGGACAACGTTACCAGGAACACTATAATTGACTCGTTCAAAAACGATCTTGGGTTCAGGAGTGTCTACTAAAAAGGTATGAGGAACAGAGTTTACTTCAGGACAGAGGACCAGGGTATGTCATCATTGAGGCCAATTGTATGTGTCCCCAGGCGGTATACCCACCGCTGTTCCTTTTCAAAAAGTCTGTCCGTGATGTTGGAGCCTCCAGTGATTTGTTCTATCACGGTCCATCTCAGATCGTTCGTGGTGTGATTGTTCTGTAAAAAGTGATCACTCATTTTGGTCGTTACTTTCTTGCACCTGATATTGCTCCTATGCTCACATATCCTCTGTTTCACTTTTCTGGTTGTCATTCCGACATACCGGAGAGAACAAGGGCATATAATAAGGTAGACAACATTTGTTGAGTTGCAGTTGGTATGTGCTTTTTGGTACCAGGTTTTACCCGGTTCCAAGTCTAAAGACTTTGAGGAGACGGTCAGGTGACAGACGGAACAGTTGGCACACGGAAAATGGCCCGTCACTTTCGGGAGATTCCACGCATCAGTAATGCTTCTTGTTGGAGGGACTGTCAGCTGCCTGGGTCTTGTGTGTACGAGAGCGTCTTTCAAGCTGTGTCCCTTTTTAAATGAAAATAAAGGTTTTTGCCAATCTTTCTTCGTGCTTGCGATGATTTTCCAATTTTTATTTATGGATTTCTTCATCAAGTTGGACAAAGCACCATAGGTGGTCACACACGTTAGTGGCACCTCCGTCGTGGTTTTCGTGACCGGTTCGAGGAGGGCTTCTCGAGGTTGATTTCGAGCTCGTTTAAAACCCTTTTGGAGAATGTGATTGGGGTAGCCTCTCTGTTTGAGCTTGTTTGTCAGGTCAGATGATTGTGTCTTGAAATCATCTAGGCTGCTACAATTCCGTCGAATTCTCAGATATTGCCCATAAGGTAGATTTTCCCTCAATGGGCGAGGGTGGAAACTGGCGAACTGCAATAAGTTGTTTTTCGCAGTGGCCTTGTAATGAGTCTTAGTAGTCAATGTGGTACCACTGATTGAAATTACCACATCAAGAAAGACCACCTCCGTGGTACTCACTGTGTGGGTAAATTTCAGATACCTACTGATGGTGTTAATCCACCCAAGGAATTCCATTAGGCGTTCCATGCTGCCTTTCCAAATAAGCAGCACGTCGTCTATGTATCGTCTCCAAAAAGTGATGTTTCTTGCAAACGGATTGTTAATGGACTGGATGTTTTGAGCCTCAAAGTCCGATACATACAGCCCAGCCACGCTGGGCGCAAATGTGCTGCCCATCGAGGTACCAGAGCACTGTAGGAATAGCTGTCCTTTGTAAGCAAAAAAATTCTGTTTGAGAGCGATGGTGGCACATTCTAGTACAAATTCCTTGGGGGTGTTGTAATCCCATGTGACAGAGTTGAGAGCTGTTCCAATTACCTTTATTGTTTCATCTTGGGGGATACTGGTGTACAAGCTCTCTATGTCTAGAGTGGCTAGAATGACGGTGTTAGGCTCAAAAGTGATAGTCTGTAATTCATATAAGAGGTTTTTTGTGTCCTTTAAGTAGGTAGGGGTGTTCTGGACAATCGGTTTTAAAAACTGGTCACAGAAGGTGGATAATGGTTCTAGTAGAGAACCTATCCCTGACACTATAGGGCGGCCCGGTGGTGGCAGCCTGTTTTTGTGAGTCTTTGGGAGTGTGTAAAAGTACGGGATGACCTTCTTGCTGGTTGTCAGATAATCCGCCTCATTTTTGGATAGGTGGCCATTCCCTTCAGCTTCCTTAACCAAGTTGGTAATACGGTTTTGTAGATCTGAAGAAGGGTCTACAGTAAGTGGGGTGTAATTGTTGGTATCACTCAGTAATCCCTCACATACTTTGTCATAATCCGTGGTGTTTTGGATGACGATACCACCGCCTTTGTCGGCGGGTTTGATTGTAATTGCATTGTTGATTTTTAATTTCTCCAATGCCTGATATTCAATAGTACTGAAGTTCCCATAGGTCTCTGGTTCAGAACTGGTTTCCAAGTCCTGGAATACCGCTTGTTCGAAGGCTGTAATTGCAGCAGGTATCGAGTGTGGTGGGGGTACAAATGTTGATTTTAATCTCAATCCAGTGTCCCCTTTCCGCAGGTCTGCGTCTGGATCCTCTTTACCCTCGAAAAAAGCTTTGAGTTTCAATTTTCGAAAGAAGTCGGTTAGTTCGCAGTGTAGTCTAAATTTGTCTGGGCGGGCTGTTGGAACAAATCCAAGCCCCTTCTCTAATACTGTGAGTTCAGTAGTAGTAAGTTGGTAATCAGAGAGGTTGGTTACTAAGCTTGTTGGTTGCTGGTTCCTGCTTGCGGTGTCTTGCTCCTGGTGTGGTTGCCGACTGCATCGTCTGTTTGCCAGGAGACTTGGTTGGGGTTGGGGGTTCTTCTGTTCCTGCCTCTTCCTCTCCGGCCCCTCTCTAAAAAAGGCTGCTGGTATTGATTTGGTGGAGGCGGTTGGTGCCAGCCTGGATTCCATCCCATCATTGGAAATTGTGGTTGTGGGAAGTGAAAGGGGGGAGGACCAAAACCTCCGTGTGGTGCCATTGCCCAATTGGGTACATGATTGTATTGGTATCGCTGGTTGCCCCTGTTGCCTCTATTGCCGCGCTTCCGTCCTTGTTTATAAGAACTTGAGCTGGAACCGCTACTATTCGATGAATTATCATCAGACGCCTCTGACTCGTTAGTACTCTTTACTGGTACTGTGTATTCGGGATCCGCATACGGGTAGACTTTGGTAAATTCAAATTTCTTAAGATCTTTTTGGAATTTTGTTAATTTGGATTGTAAGAGATTCTCCTTATATTCATTCAATTCTCGGTTGATCTCATCCAGTTTTTTCTTATAACCAGTCACGGTGGCTTTTATTTCTGATTCTGTTTCTTGAATTTCTATTAATAGGGTCTCTGACAGGCGCAAGGCAGTCTTGATTATAAGTACGAGCCAGTCTCGCGTGCAATGCCATGCGATCATGGCCCAATCTTTCCGAAACTGAGCATCATTCAAAAAGATGCGTGGGGCCTGGGGCATTAGTTACCAGAAGGCCCTTGGGTGCTGAGTTCGAGGTAAGGTACTGTTTCATTATAGTGCCATGTAGGATCGTACGTATACGATTACGTTTTTGTTCCGTTAGATTTTCCCAATCTGAAGTATGTGCTATTGCCTGAGAGATAGCCGGGTCTGCGAAAAGGTTGGAATCTGCCATAAGTGCATCTATTTCCGCTTCAGAGAAAGTGAGTCCCAAGTTCGACATTGTTACAAGGAAAGGTGAATAGTGAAAACACTAGCACCTAGGGGTTAGCAAACTCTCACAGCTGTGCGCTGCTATATATTCATCAACAAAAAGAGAGATAGGGAGAGGCGCGAACACTCTTAGTCCCCAGAAATTTATGATAAAGTAACAACAAAAGAGTGTCTCTATAATGGGAGGGATAGAGAACTGCACGGAGCACAATGAGTCAGCACAAGCCCATTAGGTTTGTTTGTAAAGCCCTCACTCACCGACCTAGTCGGTGACTTGCTTCATCATCGGGCCCCACCGGGTGTGACCGAATGTCAAAAGAGGCAGGAACAGAAGAACCCCCAACCCCAACCAAGTCTCCTGGCAAACAGACGATGCAGTCGGCAACCACACCAGGAGCAAGACACCGCAAGCAGGAACCAGCAACCAACAAGCTTAGTAACCAACCTCTCTGATTACCAACTTACTACTACTGAACTCACAGTATTAGAGAAGGGGCTTGGATTTGTTCCAACAGCCCGCCCAGACAAATTTAGACTACACTGCGAACTAACCGACTTCTTTCGAAAATTGAAACTCAAAGCTTTTTTCGAGGGTAAAGAGGATCCAGACGCAGACCTGCGGAAAGGGGACACTGGATTGAGATTAAAATCAACATTTGTACCCCCACCACACTCGATACCTGCTGCAATTACAGCCTTCGAACAAGCGGTATTCCAGGACTTGGAAACCAGTTCTGAACCAGAGACCTATGGGAACTTCAGTACTATTGAATATCAGGCATTGGAGAAATTAAAAATCAACAATGCAATTACAATCAAACCCGCCGACAAAGGCGGTGGTATCGTCATCCAAAACACCACGGATTATGACAAAGTATGTGAGGGATTACTGAGTGATACCAACAATTACACCCCACTTACTGTAGACCCTTCTTCAGATCTACAAAACCGTATTACCAACTTGGTTAAGGAAGCTGAAGGGAATGGCCACCTATCCAAAAATGAGGCGGATTATCTGACAACCAGCAAGAAGGTCATCCCGTACTTTTACACACTCCCAAAGACTCACAAAAACAGGCTGCCACCACCGGGCCGCCCTATAGTGTCAGGGATAGGTTCTCTACTAGAACCATTATCCACCTTCTGTGACCAGTTTTTAAAACTGATTGTCCAGAACACCCCTACCTACTTAAAGGACACAAAAAACCTCTTATATGAATTACAGACTATCACTTTTGAGCCTAACACCGTCATTCTAGCCACTCTAGACATAGAGAGCTTGTACACCAGTATCCCCCAAGATGAAACAATAAAGGTAATTGGAACAGCTCTCAACTCTGTCACATGGGATTACAACACCCCCAAGGAATTTGTACTAGAATGTGCCACCATCGCTCTCAAACAGAATTTTTTTGCTTACAAAGGACAGCTATTCCTACAGTGCTCTGGTACCTCGATGGGCAGCACATTTGCGCCCAGCGTGGCTGGGCTGTATGTATCGGACTTTGAGGCTCAAAACATCCAGTCCATTAACAATCCGTTTGCAAGAAACATCACTTTTTGGAGACGATACATAGACGACGTGCTGCTTATTTGGAAAGGCAGCATGGAACGCCTAATGGAATTCCTTGGGTGGATTAACACCATCAGTAGGTATCTGAAATTTACCCACACAGTGAGTACCACGGAGGTGGTCTTTCTTGATGTGGTAATTTCAATCAGTGGTACCACATTGACTACTAAGACTCATTACAAGGCCACTGCGAAAAACAACTTATTGCAGTTCGCCAGTTTCCACCCTCGCCCATTGAGGGAAAATCTACCTTATGGGCAATATCTGAGAATTCGACGGAATTGTAGCAGCCTAGATGATTTCAAGACACAATCATCTGACCTGACAAACAAGCTCAAACAGAGAGGCTACCCCAATCACATTCTCCAAAAGGGTTTTAAACGAGCTCGAAATCAACCTCGAGAAGCCCTCCTCGAACCGGTCACGAAAACCACGACGGAGGTGCCACTAACGTGTGTGACCACCTATGGTGCTTTGTCCAACTTGATGAAGAAATCCATAAATAAAAATTGGAAAATCATCGCAAGCACGAAGAAAGATTGGCAAAAACCTTTATTTTCATTTAAAAAGGGACACAGCTTGAAAGACGCTCTCGTACACACAAGACCCAGGCAGCTGACAGTCCCTCCAACAAGAAGCATTACTGATGCGTGGAATCTCCCGAAAGTGACGGGCCATTTTCCGTGTGCCAACTGTTCCGTCTGTCACCTGACCGTCTCCTCAAAGTCTTTAGACTTGGAACCGGGTAAAACCTGGTACCAAAAAGCACATACCAACTGCAACTCAACAAATGTTGTCTACCTTATTACATGCCCTTGTTCTCTCCGGTATGTCGGAATGACAACCAGAAAAGTGAAACAGAGGATATGTGAGCATAGGAGCAATATCAGGTGCAAGAAAGTAACGACCAAAATGAGTGATCACTTTTTACAGAACAATCACACCACGAACGATCTGAGATGGACCGTGATAGAACAAATCACTGGAGGCTCCAACATCACGGACAGACTTTTTGAAAAGGAACAGCGGTGGGTATACCGCCTGGGGACACATACAATTGGCCTCAATGATGACATACCCTGGTCCTCTGTCCTGAAGTAAACTCTGTTCCTCATACCTTTTTAGTAGACACTCCTGAACCCAAGATCGTTTTTGAACGAGTCAATTATAGTGTTCCTGGTAACGTTGTCCCAGACCATTATTCACCACCTCTGGCGAAAAGCCTCTCTCTCGCGCTGTTTATAAACAAACCCAGACTTAGCTCTCCATATTTTCTTCAAACCTATATGGATCTGAGTCAGATATTACACTGATCTGTCTAGCAGTCTGATGCTACGCTACCCTTGGCGCAATGCCAGCATACTCGTCTTGTAATGAGTTAGCGCTGCTTGTAAACAATTTCGATTGAGTTCCCAATACCTTTCACTTAGAACCACTTTGTATTGCCGCTTGCCCCATGATCGGATATCTATGTCCGTCCGAGTCTGTTTACCTCAGTAATTCACGAACTTAAGCCATACGCATGCGCACAACACACCACCCAACCCGGAAATAGGTCCGCTCCCCCGTAGTCAGCTATCCGTTCTAGTCTTCCGTACTTGGCGCATACGCTCTACGCGAGCCTGCCTACCCGGAAACGAATCACTGCGCAATCCCCGTCTAATAAAAACGCCTCAGACTCCCTGTCCCTGGATCGACGAGACCCGGTTCAGAGGGCCGACCAGGTTTATCGGCGGGAGACTGGCGCAGAGGGCGTGAGTGTTGCCACGACCGCTACATACTTAAAACGAGCTAAGTACCCTTCGCAAACACACTGACTGTGTTTGTCCCTTGTTCTACCCCTTGTCTTCTTTTACTTTAGGATGTGCCAAAAAGCGCTGTCTCCCCCCTCCCGTGGTCTGTGGGGTGTAATACCACCCCCTGTGAAGTGAGAATCTTCCTTTCTCACCTTTCATTTTCTTTTTGTTGAGTGGTCACCGGCCTTTGGCCCATTGATCGCCCGTATGATAGAGTTGAGTGTGTATGTCCATCACACTGCTAGTTGCCAACTCCATCACTTTCACAATCCCCGATGCTCACTTGCACTGTTAGCAAATCTAATAGTCCACATGTGAGACTGTATAGTCACTATTAAAGACTTAGTTATAGTCTTTTGAGTCTAGACCACAAGCAGAGCCACGCACCTCTGCTAATATGTATGATGCATACACCCCCTGGCACCCTGAGCACAAGTCACAGGCTGTAAATACTATGAGCCATCTGACAAATGATTTTAATCTCCTCGTTTGTCTCTTTGTATGTTTGTCTGTACTTTTATCTTCACAGGTTTTAATTTTTGTGTTTCTGAATTTCAGAGACCCGAGGTTGTTTGCTCCCAGCCCCGGCTTGTGGAGTCCTCCTCCTGTTTTACTTCACAGACGCAATTTTTTCACTTTCACGACCCACGTGCGGATGGGCCTTAGCGTGCCTAGACCGCCGGGGTACACCATAGGTCCTGACGAATGCCTGGTCAATATACCTTATCGGCTGAAACATGTTGACCAATCACACTCTCACTTAATGTTATTGGTGCAAGACCATCCAATTAGTTGGCCTTGTTCACCATCACATTTTTTAAGTCTTGTCCTTGATGATCACCTATTAAATAATTTTTGATACATCTCAGGCAATTTTAACCACCACTTCTGACACTATTCACGTCACCTATCACATAGCCCCTCCCTCCTCACAAGACCAGCTCCGCAGTAACTCTGGCGTCGCAGCACACCGGGGTGACATTCGGTCACACCCGGTGGGGCCCGATGATGAAGCAAGTCACCGACTAGGTCGGTGAGTGAGGGCTTTACAAACAAACCTAATGGGCTTGTGCTGACTCATTGTGCTCCGTGCAGTTCTCTATCCCTCCCATTATAGGGACACTCTTTTGTTGTTACTTTATCATGAACATTTATAGTCAAATGGAACACATAGATATGAGAAAGTGTGTACGTATGAGAGTTTTTGACCATTGATGTATGGTGCCTCTAGGGCAGTACGTGTCTTCCGAATGACCATACCATGGGATTTAGTAGTGTTAGTTCATAAACACAACCCACCCATAATTAGATGAAACCTATTCAATAATTTTTGCAGACTAGTTCCAATTCTTGTGATAAGGACACAATCGTCAGTGTACAAAAGGACAGGGAATTTTCCTAGCGCCAATCTTCAGTACATCAGCCTGATCTGCATTAAGAAAATCCTCAAGATCATTGATGTAAAGGCAGAATAGAAAGAGGGCAGAAACACACCCTTGTCTTACACCCCGTTACATATTGATTGGTCACCGAGTTCCCTATTTTTCCCATATATTGGTCACTAAGTTCCCCATTCTTCCCATACATCACGCGACCCATCACTCTAACATGCTTACAGGCTAAGAACTGGACAAAATTGGAATCAATCCCCATGTTCAATAACTTGATCCCCAGCTTTACTCTGTCCACCTAGTCAAATGCTGATGTTGAATCCATAGATCCAAGGCAGATAAAGCCACTCTTGGCCTTGGAATTCTTAGTGATGACCAAGTGGAGTTTGAGACACTGCTCCAAGGTACCTGGACCCTGTCTAAACCCATATTGTAATGCAAAGAAACACCCCATGCTTCCAAGCGTTCAAGTAAGATTCTGTCAATAAGTTTGCAGGAAATATCAATTAAGGAGATTAGGCACTTGGTGTATGTTTGAAAGTGTTAACAAAATGAGCTTTCTTAATACATATTCAGTGGTGTGATGGGTGAATGCATACTTAGTGGTGTGTTATGTGAATATGGGCTATTCACTGATGAATGAAGTCTTCATAGGGGTGATGGTTGTTGTTGAAGCGCTGGGGTGACTGGTGCTGGATAGTGGTCCAAGTGAGAAATGGGTTCTGCACCTTTTAATTGCCTTAGAATGTTCTACTATTTGGACTACGTCTTTTAGGGATTTCTGCAATGAGTGAGTCTCACTACATGAGTCTCACTCACTGTAAGCCATGTTGAAAAGGATAGAGTGTGTCAACCACAAGTCTAAACCTGTTACAATAAGGGCTGATGCTGCACAATTAGAGTGAGAAGTTCTGGGCTGATTGCATGTAAACACATGTGCACATTCATGTGCACACATGTGAGCGCTGTTTGTGTGTGAGACTACCATCTAGCTCTGCCAGGAATCTGCTCTTACATAGCCTGTTGCAGAAGGGACCCTTCTGGGAATGGTTCTGACCTAGTGCAGGCCTCATACTGAGAATGGGCATTGAAAGTGAATGCCTGAATTACTTAACTGAAAACAATGTATGCCTATTTTATTATATATCATGGTGAAATCTGCAACAAAGTGCCATTTTGCAATGGTTAAGCTTGGAGATCAGTGGGACCGATTGATCATATGGTAAAAATGGACCTTGAGTGCATATTCAATGTCACTTTTGTCATACGTGCACTCCTTACACTTGAGGATTTGTCATGTTTCTCTGACTCAGGCCCACATTTACAAAGAGCCTCCTCATTTGGGGCAGAGGCTCCTCAGTTGTGATGGGATCTTCGCACTCATGGCAGGATCTCTGCACTGCAGTTTCCCATTGCAGAGATCCCGCCATGAGTGCGGCAATTATGCCATGACTGAGGAGCCTTTGCCCTGAGTGCCCAGGCTTTTTGTGAATTGGGACCTCAGTTTTTAATTAGATTCTAGGCTTTTGTTAACCGAGAATGAGGCAGAGAAGAAAGATGTCACTGAACCTTGAAGAAGACTGGTCCACTATTTGGAGTGTTGGTGTACCCTGGACAGGACTCTGGGAACTTACCTCAACAAGACAAGTGAGACTGTCCCCCTTAAACCCTCTGAGGGACAGTAGAGATGAACCTGATAGAGGACCCAGGAAGAGAAGGGTTCCCCTAGAGCTTTTGTGGACTGAGGCTGCAGTTGTGTAGCCCTCATAAGATTGTCGCTCCATAACGTCTGCTCTCACATAAGTGCCTTTCAGTGGCCAAGGAGGCTATGGGACCTGAAGATTGCAGGAATGGAGGCTATTTCCCCGTGTGGGCTGCGGGGAACCTCTGGAGGTGAATCTCGTCTGTGAAGACAGAGGACATATTCTGGGCTAGAAGGCAAAGGGCGGGAGGCAGATCCAGAGTTCCTACACAACAGTGGTGGGAGAGGAGAAAATCATAGCTTCTGCAAGTAAAAAAAGGTTTTGAGGCCAGAAGGCAAAAACAGGCCCTCATAGTTGCTAGGGGCCACCACCAGGAACAACATTAAATGAGCCCAAGATCATGTAAATCGACCCACAAGGGCCCGAAAAACAAGGAAGATATGTTTTGCCTCCCAAAGGCATTTCGCTCCCTAGGCTTCAAAGATCCCCTGGGAGAGCCAAGGCCTCAGGAAGAAATATGGGCCCATGGCCATACATCCCCACTTAAACTTTGTATTTTGTCCCCAGCGTAACCCAACCTCTGCGAACTGATGTCACTAATTATTATAGGAGTTTGTAATTATTATTTTAGGAGTTTGTAAAGCGCCTGGTGACGCCTCCCGGCGTGTCCCCGCGCTGAGGAGAGAGTATTGCTTGGGTGGAGGGGCATCAGACAGTGATTAGATAATGAAAAGATACGTTTTTAGATGTTTCCTAAAGGATGTTTAGTTAGATGTAATAATAATAATAATATTGCCATTTGTAGAGCGCTAACAGCTCCCTCCGAAGAGGTGTCCCGGCGTTATAGCAACAGGTGGCGCACAAAAGAAAGCATGCGGCATTCAAAGAGTCCGGGAGATTAATCTTGATTAAAAAGCCATGTTTTTGCTGATTTCCTAAATTGCGTTTTCAAGGTAATCTGGCGGAGGGCATTGGGCAAGGTGTTCCAAATAATGGACGCCCTGAGCATGAAAGATCTGCCGCCCATCCGTGCTTTCCCGACTCAGGGGGTACATAGCAGGTTCTGCGAACTAGACCTGAGTGGACAAGACTGCTTGTACATGCCTAGCCTAAGCTTCAAATAACTGGGGCAAGTTCCATGGAATGCCCGAAAGGCTAGGGTTAATGCGTTGAATTTAATTCTATTAGCGACCGGCAGCCAATGCAATTCTTTGAGATGCAGAGAGATATGTTGTCTAAAGAAAACACGTTTGATCACTAATGCAGTGAATAGGAAAAAAGAAAACATGAGAGCTCCCCTGCTCCAAGACTGATCTTATCCTGGGGGCCCCAGTGACAGGGGACAGAAGAAAGGTCAGTACTGGGTGCTACACCGCCCCCCAATGCCTGTGACAGGGTCTCTTTCAATGTTGCTGAGGTCTCACAAGTGCAAAATATGAGTCAGCAGTTGCATTTGGGATGTGCCACCCTGTGTGCATGCACCCTCAGTTCCAGCACGGCATGGACTTCACAGTCCATGCCATGCTGTAACTTTCTTTGACGTTCCCATTGCAAGGCCTATTTTATAGGCACAGCCGTGGGAATACCAAAAGAACCACCAGCCAGTTACTGAAAAAGTCATAATACGGAGTGCAGTTTTCACGTGGGTGTGGCGGTGCAGCGGTGGGGCAGTTCCGCCGCTGCACCACTAAACTCTGCAACAGGTCCATAGAGTTTTCTAAAACTTTAAAAGTGCGGAATAGCCATTAAAGAAATTGGATATTGTTAGATAGAGTCTTAATCAAACCAATAGATAATTTTTATTTTATTGAGTAAAATTTCTAGACAATTGTAGATATAACCCCCACTAGACAGACTGGAACAATGCAAGACATAGGTGACTCTGTAGATGACATGCAGGCAGGCCTCAAAAGTCTAAATTAGTCCATTTTTGAACTTGCATTCTAGATGAGGAGAAGCATTCTGATTAAATATTCTATCATATGTGGGTGGTGGCCTTTCACTACCAGTGGCACATTATGGACAGTCTTTCTTTAATAAATGAAAAACAGTTTCAAACTGTAATCCACGCACACCACAACAACCCAGAGATAGGGCCTTTATTGCAAATCTGTTCTGGGCCCCTTTATGGTTGCAGGGCTGGTACACAAAAAATCATGTATCAATCACACAAGCCATTATTCCAAAAAATCAAGTCTGACATGTAATTAGCAGCCATGTTGAAAGGAAACATGTCTACCCATCCTTATGACCTGGTCACTTAACAAAAAAACTCTGGTCTGAATAACTGAATGACGACTAAAAAATTGAAATATAGTCCATTACCATCTCTTATCTTCATTTTCCGGTAACATCCCTGATCAATAATAATAAAGATTTGATTTCTAGACAGATAATTTAATCCAAAAGCTGACACAAAACTGCTAGGATGTTGGAATGCAGCTCTGCATGATCCTTACATGCATTTCCTAATCCCCGTCAACATAGGCGGCAAGTAAGCCTGATCAAGTAGTGACTCCACAGCAAGAGGTGCTTACCGTATACAGAAGGGGTGGACTGCGTGTCTTGATACACTCATCATTCAGTTTTTGCCACACATTTGCCAGAAGATATTTTTTTTAAGTTTGCTTTCTTGTTTTTGTGTTCACCAACCTAGTTAAATGGATCAACCCCCACATGCATCATCCCGGGTGTTTGCGAATTCTAAATTGCGAAAAATAGCGATTCGCAATTTAGAATTCGCAAAACGGGATGCATGAATATTTTCGGTAAATTTATGCGATTCGGTAAAAATCGCAATTTTTACCGAATCGCATAAATTACCGAAATACAATTCGCGAATTTGCTGTTCCCATTGGTTCCTATGGGCCAAACGGCCCATAGGAAGCAATGGGAAGGCATTAGCAAATTGCCATTTTCACTTTGAAAATCGCAATTTGTTAATGCATTTCATGGGTGCAGGGGGGGTCCAAAGGACCCCCCCATGCACCCCTGAAATGTATTTTTCGCATCATGTTTCACACACACATGTCCTAAGGACATGTGTGTCAGTAACATGAATGTTGAAAAAAATGCATTTTCAGCATTTTAAACACTTTTTGCAAACTTTTTGGTTCAACCACTCGGTAAATTTGACCCCCTAATTGCGATTTCGCAATTTTGAAAGAAATCATGCATTGCTTTTAAGAAATCGCAAATTTGCGATTTCTTAAAAGCAATCGCATTTTTAGAAATCGCAAAAATGTTGCGATTTCTAAAAATGCTTGATGCATTCCAAAAAGCATTTTTGGAATCGCAAACGGCCGATTTTAAGGAATCGCACCTTTGCGACTCAAAAAATGCTTGATGCATGTGGGGGATAATGAATTAATGGTGATGTATTGAAACTATTCTGTAATACTGTTACTCCCACCCAGTCCAGTCTAGGTTTCATAAAACTGCACTTGCCTTTTTTTGATGAGGAACAGTTTCTTCATGCAGGCAATAGTTCAACTTGGATACGTAAGCAATAGGCTTATATAGACCACTTAGCTTTGTATTTAAAACTGCTTGTATATATTTTGTTTTTATCTGTAGGAATGATGTATTTTTGAGACAAGCTGTGAAAACATTCCACTTCCCTCTGTTATAAGCTGTCTTGTTCTGCTACAAGCTTTGCAGTTTTCTGTTTTCAGCACCGGGACACCCCTTTGCTGGGGCAGTCTCACGCTCTACAAGTCACCATAATATAACATAACATCCATTTTAAACTTTGTTACAATAAACTATGCAGCAAAAACAATTAAACTCTTCTTTTGTTATATGCTTGAACGCAGTAGAAATTGTCCTTACCTAAAGCGCTCGCTCATACACCAAGTTGGAACTTGTAACACTATAAATCTGCAAAATCTATAAAAAAATACATTTAACTAACTCGTTTCTAGTCCAGGTGGCCTTTCAAAACCCCTCACCTTGCAAAATGCACAGGCTAGTCCCACACAACATGCCAGCCACTCCTTTCAATATAGGTGGGCCGTTTTCAGTTTATTCTATCTCCCAGATTTTTAGAACTGACCACAAAGCTTACAGCTGTTTCTAAAGCATTGGCAGGAACTTCCATCACAGAAGTTTCTGTCAAGGCTTTCGCAGTTCGGTGCAACTTTTTTCTTGTCATGGAAGTCCTCTTCAATGGGGAGTGGAGCATTTCGCTGTTTTCACTGCCCCTTACTGCCACGGTTTGCCTGGTGGTGGCAGGAAGTGGAAACTGACCTCTAATTCCTCCTATCTAAGTCATGGGAAGAGAATTACAGGTCTGCCTCTGACAGCCCTTACTCTGCAGGGTCATCGAAGGGGTTTAAACATGGCGGAGACGGTGTAGTCTCCACTGAGATTAAACCCATGGTTCTCCTGCATTTAAAATGGGAATGCGGACCACTATGTTGGCTGGGAGGGAACAACCTCGCCGTTCCGACGGAGTTCCTTCTCTGCCAACATATTAATTTGCCCCAGAGTATGTCACAAATCTGCCTATTCAGGCTTAATGTGATCACCTGAGTGCACCGCAAAACAGAACCATACAGTACACTGGTTCTCTTCAAATTCATCAGTTTGCGAAAAAAGTATATTTATAATAAATATATGTGTTTTAATACTTTGGCTGCCTTGTCTTCGGAAGTTGACGTGGACGAATAGCTCTTTAAAATCTGAAACACTAACACAGACTAGGCGAGTAATTAAAGCAGGTAGAGACCAAACTGATAGGCAAGCCAAATTTTAATTAGTAATTGTTAAGTTCCGAACAACTGGATCTAAGAGGTGTTGAAGCAGCGCGAGAAGTGAAAACTGAAGAAGTTAATTACAGGAGAAAATACTTCGGTGAGGCATTAATAATGAAACGAATTCCTTGCTTCGTAAAATGTGATTTGATAGCACAGTAGCTTCATGCATCCTGCAGCTCTGAACTTAAAATAGGCAAAGGCTTAGGAAACATAACTGCTAGTCAACAAATAATTTTAATTAGGTGTTTGGAAGTAAGATGTTGAAAGCATAATTGGCTGAGGTAAATACACAAATAACTGGCAGTGTTGTATAGCAAAAAGAACTGGCACAGAAACGTATGCGTAGTAAACTGGTACATAATATATCAAGAAAGCTCGTACAATCATATGAACAAGAAATTGACAGGGCCTACAAGACTATGCAAAAATGATTCGAGCAGTTATGCAGGGATAATTGGTAGAGTAATAAACAACACCACAGGAACAATACTGACTCAAAGATAGGAGCGAGGACGTAGCCTAACTGCTAGAGCGGTCAATCTCTAATCTGGGAGACCAGGTTAAATCTTGGATGGAACGCTCAACATTCAGTGATTCTGAGCAAATCACTTAAACTCCCCGTGCCTCCAAAAATGTATGTGTAATTGTGTAATGCAACAAATGCTCATATAAAGCGATCTGATACCTTCAGGTCAAGTTCACGCTATATAAAGCTACGAAAGAATAGGTTGTATTTAGTCAAAGGGCAATATGTAACAAGGTAAATTGGAAACGCAGAATGTTAGCGTTTGCGATCGCAATTTAGTTGTGTGCAATGCGGGTAAGTAAAAACACACTCACAAAATAAGGAATCGCAAAAATTGTGATTCCCTATTTTGTGCAAGCATTTATGGAAAATTGCGATTCCCTAAATGCTATTCAAGTATCCATCACAAATTGCGATTTTGCTGTAAGGAATCATAAATTACCACCAACTTCAGGTTCGTGTTAAATTGTGATTTCTTAAAAAAAATGCAATTTCATGCATTTTTCAAAGTGCCATGTGGCACACATACATGCCCTAAGGGCATTTATGTGCACCACATGTGCACACATGCATCTTTTCAGGGGTGAAACAGGGTGACCTTTAGGAACCCTTGCAGACTTCAAATTGCGTGCGCAATTTGCGAGTACCTATTGGGTACTCGCAAATTGCATACACAATTCCCATTTATTCCTATGGGCCTCTTGGCCCATAGGAATGAATGGGAAGCCATTCCTTATTTGTGACTCACAATTTGCGTGTCGCAAATAAGGAATGTGTAGGAATTGCAAAAATTATTGAGATTCGTACCTACATAGCATTTTGCGAGTCCTTAATAGCTATTCTTTCAAAATCGCTTTTATGGACTCGCAATCTGCTACAATGATACATCTTTCCCTAAGCCAGATGTGAGTCAGTCTCAATACAAGCAAGTCAAAGAAAAAAATTCTGGATTTTATGATTCAACCCAACAAGAGACCAAGAGATACCGAAGAAGCTTCCAAAAAAAGATTTATTAGAGAAGCCCAATAAAAATCCGAAAGGCACAGAGTTTTGGTATACGTGGTCAGATGGGTTAGAGTGTGTCAGACAACGTGTTCTTTAATTGGTCCATAATTAAGAAATTTATACACAATAACGTCATGACCAATCAAAGTTAGAAGCTGTCTTTGAGTTAAAAGGCAAAATTTCCGACAACAGTCAGCAAATTTAGGCTTTACATTCATAATTTGAAATGCCATAAGAATATTCCTCTTACATCACATACTTCTCTCAATCAAGTGCTGTTTCAGATCTGAGTTTTTTCCATTAAAAGTTATGTGTGTAGATAATGTAACCATTGCTCTGTTACTGAAATTCATTTCTCACTAGTTGGAACAGTTCAGCTCTGTAGGGGAAATATCGGGGGAATCTGCTCTAAAGTTATGTGTGGGCATGGGGCGCTAGAGGGTGCCAGGCAAGATGGCCTCTCGATAGAGTACCTCTGCCGGCTGAGCCATCCATCCAACCTGTACTGGCGGAGCCACTCGGCCCGTCCATTCACGCACGCACGCACGCATGCAGCCCGGGGGTGGGGTAGCCCTCGGGTATAAATAAACGGGCGCAAGACCGCACGTGGTCTTTGGCCCTTACGCAGCAGTTAGTCTCTGTGTGTGTTCTGTATGCAGAGTGTCAGTTAGGCCCCACTACGAGGCCTATGTTGTCCTTGCCCCTCAACACACCACATGTCTCTTGCCCACGCCTCGCCCTGCGGACACTCCTGCCGTGTCCCGCAGTGCTGCCGGAGCCGCGCTCGCGCTACCTGTGCTGGAGCCTGCGGCCGGCGCCGTCATCCCGCGCGGGTGCCACCCGCTGTGCTGCTTCTTCTGGCCCTGCCAGGGGCGGAGGGAATCTCGCGCCTGTCGCGGCGCGCAAGGTGAGCCGTCCCGTTGGTGGGAGAACCGCGCCTGCTGTGAGGCCCGCGCTACGGCGGCCCCGTGCTTGTGCCCAGCGCCTCCTTTCTGCCATTGCTGACGTCAGGCATCGGAGCACTTTGCAGGGGAAAAGCGCATAGTGAGAATCAGAGGGACTGACTCGGCCCTCGCCGCTCCCCCTACAAAAGCTCACGCATCTCGTGGAAGCGGGAAGGCTACCATATCAAAGCTCACGCATCCCGCTGAGCTCCATTTCGGCAGTTTTCACGGCGAGACACGCTCAGCACCCCAGTACATTGGCCACCACGGGCACAGAATCATCAGTAGTGAGTGGGATACTCCACTGTATGGCAGCTGCCCTGCAGGAAGGCACAGAGCCAACGTCGTGCTAACACAGCTAGTCCCAGAGAGTCACCGGTGCTACCACGCCGCCAGTGGACATCCCACGCACCGAAGATGAGCGTGCAGGCAACCGGAGGGGCAGCGGCCACAGGACCGGCCCGAGAGTTCCCACTCCACCTCCATTACTGCCACTGAATGCAGGACCGGCGCAAGGAGGTCCGCCACCCCAAGTCACTGTGCAGAACCTTGCTCCTGCCGCGCCAGGCCATGCCATGGCAGCCCGATTCCGCCATTTAGCGAACTGGCTGAACCTGCCACAGCTGCCGCGCGTTGGCGCCTATGGCTTGGATGCCTAGAGCACTACTTCGTGGGCGTAAGGGAAACCGTCAATAAAGTCAAATGCTCGCTCCTGTTATGCTACGGGGGCGATGAACTGTATGAACTGTTCGAGACTTTGCCAGACAGAGGGGACAGCGACGACTACACGGCGGCGATCACGGCCCTCAACCGCCATTTTGACCCCCGCGCAAACCCTGACTTTGAATGGTTCAAACTGCGCCAAGCACGTCAAGCGGAAGGGGAGGTAATCGACGTCTTCTATGCAAGGTTACGCAAGCTAGCAACGTCTTGCGAATAGCCAGATAGAACACTGGAGATCAGAGCGCAATTGATACAGGGGTGCAGATCCGTTCAACTGCGCCGTCTAATCTTGCGTCAACCACGCATCAGCCTGGATGAGATCCTTGTGCTAGCCAGGTCGCATGAACTCTCAAACGCAAGAGCAGAAGCGATGCAGGCCGCGCTAGACGGACCCGCGACACCGGCGAAGCACGTGTCCATTAAAGAAGAACACGTGGATGTGGTGCAGAGGCGGCCCCCACTCTCCGCACAGAAGAACCAGCAGATGTTCCCGTCCAGGTCCTCGTGTGGGAACTGCGGGATGGAACATCCCCTGAACGGACGGTGTTTCGCACGAGGAAAAACGTGCTCGAACTGTGGGAAACTGAACCATTTCGCGAAGGTGTGCCGCAGCAGCCGCCGTGCTGGGCCTAGTGGAAAGAATGTCACCCAAGGGGTACGCCATATCTCTCTTGAAGACCCCGGACAATGCGGTGACGCACATCAAACAGCATTCCAGCTGGATGAGGGGGAGGATGATGACGATGTTTTTTTTCGTCTCCTTCGTTGGTCGCGATGGCTCCAGAAAAAGGCCGCCTGCAATGTGCGAAGTCGACATTGAAGGCTCCCTGGTGAATGCGCTGATCGAAACATGGGCGTCGGTTAATGTGATGGACAGCATACAATATGAACAGCTTCATCCTCGTCCACCATTCTTGCCTTCGGAAGCCAGAATCTACACTTATGATAGTGATGAACCGTTGCCCCTACGCGGGGTGATCGACGTGACAGTATCGTGCAACGACCAGAAGGTGAATACCAAATTCCATGTAACAGGGGGCAGACGGGGCACGCTGCTCAGCTGCCACACAGCGGAGGACCTCCAGATTGTGTTCTTCGCCAACCAAGTGCACGAGCATCATGCCGATGCCCTGCTGAGAGACTTTCCGTCATTGGTCCAAGGCCTGGGCTGCCTCAAAGGGAAGGTGTTCAAGTTACACATCGACAGCACCGTGAGGCCAACTGCACTGCGGCACCGGAGGGTGCCGTTCCACCTGCGGCCGCAGGTGGAGGAGGAACTTGTCAAGCTCGAGAAGCTGGGGGTGATCGAGAAAGTGTCAGGGCCCACTCCATGGGTGTCACCCATCGTGGCTGCGCCCAAACCCAAGCAACCGGGCGCAATAAGGCTATGTGTGGACATGCATCTCCCAAATAAGGCTATTAAAAGAGAACGCCATCTTACGCCAACTATGGACGACATAGTAGCTGATTTAAATGGGGCCAAATGGTTCTCAAAGTTGGATTTAAACGCAGGTTACCACCAGCTGGAGCTCCACCCGGACAGCCGTAATATCACGACATTCTTGACCCATGTCGGTCTCCGCAGGTTCAAGCGTCTGAGCTTTGGGGTGTCTTCGGCCGCCGAAGTCTTCCAGAATGCGATCAGAGAGACACTATCGGGACTGCCTGGAGTCATCCATCTAAGTGATGATGTTCTGGTCTTCTCCAAGACTTTAGAAGAACACCATGGGCACCTGAGGGCCGCGCTCCAACGACTGGCGGACCACGGACTAACACTGCACAGGGAAAAGTGTTCATTCTACAATGAATCGGTCGAATTCTTTGGATACATCTTCTCTCGGGATGGGCTCAGAGTGTACCCGAAGAAAGCAGAAGCTATCCGGTCAGCGCCCAAGCTGACGTCCGCAACGGAGGTCCGCAGTTTCCTGGGGATGGCCACTTACTGTGGCCGGTTCATCCCCAATCTGGCATCCCTGTTGGAACCGTTGCGGGTACTCACCAAGGCAGGACAACCGTGGACATGGTCGGTGAAGGAGGACGATGCGTTTCAAGTGGTGAAGGAGGCTCTGATTGATGACAAGGTCATGGCATACTTCAGGCCACATCGCCAAACGGAGGTTGTCGTGGATGCCAGCCCGGTGGGGCTGGGGGCTGTTTTGTTACAGAAGACGGAGGATCACACGTGGGTACCCACAGCTTATGCGAGCCGGGCATTGACGGCCACCGAGATGCGTTACGCACAGATTGAACGGGAGGCGCTCGCTATCAAGTGGGCGTGCCAATATTTTCATCTGTATCTATTCGGACATGAGTTCACGGTTGTAACTGACCACAAACCGTTAGTTCTGCTATTTGCAGGGACGGCCAGGCTTGCGCCGCCCAGGATTGAACGGTGGGCCGTCCAGCTTCAAACGTACAGGTTCCAGGTCGTTTTCGGCCCGGAGCGGACAACCCCACGGACTTCCTCTCGCTCCACCCATGCCACGACTCCGCAACTCAAGTGCACGAAGAAATTGAAGAGGTGGAAGAATTTGTGAGGGTCCTGTCACAAGAAGCATGTCCAAAAGCCCTCACGCTGGAAGAAATTGGGGCTCCACTGACCAGGATGAATGTCTGAGGAGGGTGAAGCGCACCCTGGAGGACCGAAGTTGGAAACACTTCTTGCATGGGGCGAGTGCCCTCACGACCGAAGAACAGACCTTTCACCAACAAATGTGGCGCGCACAGAGTGAGTTGAGCACAGGACCTCATGGAGTGGTATTACGGGGAGCCACCATAGTCATTCCCTCGAGCCTGCAGAAGGAGGTAGTGCGCCTTGCCCATCAAGGGCACCAGGGCATCGCAAAGACAAAGGCGCGACTACGCGGCAGAGTGTGGTTCCCCAGCATGGACAGCGCGGTGGAAGAGGAGATCCGCAATTGCTACTCATGTGTCATAACGAGTCAGGAGCCCGTCCCACATCCTGTCATTACGGAAGAGTTGTGCGACACGCCTTGGTCAAAGATAAGTATTGACATTGGGTCGTTCCCAGATGGACGACAAGCCATGGTGCTGATTGACTCGTGCTCACGATTCCCAGTGGTAGAGGTAATTCTATCCACCGCATTTAGTCACGTCAAGCCAGCTCTGGATCGAGTATTTGCCATGCTAGGATTCCCCGATGAAGTACGGTCGGACAACGGACCACCGTTTCAGGGCACAGAGTTCCAGACATACCTAACCAGGCGAGGCATACGGCACAGGAAGATCACGCCGCAATGGCCTCAGGCCAATGGAGAGGTGGAGGGGTTTATGAGGACAATGAACTGGGCACTAAGAATTGGCGTGGAGAAGGGGTAATCAGCTGAAGAATGTCTGTCTCAGTTCTTGAGCGCCTACAGACAAACGCCGCACTGTACCACCAAGTGCGCCCCGGCGCACGTCATGTTCAAGAGACCCCCTCTTGTTCACGTCATGTTCAAGAGACTGTGTGCCAGTGAGTCCAACATGGCAGGCCCCAGCGCTAGATCATGAGGCAACCCAAGACCGGGGACGAAGAACAAATGAGAGAGCAAGCCGAGCGAGGAGAGCCGGAGTCAGGCCGCTCGCCGTAGGGGACCGGGTGCTCCTCAAGACCCGTCACCATCAATGGAAGTACCAAACCACGTTTGAACCGGAGATATGGGAAGTTGTGAACATCCACGGCACCATGGTGACCGCATCCAGAGGCACCAGAGTAGTGACAAGAAATGTATCCTGGTTCAAGCGAGTGTCCATGAGAGAAACAACGCAAGGACAGGTGTCTGATGACATGGAAATCGATGAGGACCTGCCAGCTGCCTCAGAGATGGCACCGAACCCCAAGCCAGGGAACCCTCACCAATCCGAGGCCACACCGGGTCTGATGTCTCACCACCAGGCCCTGAAAGGGCAGCAGTAGGATCACCAGATGAGCCAGGGGCCGAGGCACAGCGGAGCCAGAGGTACAACTTGAGACCAAACCCAACTCCCAGCCAGCAGCTCCGGGACTACGCCTGGAGGATGTGCACCACATGTAGTCCTCGGGTATAAATAAACGGGCGCAAGACCGCACGTGGTCTTTGGCCCTTATGCAGCAGTTAGTCTCTGTGTGTGTTCTGTATGCACAGTGTCAGTTAGGCCCCACTACAAGGCCTAGGTTGTCCTTGCCCCTCAACACACCACACAACCCATATCCTGCAGTTCCTGCCAGCAATCTGCGCACAGCCTGCAGCAGAAGTGTCGAGGAGATAAGTTGGAAGCCTTTCCTAGGCAGAGCTGCCTTCTATGCCCTCCGATGACCGCAAGAGGGGCCTGACAGTCTTCTGGGCCTGTAGCACTGCATGACGGCCTGGGCTGGGCTCTAACTATGAAGTCGCGGTGAGTACTGTGCCGTGCTGCTCAGCCCGGAGGGTGGCGCAAGGGGATCCAGCAACTTGGTTTGTGGCTGGAGGGCTGTGCGGGCTGGGGTAGTGAGGCACCTCAGTACGGCCTTTTTTTATTGGCCTGCTGGTGTGCACGCCCTCTCCCATTCCCGGTCCGTGCAGTGGTCTGGCCGGGAGCCGTGGATTGTCAGTGCTACTCCCGCCGCCACCTGGCGCCCCCAGACTGGCCCGGTTTGTTCGTCTGTGGACTTATGGGCAGATTGTGCTGTGGCCCGGGCCCATGCTGTGGCGAGTGCCCTTCCCTGACCTCCCTGAAGCTCCAATTTGTGAGGGCCCCTCTGGCCTGCATTGCTTAACACGTGAGGTGACATGCTCTTGGGCCTAACACCAGGCGACCAGAGGTGCAGGCTCCGGACTGCGACAGAAGTTGTTACTGCTGGTGCTCAGCGTTGAGGGCTGGTGTGAGGTGATGCTGTTGTCGACCGCTTGAACTGTCATCCCCGAAGCCGCTTCAGTGTGCTACATGCACCCTCACCTGTAGCCTGGCCCTTCTCTGAGGTAACCTGCTGGAAGCCTGAGGCGCCCATATTTGCTGGCGGACACTGACGTTCCCCTCCTCTGCCTGTTCCCTGTGCCAGGACCGCGGGCGACACTGGTCCTTCCAGTGTTTCCAGCTGCTGCCGACTACCGGAACCCATCTATCAAGTGCCCTATCTACTACGTACCTGACCGCCAGCCTACTGATCAGTCTTGTCTTAGCCGGCGGACTACTGTGGGGCCCTCTTCACTACTCCTGCTCCTGGGCCTGTTTCGTTGTTGGGTTTGACTGCAACAGCAGCTTGTGTGATCCGCATTCCAGTGACAGCTGCTGCCCATTGTGGGGCCATGTGCTGCGGTGTGTGGTGCACCTGAATCTGCCTGCTGACACGTCACTTGCGCAGCGCTGCCTCATTGGACATTGCGCCCTCACTGCTGTGCCCCCTTCCCAGTGGAGGGTCATTCCACCGTTGTCTTGACTGCATTGGCGCTGCTGTGTGCAATCTGGCACGTTGTCACACGGTGCCCTGTCTCCTGCACTCCTGCTACCGGCTGCTGGACTCCTGTTCATAGCGTCCTGGGCGCCCTTCATGCGGATATCATCTTCCTGCCCAGCTGCATCCTGCCTCACTGCCACTACCATGGGGAAGACCGAGCGTAGTCAGCCGCACCTCACCTTTGAGCCCCGAAGGTCCACAAAAACCTCTCAGCAGGCCGCCTCGGACTCCGAACTTGAAGCACCTGGTGATCAACTGTCCAATATCGACAAGACTCTCATTGCAGTCCAAGCCAGCCTCCAATCTATTGTCGGGAAAATTGACAATCTGAACTTAGTTATGGGTCATATGTCGCAGAAACTAGACAAACACGCAATGCGACTAGGAGAAGTCGAAACACGTATATTGGAGGCGGAGGATGGCCTGTAACAAGTGGCTGTGAAAGCGACATCTATGGAGAAGATATTAGCCATTGTGCAAGCCTGTAAAATGGATTTGGAGGCCAGGTTGTGTCGCAACAATGTGCAAATCACTGGGCTACCGGAGTCCACAAATACTGGCCGCCTTGGGACCTGTGTGGAGAAACTTTTCAGTGACATTTATGGGGCGGAACACCTCTCAGGTGCTCATTGTGGAGTCGGCCCACAGATCTCTTGCTTCTCGTCCCCCACCGGGCGAGGATCCACGGCACATCATTGCTTGCCTGCTCAATTACAGAGACCGCAACGCCATCCTCCGTATGGCCCAGGAGAAGGGCACTATTAAACACGAGGGCAGCAGCCTTGCGTTCTACCATGATTTTACCGCTGCAGTACAGGAAGCTCGAAGTGAGTATCAGTCAGTGAAAAAACCTCTCATTGTGGCACAGATCCCCTACGTCATGCTCTACCGGCACGGATGCGCATTGATGATAATGGAAAGCCTTGGATCTTCCCCACTCTAAAGTCCGCCATGGACTACTTGTAGACTCAAACCCGGCGCAGCCGGTTCCATTCTTCTGAGGCGGATGGTGTTGGCGGTATATCTAGTGAGATGCCGGACGAACAATGACATTTGAGGGGTACGTGAGTTGGGTGTCTGTTCTGCACCCCTTTGTTTCGCTCTGATTTGGGACTACCTCACTACTAACTGCATCGGGACTTGGCACTGTGACATGGGAAGGTTACTCAGGGGTTTACATTATGTTGCATGTAACTCTCTATATTCTTTGGCTAGTGTTGCTCAGATGTAGGTAGATCTATTATTATTCACACATCAATGGAAAGGTGACACCAATACTTTTGCTCGGCCACCTCCCACTACAATCGGTGGGGTTCCGCACTCCAGTGCTCTCACATGGGTGTTCCCCATTACTGTTCACCAGATTGGTACCACATTTAGGGGCTATTTGGTGGGGTTTGGGATGGCTTTGGCATGTTGGGGTTGCTAAAGTGGGTGGGGGATTTCAAAAGGTTTGGTTATGTGGCTGTCTTTATCATTACTCTTGAGAACACTGTAGATGTGCTTTTCTGTAGTGTGGAGGTATCATGCTCAACGTATCATATGTTTTTGATTTGCACGCTGCTCACTCTGTAATGACCTGTCTCACATGGAATGTAAGGGGGTTTAACTCACCAAAGGAAATACATCAGGTGTTGGCATATATAAACCGCTACGATATCGCAATTGCCCTATTGCTGGGAACACAGCTGGCCCCGCAGTCCGATGGCCATGCTGGATCACAGTGGGCTGACTAAAGACTAGCCTCTCCCTAATTCTCTTATTTATGGGGGATCTCATGATAGTCAAGAAGAATGTCTCGTTTACCATGCTCAAATCTTGCACTGATGATGCTGGGCATTACGCCATAGTACATGGGAAACTAGCAGGCAGTCTAGTCACAATTGTAAACGCATACGGACCAAACATTGATGACCCTTCCATTTTCAAGCGCATAATCTCTACATTGCGAAACTGGCCTGAAGCTGTGATACTATGGGGATGAGACTTCAACACACACTTAGACCCCAGCAAAGACAGAGCCAGTGGCAGAGGAGGACAATCCCCTAGGACGGCCCTGGCTATTAACAATGGAATGGTTGAACTGGGATTGATAGACACCTGGCATCAACGAAATTGGGACAGGCGGGAGGGCACACATGTTTCCACAGCACACAATAGTTAGTCCCGGTTAGATTACTGGCTGCTGAGTGAAACAGTGGGAGGCTGGGTGTCTCTGGTGGACGGATGGCCCCGCACACTGTCTGATCTTTATCCAGTCTGTATTGCACTGCTTTTCCCAAACACTGCACACCGTTCGTTCACCTGGCGTACTCCCCCCATTTGCCTCTAGCGTATCAGTCAAAATTATCAGTGAGACATGACACGGGTGCTATACGTGTTCTGCAGAAAGTGGGATTAGTCAAGATGTAAGATTTGTTTCCAAACTGGGTCTTTCTGGCTGAAAGTGACTTAAGCTACATAAAGGATTAAACCCCTCTATTCATGTTCCAATTCCACAGGCTCAAAAAGGTGATATAAGCCCACAACCATACCTTCCTGGCTGAACTTTTCACGTTACAAACCATACACACCCTATTGGTCATCCCTACACATCATAAACTTCTTACCAAACTATATTATTCCACTAGGAATGAGAAACAGATGCCACATAATATTAGCTTAGAAAAGTGGAATGATAGCTTGACTCCGCCACTTACACTTAGGGATTGGGAATATTGCTGCCAGCTCATGTGCTCCCTCACATCCAACGATAATCTCCGGATAATTCTTTTTAAATACATACACCAGGCGTACTATACCCCACACAAGCTATTCAAGTAGGGACTCCGAGACACCGACACATGTAAGAGGTGTGGTGAGACAGGTGCTGACTTCTGGCATCTATCTTGGGAATGTCGCAAAGTGGCGCTGTTCTGAGAGGGTATGATTGGCACGCTATCCAAAATGGTTGGACTTGAACTATAGTGCTCACCGCATGTGTGTCTGCTGGGGCTTGTGCCCTCAGTGAAGGACGCTATAGGTAAACTGGTGAGAATTGCTCTAATAATCAGAACTAGAGAGTGAGGGAAAATAGCACTCTTAGTCCCCCAAGTTAAATCTTCAAAAAACAACGGAAGAGTGGCTACTTGAAGCAGCTAATATTAAAGGGACACACACAAGTTTGTTTTAAGGACCCTCACTCACCAACCTGGTGGTGACATGCTTCATCATGGGGTCCCCACCATGGAAGCCGAGTGCTTCCCTGGTGTGCTACAACGCCTGCAGCTGCAGCGGAGCTGGTTGTTTGTGTGTGGGGGGGTTAGTGTGAATTTAAAAAGTCACCAAATACTACCTATAAAATAATTTATTCCAGGTGATTTGGTTACGATTAAAAACTGGTGACTGATCTGTACTCGCTATTAAGTGTTTCCAGGAGGATCCTATACATTAAGAACGTGGAAAACGGTCAACATGTTTCTGCTTATACATGCACTATCTGCAAAGTTTTCATCAGGACCAACCAGAGAGAGACCATGGTGGTATACGAGCGCTAAGGCGTATCCTAACCTCTGATCTTATGTGATGGCGAAACTCACGGATCACCACTTCGATCTTCAGGAATTTCCTAGATCGGGAGTAGTTTTAAAAACAGATGCAACTTGCATCATAAGTCCAAGGCCAGCGAGCTGCCGGGAAATTTTCCAGCTTAGCAGAATCCCGCCGTCCATCTAATGAGACACGCCTTGGTCCAAATTGCTCTAGTCATGGCTTAGAGATGTGTAGCGATGGTGTGGGAAAACACAGCTGGGCCATCGAGGATACGGTGGCTCTGAGATCTAGCAGTCTGCCGAGACAATTTGTTACTCTATGCGGAGGAACTACCCACCGCCTCTAAGCCTCACGATGTCTGGAAATCGCTGCTACAGTAGTTGAGATCAGTTGAGCAAGCTAAGTCCCCAAATAACACGGAAGACTGAGTATGTGACCGATGCGTGATTGAGCGTGCTGCCTTATCACATTATGTGAAACATTACTGTACTGTACTGTACTCCATATTTACAAATTGACTCATGTGGCCAAATCCATCGGTTTTGGTAGGCCGGTGTCTAAAGTTACCAGCGCCAGAATTGGCTATATCATGCAGAGAATAATATATTTAATGTAGGCGTTCCTTAAAATCCAGCATAAAATGACGCAGTGATATTTATGGTTTCGACAAGGTGTAACACATCATCGGGAAGCCACACACAGAGCATGAAATGCATCAAAATTCCTGCTCATCGGCAATCCAGGTGTAGGAAATTACACATTGGCTGTGGTACATTAACAAGACACGCAAAACAGTTTTGCACATTTAACTATGCCATGGAAGTGCTATTTTTGTAGCTGGGAGTTGCAAGGAGACCACCGCCCCCACCACGTAGGAGGTGCAGGAGAAGGGATTGCGCTTTTTGCCAGGGGACAACTCTCACTGGCCTCAGGGAGGATGAGGTCATCACATACTAGCAACTCAGGAGGGAGTCCATAATAGCAGTGCTGAACCAGGCATTGCCAAGCCTCCAACCACCAACAGCCCCGCCCACCAAAAATTCCACGGCAGGTCAAGGTGATGTCTGTCCTCCGCATTCTGGCATCTGGTTTATTCCAGATTACAACAGCAAGAGTGGCAGGAATATTGCAGTGTTACAGTCATCCTGTGTGCCCTGTGCATCCCCATGTTATTACTGACTGGTACTGGTGGTAACTGACTGGCTGTCCCTGGACTCTGATTAACCAGGCCCAGGTTCAGTGCTATGTTGAAAACACAGTGAAAACACACACATGCATTAGAGTACACTATGTATTAGGGTGCACTTACCATTGTCATGACCTATCCTATAAGTCCCAAGTAGATAATATGGCATGGGATTCAAACTACCTATATGTCCCTAGTATATAATTGAGCATTGCAGTTTAGAGGTCTGCTGCCCTTTCTGTACTTGCATGTGTGCCCTGCTGAGCACCTGAGGTCATTTTAAAAGCAGCCCTGCATTGCAGCACTGTTTTTATAAGTAAATTAAATGAAAACCTGACTTGGGTGGTACAGTCCATTAAACATTGATATTCTACAATCTTTTCGACTGTCAGTATCCCCAGGGTCTCCCCTAGGTGTCCCAGAGGTGGGACTCATGTAATTATGAGCAGGTTCCTTATAAAAGATGTTTTATATGCCCTAGGGATAGAGAAATCTATCAGCAAGGTTCGGGCACCGCCCAGCAGCTGACGCACAGGACTTGCTCAGCCTTCTAAGTGTCGAGATTCTGGGGCTCGTGAGTATGTTAATTATTTGTTGTGTTTGTGTTCTACAATGCTAAAAAAAATTACGAATAGCATGCTGCTTACACTCAGAGGTAAGTTGTGTTGAGTTTGTGCTGGTATATTATTGTGTGATTCAGTTTCTAGTTTCTGCTAAGCAGGTTCTCAGGGCTACCTAGTCGTACTCTTCATTTGCTCTCGCTTTGGCTGATTGCTTAATAAGCCATTGCAGACTTTTCTCTTGTCACTCTATTGAATCAGTGTGTAGAGTATACTCTCTATTACTTTGTTTATGTAGCTTGTACTGTTCCAAGTTATTTATTTCACAGCTATGTGTAGTTTGCATCTATGTATTGCAAAAAGGGAGATTGAGTCGGTCCATCAAGGGGGTTGAGAAATGGGAATAGAATCAAGGATCATTCGCTGATATGCATTAGTTCCAAATGTAGTTTTTGTTAAGGAAATATGGAATAGGGATTTAAGGGCAACTCAACGACAGTCGATAGACTCAAGTTAAAACTAGTAGTAATATAGGCAATCTGTTATAAAGAAGTACAATATGACTGCATTTGCTTGTCAAAAAAATTTTGTGGAGATTATTACCTGAATCACTTATCTATTTTTTTCTTCTTAATTTCTTTTATCAGCACCCAAGAGCAAGAAGAGGGACATTTCTGAGGGTCTGGGAGAAGCTGGTCAGCTGGTGTGGACCACCAAGGCCTCTGCAGAGGGCTCTGCTGATCCAGTAAGTCCTTTTATGATTGTTGTGGACTTCTAAGGGTAGAATCTTGGGGTTTGGAATGTGCTGTCTATCATGAAGATTTGTATAGCAGGCCCAAAGAAGATAGTATTATACGTAAAATGCTCCATGTATGTTTGTTGAGAAGGCTTTCCTTTTCCTGCTCATGCCTAGCTCTAACCCAGTTCAGTTCACAAGAGAGTGGTTATGGTCATCATGGAACCATGCCCAACCCCATGTAGTGTTTTGCTGTCTCGTTCATTTATAGTTACATTATACCAGCAGTTTCCCATGACAGTGCAGCAAGGCTGGAAAAATAATATAATGTACCATTCCCATTGTATTTGCCAAACAACACCATATGTCTTTCATTGACCAGTATTCCACCCCTGGCTCGTCTAACTTTGTGAATCAACCAATCAAATGCCCAGAGTGATATTTGAAAGATACTGCCATGCTAATTGAACTGTAGTGGTGTATTGCAGTTGTATTTGGGCTTGCATATCTGCATCTGGCAGTGTATTGTTTTATTCTAGCCACACAGAACATCAGTGATGCCAGTTCCAGGGGTGCTGCAGAAGGAGATGGGTCAGTTGGAGTGGGAGAAGCGGCAGCAGAGACGGGCACTGGTAAGTCACATAATTTCTAGCAATTTCTATGCTCACTAGCTATTGCCATTGTGTCGTCATCAACATATGACCATGAAGTAAACCCCTCAGCTTTACCAGCCACAGTGGTGGTTGAATTATTATTATGGCCTCTCCTAGCTGTAGTTCAGCAGGAGCTCACATAATTAGCTTTGATAACTTGAAGGAGACATGAAAGAATGGAAGGAGAACAGGAAGTAAACGGTACATGAGTGAAAGGGTTGGCTGGTGAAAGGGTGCATGGGTTGGTAAAAGAATTTTGCTCCGTGGAACTCCACGAAGTTATAAAAAAACTCTGCGAAGTTCCGCAAGCAGCGGAGTGGAGTGCGAACTGCAGTATGTGCTGGTATTCCTGCTACTTGGGTAGAAATTCTACCCGAGCTGCAGCTGACGCTCACAAACTTATTGTTCGCAATTGCGAACTTACCATTTACGATAGCGAGCAGGGTAAAAACTCTGCTGCACATCACGAAATGGAGTTTTCTGCACTCCGCGAGCTCAGCGGAGTGCAGAAAACTCCACAAACTCCGTGAACAAAGCAAAGTACACCACCCAGGCCTACTGCTCTCCTGCTTTGCTAACTTGGTTTATGCAGTGTTATTATTCAAAGCTTTGGTTCTAAGTGGGGTGAATATTTTAAATTTTTGTTCTACTCCCTTGGCTCGCTGTATTTAAGTGAGCCAGATGTATCGCACCCATCATTCACGATACCCCTCCATGGCATTTTTGCCAAATATGACCGGAGTGCAATATGGGTCAGTTTGTGATGGCTGTGTAATGTGTGTCTGCTGCAGTTAAGGCAGCATTTATAATGTCTTGTCAATGGATTGCAAACTGAACATACAAGGTGTGTTGCTTCCCTTCCCCCACTCAGTTACCTCTTAGTACTTCACTCCTTTATTTTTTTCCAAGTTCTTTGGTCCCAGTCTACCAAATTGGAAAATTGGATGTATGACGGTACAACGCATACCGTTACAACGCATCCCTTTACGACGCAGATTTAACAACGCAAGTCGTTACAATGACTTGCGTTGGGGGGCGCTGAAAGTGAATAGTTTAATTTACTATTCCAACACCAGTCCCCGTAGATAGTAGGGAAGGTGTTGGATAGTAAATTAAACTATCCCCTATCCTAGAGCGCCCTCCAGCGAAAGTCGTTGTAACGACTTACGTTGTTAAAGCTGCATTGTAATGGTACCACGTTGTACCCGTTACGTTGTAAAGGATGTTTCCCTGGAAAATCCATTCTTGGCATGTGTCACATTTTATTCTATAACCATGTGAAGTAAAGTGATTCCAGAACATATTTCATGGTTTTCCATAACAGATTTATTTTACACTTGTTCAGATTTTTCCCTTTTGAATTGTGCAGTGACACAATAAGGCAAAGATGACAAAACAATGATCAGTGTAGTGGTCCCTCTACTATATCTATCCAAAATACTCTACCTACCTGTCTAATCCCTCTACCCTACCCCCTGCAGTAGAGTAAATCAATGTTCCTTTGCTTGCTTACTGCCTAGTGAATTATTTTCTTAGAAATATGAGGTGGTAGGCGAGGCCACAGAGTAAAGTGGGAGTAAGTGCATGATTTGAGGTCAAGTGTGGCTTATGGAATACACAGTAAAGACTGAAACAAACACAATCTATTTATCCCGTTCCTTTTCCGGTAGTTCAGTCCATTAGATTCATTTTAATCAACATCTACTGACGACAGACAGGATAATATATTAATAGCCGCATTTCATTTATTTTTCATTTGCTTCTTCGGAGACAGGATAAAAGGAGAAATGCATTTGGCAAAGAGCAGGGGCATTGGAATTAAAAATAGATAATTGTCAACTACAGCTGTAGACAGTAGCAAACTAGCCTAGGTGTTGGCTAGCAATGAGCATGCTTTTGTTATTTTAGCACAAAACACACCGACACTCCATATAGTCATAATTCCATACTCATTAATGAGAGGTAATTTATTTCTCAACTCAACATGTCTGACTCTGTTTGTAGTTACTTGAAAAGCCTTTTGAAGAAAGAATAAAATCACAGTATTTTTTATCCAGTGATGTTTTTCTGCCTGTTAATACTTTTCTGTCACAAAGTCAGTGCCTTTTTATGTTTTTATGTTTGGAATGTGTGGGTAAAACATAAAATTGGCCTTGTGACTCTCCTAATCTTAATCACATCAAATAAATGTCAATGGCCTTAGGGGACCAGCAATGTACTGCTACTGTGTCACCCATTATTTTAAAACAATTATTTGCACAGAGAATTATTTACAATTTGTCTTTTTTGTTTTTTTCAATATAGCTGCTCCTGCTGGTTCAGCTGGACCAACCACCAGGCAGGGGATAGCAGCCTGTGTGCAGTGTCAGAAGCTGGAGCATATCTAGCTGGAATACCGGTGGATGGTGGTCCTGGAAGAGGAGGAGGGGGAAATGATGAGCACACAATAGCCGGGTCCCATTGCAGTCGGTCCCCTTCAGCTTTCAGCCTCCTGTCCATCCTATTGCCGCCACTACCCAACTGCTGCCCCCCCTACAACACTGACAATAGGCCATTGCTGCACCGCACCCTGCTCACCATGATGGAGCAGAGCCCTAACCAGATCCGGACCAATATCTATAATGCAATTTTTCTAGCCCTTTTGAAAAATATATGCTTTGGTCGGCGGTATTTGTCGTTTGTTGGAGCTGGATGGAGAGGCAAAATATTTTATTCAATCTAATTTTATGCCTGAAGTAGTTTCTTTTACTTTTAAGTTGCACTGCTGCCTACCAGCAGTTTTACACAGCCTGTTTATGTGCTTGTAACTTAAGAGAGAGTGTATCGCTTAGTTATAGAGCTATACTACTCTAACTATCTTGACCATTAGGGGGAATGCTGCCATGATGACCTATACTATTTACTGTGTACAACAATCTAGATAATCAACAGTAGCAGCTAGTTACTTACTTACTAAGTTAAATTTCATCCATACTATTTGTCTTACGTGAATATAGATGAAGTAATAAGAGGGGGCATCACAACATCACAAGTGAGGTCCCCCTTCCACTTCCATCCAGGTGAGCTGCAACTGTAGGATTAATCTGAATGATCAATTGATTATCCATCATAGACAAATAAATGGAAATAAAAGACTGAGTTAGTGAGTTATAGATTTATCAAAGATTTGCACCACAATTCAAAAGAATTGACACCACTTGAGTACTACATAATGACACAACAAGAATGCATGATTGTGCTAAAATACACAAATAGCACTACTTGTAAGTTTTGGCTAATGTAGAGCTAATAGTATTATTTGTGAAACCCTCAAGTTATAAAAAACAGTCTTGTGTGGACAAGCTTAGTTTAGTTCAAATATTTGTTTATTAGTTTCATCAAATAGACCTTAGTGCACAAGCTTAGGTTAGGTGTTTACAGTTACACAACACAAGGCCTGCATGATGATGCTGACAACTGATGTTCTTCATTCTATATCTAAAATATGGATCATTGTAATGCACAGGTGGGTAATGAGTTGGTGTGGGCTTTTGCTTAGAAGATCCTGCAGCAAGTTGGTGTTGCTTTGACCATATCTGCTTCACCAAGTGTGTGGTCTATTGATGGTGTAAATTATGCCACACCTCAATAAATCATGCCACCAGGAGAAGAGGGTTAGGGTTTTGATGAATGGATGGGAACAGTGATTTGGGGAAAGGTTTGACAAAGACAAACACTACTACACAAGGACAAATTCATCTGGGCAATGAGCATCAGCACATCATTCTCCATCAATCTGTTGTTAGAAGGAAACAAAGGAATGAGTATGTCAGAGTACAGATAAATGCATTGCAAACAGTCCTTCTGCCCCCAAAACCCAAGTTATCAGATATGTAAATATTCTGTCATCTAGTTTGGGGAGTGAATCCACCCACCTACTTCTCTTAATATGATTGTTAAAAGAAAATTGATACTGTATTGCAAAATTAGGTGGTGCATCTGCATTCTCCTCGGGAATGTCCACTCTTTGGTACCTGTCTAGACTAATCCGGAAGGTAAGCAGGAGTATTGTTAAGCTCAGCTAGCTTTCTTCTTTTTTGTCCTCATTCCTGGATAAGTAACTGTATGAGCTCAGATTGAGTCTTGGAGGGTGGAGGAAGGAGGGGCTTGATCACTCGAGGGGGGCCCAAAACATCTCCAAATCTCGTTCAGAAACAAGCTCTTAAGAACCTGGTGGACTGAGGATTTTTATAGACCTGTGGGTAACACCTCCCCGCTGCCAAGGTTTTACTTATATCATTGGACCATTGATAAATGAAGTTTAATGATTTTTATTAAATTTTATTTACTCACTCCTCCCAGGCAACCCATATACCTGCTCCTTTTATTGAAAAACAGGATTGATCTAGACTGTTTACTCTGTTAACAGACTTTAACCAACCCAAATAGTCTGTTGGTAAGGGGGATACCAGTTTTAAGCAGATTACCCTTCTTGCCAATAGACTTACATAAATTTCATTACAAGAACAGAGGCTACATTATGCAATGACTTTTAATGCAGTTCCAAACAGCCGCATGAGTCATAATACAAAGGTTCCAAAAGAACATTGAGATAAACTAAGAAACATAACATAGCAAACATCTGCCTCTTTTAAATGTGGCTCCAAGCAGATAAGTAGCTTACTATCTTCTCTGGTCATTTTCATTAATATTGTCTGGTTTATTTTCAACTATGGGTTGATATTTGGGTGTTTATGGGTGATGGTGGCCCTATCCCCACCTCTACCCTCCTCCCTCCCCTCCCAATGATCTGCAATTCATGTAGATCTCCTCCCTTGTTCATTACGTATATGTTATGCATTTACTCCCACCCTGATTAACCAGCTTTTACCTTTGAGCGTGGTTCTGTGAGTATTTACCCTTCTTTTACCCTTCATGCATGCCTAGATAAGATTTACCCTCGCTTAATCCGCTTTCGTGATTATTGCTATGGCCTTACTGACTTTGCCCATCACGCTCCCCACCTGAAACGATTGTTGCCTGCAGTGTTTAGAGGCCTGCCCCTCCCGCGAGCAAGGTCGGGCACCTCAGGAGCCTCCACCTCGCTCGCTCAGGCGTGGTGTGACTCCGACGCTTGTGCGGGTCCAGAGCGCTTCGGGGAAAGTCCGCTCTGCCCCGCGCGTTCGTCCACAACTGACTCCTTCGTCGACACTTCTCCGCATGCGGCCCACCAATTCGGTGATTTTGCAGTGCTCAGCGCGGCGGGCCCATTCTCTCTCCTCGGCTGAAGCGCGATCTTAGAGGAATAGCCCCTGGCAAGAGGCACGCTTTGTGCGTGGCTTGCCAAGGGACTTTCCTCACCCACGGCAATCGGCGGTTGGAGAATCAGCTGTTCTCCTCGTTTGGCTGCTTCAAGGACGCTTTTTTGACGGTGTGAACTATATTGGGATAAAGAAAGGAATTATTACCCTTACAAGCCAATTTTTAAAAAAAGAGATAATAATAAGAGTGAGGGATCTTGGGAGTAGACCCTCTGTAAATATATTTAAAAAAAAGCGGAGGGTCCAGATATCTATATATATTTATATAAATGAAAAGAAAGAAGAGAGATATTAGAATGGAACACTTGTCTGACTCTGAGTCAGAGCTAAATAATGCCGCACTCCCTAATTTGGATAGGGAAGACTTTAGACTCCTGATTCAGAGGGAGATGAAGTCTTGTATGCTAGAGACCTTAGGCCTGGTCACAACTCACAAAATACCCTTTCCCTCCAAGGAGGATGTGTCTGATGAGATGCCTTGCGATAGTTTACCTGTGAGCGGCAAACGTACTAGGAAGTCTAACAATATCGCTTCTCATGTCCCAGTGAGCACAGGGGTCCTAGCACCTCTACTGGTATGGGTTGTCTTAGCACCGCAAAGCAGTTGGGAGGTCCTCACACCTCAAAGAAGAAGGTTGTCCCTAGCGACACATCATCTTTGGGTGACCTTCGCGGCCCAAATATCTCGGATGCCCTTGGCGGCTCATTATCTGATAGTGCTAAGCATTTTACCGGGGACTCTAATGATGATAATTCTGACGATCCATACGAGTATGTTCTGGACCTGGATGATGAGGATGTTGGCCTATTTGACACGGAGGATGAACTCCCTACTTCCTCTAAAGACAGTATTCTGGAACCCCTAGGAGAGGAGATGTTTTCCCCCCTGAATTTAAATAACCCCCTTGCTCACAATGTTCTCCCCAAAACCATGTTTCGAAGTTTATTAAGAAATGGAAATGATTTTCCCTTGAAAGGGAGACGAGGTATATACTGAGGGAGGAATGTTCTAGGCCTTCCATTGATGAAAAGGCGTGCTATACTCCTAATCTCGATCCGGAGTTGATAAAGTTCCTCTTCAGGCTTGGGCGTGATCCCAGGAA
Organism: Lissotriton vulgaris; assembly: GCF_964263255.1. NCBI lineage: Eukaryota > Metazoa > Chordata > Amphibia > Caudata > Salamandridae > Lissotriton > Lissotriton vulgaris. The sequence continues at coordinate 518,834 of NW_028251522.1, forward strand.
AGGGCTAGAGAAATCGTTCAAGGGGTGCCAAGACCACCTGTTAGATGTTCTCGGCCCCCTTACCAGGATACTTGACTCTGCAGAAGAGTGCCATCTTCATGGTACCCCCCTCAATACAGATTTGATTAGGGGATGGAGTCAAGGAGCCCTCATTCTTCTGGGCAACGCTAATGCCAGTATTAACGCCGAAAGGCGTAGACTGATTCTATATAAGCTCGATCCTAAACTCTCTGACATGGCCGAAAAAGAGCCTTCCTTGCACTTGAAAGGCCTCCTTTTTGGGGAGGAACTTATCAAATCACTTGGGAAGTACGTTTCTACTTTCACAGTACTTGATAAGGTCCAACATAGAAGGGTGTTTAACAATAATGTTTTTGGAAGGGGCCTTTCTTCCGGCCGTTTTAACCAGAGGCCTTGCCAGAGATCACGCGCCTTCGGAAGAGGCTACCAACAATACAACTACAACACCCCTTACTCCTACACTCGCGGAAGAGGAACAGGAGTGAGAGGGACAAGATCTCGAGCTTCATTCACCTCGAATCCTCCAAGTAAGTCCTGCGCCCTTACTTACTCCTTCTATCCCCTTAAAGGTTGGGGGCAGACTCAGGCTTTTGTCGAAAAGGTGGGAAGAGATAACCCGGGATCTTTGGGTTCTATCTACAGTAAAAGGCTTTGTGATAGATTTTGTTCAGACTCCGTTTCAAGCTTCCTTACCAAGGGACATTCCTGTTTCCCTAGAAAAAGAGAAAATAGTAGAGGAAGAGATCTCCTCTATGCTTCAAAAAGGGGCAATATTAGAGGTTCCTTTGAACTCTTTAACTTTTGTAAGTACACTATTCCTCGTAGAGATAAAAGGAAAGGGTTGGAGACCAGTCATAAATCTGAAGGGCCTCAACAAATTTCTTGTTTACAGGCATTTCAAAATGGAGGGAATACATCTCCTGAGAGATCTTCTCCAAAAAGAATACTGGTTGGTCAAACTAGATTTGAAGGACGCGTATTTCATGATTCCGATGGCAGTTATGCATCAACCATTCCTGCAATTTCCATGGAAAAGTCACCTTTACCAGTTCCAGGCTCTCCCCTTCGGGCTTTCTTCCGCTCCTTGGTGCTTTACCAAGGTTATGAGAGCAGTAGCCTCCTTCCTGAGGGAGCGAGGTGCCCGCCTTATCATTTACCTCAACGACATCCTGATAATGTCTCAAGGCCTCCATCAAATTCCCCTGGATCTGGAAACGGTCATGAATCTGCTAGAAAGTCTAGGATTCATTATCAACAAAGAGAAGTACATTCTAACCCCCTCAAAATATCTGGAGTTTCTGAGTTTCACTCTGAACACTTCCAAGTGTCTTCTTCTCTTACCTCCTTCCAAGATCTCGAAGATCAATAAAGAGATTCGGCATGTCTTAAGGCAAGAGGATATCCCTTTAAGGGAGCTGGCCAGACTACTAGGTCTCCTATCTTCCTCCATCCAAGCGATTTTTTCAGGCCCTCTGAATTACCGGGCCTTGTAAAGGATAAAAGGCAGATCGTTGAGGTCCGGTCTCTGGTACGAGGATAGAATCACCCTAGATTTGGAGGCCAAAGCAGAACTAGACAGGTGGCTAGAGAACCTGGAGGCTTGGAATGGGAAAGCAATTTTTGGTTCAGAACCAGATTTTGTGTTGGAATCAGATGTTTCCCTTCATGGTTGAGGTGCATGCCTCCTGGACCAGAATACAGCAGGGGTATGGTCTCGGGATGAATCATCTCACCAAATACATTTCCTCAAACTAACTGCTGGCCTGTACGCTCTTATGAGCTTCAAGCACTCCCTTCAGGGGAGTTCGGTCGTTCTGAAGATGGACAATGTTTCCACAGTGGCCTACATCAATCGGTTGGGAGGTACGAAATGTAAATGTAAATTTCATGGTACTTATAGAGCGCACTGTCACCAGACGGTCACCTTGCGGTGTCGCCTATTCGGCTTCCTGGCGCTGATACTCATACCACTGTGGAACCCTTCCTGGCTTTCCCTGTGAAGTGTCCACTCCTGGGCACCTCCAGGGTGAAGCCAGGCATCCTTAGTGCTGTTGGGCCCGGAGTGGAGGCTAAGCAAGCTATTGCCCAGAGTTGCAGCGTGGGGCCCATGATCAGAATAGGCACTGAGGCGAGAATTAACAGGTCTGAGGAAATTGAGCCCGAGACACCGCCGAGGCGGGAATCAAAACCCTGGTCCCTGGCCAGAACTCTGCATCAGGGTCTGCCACTCTAACCATTGAGCCACACTCCACTCCACGAAATCTGCCGACCTTTCCAACCTAGCCAAGAAGTTCTGGATGTTCTGCTTAGAACACAAAATTGCCCTCAAAGCGGATTACTACCCAGGGAATTTGAACTTCTCTGCCAATTGGAATTCCAGATTACTTTGGGACTTCAGCGACTGGAATCTCAATGTCGCTGTTTTCAAATCGCTGAATTATTTCTGGGATCCCTTCGAGATAGACCTCTTTGCGAGCCGTCTCACTTCTCAACTGGAACATTACTACAGCTGGATGCCGGATCCTGGTGCTCTGGCAGTGAATGAATTCCTTTAACCCTGGTCTAGGATCAATGCATATGCCTTTCCCCCATTCGCAATGATCCAGAGAGTCTTGCAGAAAGTGAGACAGGACCGATGCTCTCTAGTCCTTATAACTCCCTTCTGGCCATCACAAGCATGGTTCCCCACAGTTCTGGAGCTAACATATGAACTTACCTTTTTGATACCTTCTCTAGAAGATCTCCTAACAGACGTAAACAGAGACCCTCTCCTCCTGACCCTATCGGGGGGTTTGAGCCTTCTTGCTTGGAAAGTGTCAGGAGATCCAACAAAGTCTCAAGACTTTCGACATCAGCTGCTTCTCTCCTCAGAGAGTCATGGGCGCCGGGAACTCACTACAGATACAATATTATCTGGAAATCTGGGTTTCGTTGGTGCCTGGAGAGGGATTTGGATCCCATACAGGCACCTATCGTTGATGTAGTGAACTTTCTGGCTGCACTCTTTGACAAAGGTTTGAGTTATAGATCGATTAATTGCTATAGATCGGCTATCTCCGTGGGTCATGTTCTTGTTAATGGGAAGACAGTCGGTAAAAACTTTATTATTTGTAGGGTTATAAAGAGCATTCGTCTCAAAAGACCCCCGAAACCGAAATATGGTGCACTCTGGGATGTAAATTTGATTCTAGATCTTTTCACCTCGTGGACCGACAATTTTCTTTGAATAGAAAATTTCTCTCTATTAAACTCGCCACTCTCCTTTGTCTTATCTCTTGTCGTAGACTTTCTGACGTTAAAGCTCTGGAGATCTCCAACAGGTCCTATAATTTGTTTGGAGTCAAATTTGAGGTCTACAGAAGAACCAAAACCATGTCTGACTCAATCTTTTATCCTTGTTTCGACCCTTGCCCGAAACTTTGTGTAGTTGAATGTATGAAAGCGTATGATCCGACAATGTCTAACCTGCGGCCTATTAATGAGAATCAACTTCTTATTTCCTTTGAAAACCCCCATAAGGCCATTTCCTCCACTTCAATTGCTAGATGGGTTAAGTCCGCTATGAATCTAGCAGGTATTGATAAAGCCAAGTTTCAAGCTCATTCACTCAGAGGTGCTATGGCGAGTAAGTCACTTTGGTCTGGAGGTAAGTTGGATGATATTCTTAAAGCTGCTGACTGGCCTAATGCTAGTACCTTCGCTAGACACTATTGTAAACCAAGTGAACACATGTCTAATGTCGTTTTACAAGGCTACCAACATGCATAATGTAGCCTCCGTTCTTGTAATGAAATTGCGATTCTCCTATTAACATGCCTAGAGACTCTAGATTTCATTAAAGGCCCGGAGGCTCACATTATCCCGCCCATCCCATTCCCCTGTTTGGTACTTGGTGACTCATTATTTATTCTCACTTATATTTTGGTTGCTCATGTGTTTTCATTGACATTTTATTGCTCATGTGTTTTCATTGACAAATTATTTCAATTGCTTCAATTGCTTCTCTTTCACATGTTTTACCTTGTTTCAATTTTGTGATTATTTTGTCCTGTTGGACACAATTTTTCATTGCTTTCTTTCTTTTCAGATAATCCTTCTACTTGAGCTACGTTGGTGGATTTTCATTTGGCTGGTTGCCTTCTTCAGCTCTCCTTTGATTTCAATTTTCGAGTTCTTCATTTCTACTATTTCATTGGATCTTCTCTTTGCCTGATTTAAAATAGGCAGATGGTTGCTATGTTATGTTTCTTAGTTTATCTCAATGTTCTTTTGGAACCTCGGTATTATGACTCATGCGGCTGCTTGGAACTGCATTAAAAGTCATTGCATAAAGTGAGCCTCCGTGTCTTTAATGAAATCTAGATTCTCTAGTCTAGGCATGTTAATAGGAGAATCGCAATTTCCTTCCAAAAAATCTCTGCGATAGCCATACAGATATCTTGCCAGAAGACCTGTAGCTGTGGACACTGCTGAAACATATGTGCATCATCTGCATCCCTTGCTGCTCTATTGAGTTTAAAAATATGATTTCTTCTAAGTGGAGCTGCTTTGACAACCGACCATAGCATGAGCATTGATACTTGCCATAGGTGTGTTAAGTTGATCGTCGGCAGGTCTCTCCTCCAGTTCTGTTCCGGTGGTGCTATAGTCGCATCCTCACCCCTTAACAGCATCCAGTACCACTTGGAATTTTTTTTTTACCTTTCTCTAGGGCCCCCTGTAGAATATTTTCCCACTCCTCATTTCCTCCACCATTTTTATCTACACCGTGGGCCCAGCTGTATAGTTGATTAAACGTGAACTTGGATAGATTTTGATTAGTACCAATGTTTAAAGGGTCCAAAGGTTCCAAAGGGTCATTTTATTGCCCTGCTATAATTGCCCCCATTTGTTTATTCCCGCTTCGAATAGTGGGACTGTCAGTTTGTCCAGCAGGCTTTTGGGGTCCCTGGAGAGTTCCAAATAGGTGCACCAATGCATATTAGGATATCCTCAAGCGTCTTCTGGTCTGATACCAAATCTCACTAGCTGCTCTTAAATCTTTGTTTTGACTTTTTTTTTAAAATTTTGGGTGGCCAAATTTAAAAAGAAACCCATTGCTGCCATAAAGGAATTTTTTCGTCTGACCATGTAAATAAGGAGGAAAATAAGCTGAATTCAACAAAAGTGGTCTTATGTTTTTTAACTGAAAAGCCCAGCAGTGTAGGCGACAATCTTGACCTGCAATACCGCACTCTGGTTTTGCTCTTTTAATTTTCTTTCAGGCAATCTTCACTCCAAGACCAAATAAAGCTTTAATTTCACCTTGTAATACTTTAATGGCTTTCAAATCAAAAGATATCAGAATTGTGTTAAAGTTAAAAGGTAATTTTTGGAAAGGTTGACATTTTTACCAGATTAGATCAATTTATCATTGAAATCGTACGAGACCTCCAAGATCTTAGTAAAGCCCTTGTCTCCCTCATTTTATTATCCAAATTGATCTGGGCCATTCTAGCGAGATCCTGTGTAACCTGTATCCCCAGATATCTTATCTCTTGTTTTTGGAGGGGATTATTTAATTGGAAATTTCATGACATTATCTCTGTTTTTTGTCGGTTAATTTGGTATCATGGAGCTGTCAGCCCATGGTAAAGCCCTTCTGATCTTCTTGGACCAGGGAATCGATTACTCGCTCCAACCTCACTGCTAAACTTTGGGCTTAGATTTTATAATCGCAGTTTAACAATGAGATTGGCCCATATGACTCACAGTTTCTAGGGTCCTTGTTTTGGTTTCAAGATAAGACCGACCGCAGCTTGATCCCATGACTTCAGGCTCGGCAGGATCTTGGAGAATAAATCACCCATCAACTTCGTCAAGACGTGCAGGAGTTCTTCAGAGAGTACTTTATCAAATTATTTTGATATACCATCTAGCCCAGCGGCGCTACCTCTTTTGCGTTTCTTAACTGCAGCCTTAACCTCCTCTAAAGTGATCTTCTGATTAAATGATTGTGCTGGATCATTGTTAAGGAGAGCTACTCCATTCATATAATCCTTTAACTGTGTCTCAGAGAGTGAGAGGCCAATCGTATATAGCTCTTAAAATAAAGTCGTAAATGCTAGCACTATTTCACTACTCTCCGAAGTACGTATTCCGGATACTTGAGATACTATTTCTTTAATTACGTTTCTCATGCAATCAGTTTTTGACTTATAGGCAAAAGCTTTCTGCACCCCTCCCCATATTCATGGTGAAGTAACTTGCTGACCTCCCTCTTTTTTCTTAATAAGCCATCTAGTTAGTCTGCTAGAGCTTGTCTTGCACAATTAATCATTATTGTTCTTAGCCCAGCCCTGATCCTCTTGGTACAGGTCACTCTCTCTCAGGGCCCTCAGAATGCCACCTTCCAATTTTTTTACCTTATCTCTCTTCTTCTTATTTTTTTTGCTGCAAGGCTTATCACCCTCTCCCTAATGTATTCCTTGTAAGCATCCCATATTGTATGTCTCTGGGCTGAAGAGTTATTTATTAAAGAAATACCTGTGGGTCACTTTTCAGCTGGGATTTTTCTGTTGAATCCAGTAATAGAGTTCTATCAAATGTCCACCTACTAGGGGCTAAGAACCTTTCTGGTTGTAACTCTATGTGAACTGCTGAATGGTCCAACAGATGTTCAGGAATATGTTTCACCTTCTTAACTCTACTAGCCCATATATAATCGACCAAAAAGAAATCAATTCTGGAAGCAAGACCATGCTGTCTATTATGGAAAGCGAAGTTTAGATTATCGCTTACCCCCTTGGTCTGGCCCCTCCATATGTCTATTAGCCCTATATCTCCCATCTGCCTTAATAAACCTTCTCTTTTTTGGTGGGCTAATGAATTTCCCTTTAGTGGATTTATTAAGACTGGGATTTAATAATACTTTAAAATTGCCTACCAGAATTATTGGGACTTCGATCTCCAAAAAGTTGATTATATAGGGAGTTCAAAGGGGCAGTATCATCTGTATTTGGCCAATAATATCCTGCTAGGGTGTGCCATAAATTCTGTATTTTAATGTTAGCAATGATCCAACGCCCTCCAACAACTACCTTCTAGTCCCCCAAAGTAGCTTTAATAGATTTATTAATAAGTAGGGCCACTCCCTTTGTACAACATGATTGATTGGTGTGGATTGACTCTACAATGCATTTCTGTTGAGCCAGGATAGCCTTACATGCATCTTGCGTTAAATGTATCCCATGTAAAATTAAAATATCATGATTAGCCTGCTTCAAATATTACAGGATTCTCCTCCTTCTACTGGCTACTCTGAACTCGTTTACATCCCATGTTAAAATGTTAAGAGACACACCCTAAAGGGCCAGGCATCCTAGACATAACTTTTTAAAAGGCATCCTTACACGTATTCCAAACCTCCAACCCCTAAATCTGGATTCCTATGATTGAGGACTTATATATTGTGTTGCATTTCCTCTCATCTGCACCCCACCAAGTGAATTTCAAACCTACTATCCCAAAAAGTAAAAGTGCACTCACCAGCCCCGGGGAACCCTCCCTAAGACTAAGCTGGGTGTGTTGTACAGTTACCCAATTGGCATTCTACCCTTTAAGCTTCTGCTGCACCCTAATATGTTCATTGAATGTTCCTGCCTCATTGGGGTCCTTAAAATTATACATTGTGTTATTCCACGTGACTTTCAGTAAGGCTGGAAATCTTACATGAGCGGTAGCCCCTAATGATTTCAACTCTGGAATAACTTCCCAGTTCTCACTGTCTGTCCTGTGTAATCTTAAAGATATTGGAATGATCCCTAAACTACCACTCCCCTTTTGCGAAGCTTCCTGCTTTTAGGGCCTCAGACAGAATGTGTGCTTTTAAAGTCTAAGACTTAAAGTCAATCAAGATTTTCCTTGGATTCTTCCTATTTAGATTTTTTTTTAAATGGGTCTCAGTGAATACACTGAATGTCTCCCTCAAGCTCCACAATGTCAATAGAAGGGATAAATTCCTTGTGTAAAATTATGGTTAAACCTTTAATATTATCTCCTTCAAGGCCCTCTGGGACATTGAGTACTCTAATATTATTACATCTGGCATTGTTTTCCAGCGATTCTATTTCATCAAGTATTTCCTTCTCCCCATTTTTTAATGCTTGGATTTCAGCCTGTTCAATCTCAACAGCCTTATTAAGAACCTCTAAAGAGGAATCCATTGTTGAGATTCTATCGGTTATGGATAACATTCTTTCTTTTAGAGTCTCACAGGCCTCTTGAATTTTAACTGGGTTTCTCTAAGATATGGCAAAATTATTTCTGATTTCTGTGGATAAAGAATCGAACATCTTTACCAGGCAGGGCTGCTTTTCACTTCCTTCATTTGGCCCAGAAGTGATTCTTATAGCTGAGGGATGATTATCCTGCGACACCCCCTCTATGAAATTATCTTCACTGTCACCCAACACCTGGTATCTATTGCTGGTTTCAAGGTCCAAAAATGGGGCCTCAGCACCTTGTCTGTCGGGCTGCATTATAATTACACTTTCTCTGTGTTAGATTTATTTGTTTTATCAAATATGGGGAAAAGAGGTTTCGTTATGGAGGGCCCTTTAGCCTGTGTGCTGGCCTGAACCTTAAAGAAGGTACTTAGTGGGGGGTTATCTTGACTCGTTCTGTTTTTTATTAGGTAGACTGGGGGTTAATAGATCTCTTAAGGGGGTTGGGGTTGATTTAGGCAAGGCATTGATATTGATGTCTGTTGTATTTGGGCCTGTTTGTCTACACTCAATTTTCTCCAAAATGTGGCCCTGGGGGAGTGGGAAATCTTCCACTGGGCTAATATTTTTATATCTTAGAGTATATATGTTTGAGGGACACACTTCATCAAGCCCCCCCTCCCTTAACTGTGCTTCTTGCACTGACCTTTACTTAGGCCGTTTCTTCTTTGCAGCTGTTGAATATTTTGGAGAGGGGTTGGATTTCTTACAACCCAAACGCTTTGCTTCTCTTGGGCTCATGGGCTGCGTTGAGTCCAAGTCACTGCTGTGGCACTGGACAAGCCGGCCACTGTTCAATGCCGCTGAACGGCTCAGGAGAGCCTAGCTGGTGCTGATCCTGCTTGGGATGCCCTGGAAGGAAATCCACAATACATTGCGCCTGTCGAGGCGAATACCGGTGGCCGCCTGCATCCACCTCTCCCTCGTCAGGAAGAGCTAAGGTATGAGGCAGGCACCGGAAAAAGCCGACATCTGCTGACAGCCGACTATGGAAGCCAGAATGCCAAAGCAGACCAAGCCTCCTTCTGCACTGCTGCAAGCACTCGGGGTTTCAGGAACAAAGTGGAAAAATTGAAGAAAGTAGAAAAGGGAGTGGAAGACCACACGGGCACGAGAGCAGCAGAAGGATCCCGGAAACCAATCTTCACATACAGCGCCAGAGGAAGATTGCTGAGCTTGCAGCTGATAAGTCTAACCAGTCGCCATGTTCTACAACAACCCTACCTGCAGTCTACAAGCTCTGCTAGCTTTTGCCTTTCATTCATTCAGGAGGCTAGAAGAAGGCCTTCAGATTGTAAAACCTCTCTCTATTCAACAAAGCTGAGTTCTACGCCTCAGATTCATGGTTTATCTTTAACTGAAGTCGATGCTCCATAACTTCTTGATTCAAACTGCTGCTTAAGTAGTCCTGCAGCTCCCGCCCTGAGTTCCTCCATGATCCTACTCCTGACTCCAAGTAAGTCCATCCCAGACCAGTCATCATCATGATGACCCAAGCATGATAGACATGGAGTGCACCACTGTTGAAGAACAAGTAGAGAAACAGAATTGCAGCATTTTGCATAGTTTTTTGTTTGTTAACTAAAGTGACTGTTCTGTTCTCTGAAGAACCAGAAACAAGGAGAGCAGGACAATGTGAAGCGGACGTAGAATAGCAGGGACCCCAAGGAAACACCGAAGGTGAGTAGATAGGAACCCCTTGGAGTGTGTGTGCAGTGTGTAGACAATTCTACATGCTCTGTAAGTCTATGTGCAAGTCGCAGTTGGAATTTTAAAGATTAGGGACCCTTCTCAGTGGACCCTGAAGAAGCCCCGTGGATGACAGAAGGTTGGAGAGCCACCCCACCGGTGGATACCAAAGTATCCAAGTTACCTATCCCAGGGATGCCGGCAATAGGTTTTTTGAGTACTTACATGTTTTCCTGTGGGGGGGAATCATTTAGACTTCTTCTTTAACAGGTCCTGTTGAAGATGCAACAGCGGGATAGCTTGGCCCATTGTGCTGTCCTCCTTGAAAACTTTCTGTGTGAAAACCATAAAAGAGAGTAGCATCTTATAAGGCATTTGGCCAGGCCCCATTTGTCCGCATCTATGTTCATAGCATTCCGAACTGCATCCTTTCCTCTTTGAATGAATAGTCATTGATCTGTTTGCACTAATCAAACAGATGTTGCAACATGTAAAATGTCAAGTTCCAACATGTTGGCACCGCCTGTGTCAGGGCTTTAACCAGTGCTCTATTATTACACTGAATAATACGCAACTGCTTCCAGACTTTAAAAGGATGGCTGACATGAGTACAGATTCTTCTGTAGGTGATTAGTATGTTGCGGACAATGTCTTCCTTTTTGAGGAAGTCTTGCTCCAAAATGTTGATGCAATGGGCCAAACACAGGACCCTGAAATGGTCTTTGTCTGACACTGCCTTGACTATGTTACTGCCATTGTCCTTGGTAACATCCAATTCTGAGACCTCTGGGTTGTAGTTATTCATACACCTTGCTGTTAAATTCCTCTAAGACATTTACAGCTGTTTGTGATTCTCCAGGGTGAACATGGCCACTTTTGCATGCTACTGAATGCTCTTAAACATTTCTTCAGGGCCAAGACCTGAAGATATCTTTTACTTTACCCCTGCAAAAGAGATCCATTGTGCAGTGATGCACATGTAATCAGTCGCCTGACAACTGGTCAACCTGTCTGCCATCAGGTGGATGGTGTGAACAAAACTTTCCTGCAAAGCTTGTCCAATCAAATGCAGCACATCATGATGCAGCGCTGGAACAGAAACTCTGGCAAAATAGGTCCTACTTGGTACCTTACATTTTGGGCAGATGGCTGCCACAAATTCTAGGAATCCCGCTCCTTCAACAAAATAAAAAGAGAGGAGGTCCAGCACTAACATTTTTGCAAGCTTCCCATTGTACAAACGTTTGGTTGTGTGGTTCTGTTGATATAGCCCCTCCTGCCTAAACATGCCCCAAACAGTAGCCTGGATTTTCTTCTATTCTTGGGGCAGTGAACAAGTGTCCTTTGAGAAGTAGATGGTAGTTGTAGACTCAATTGGAGTCGTAGTAGAGTAGCCAATGTATGCAGTGGTGCCTCCATCTCACTCTAATGCTTCTTGTGCCATTGTGAAGTCAGTAAGGTCAGTGAGTCTGCTGGCACTCTGCTAGGCACAGGGCTCATTTGCGTGAGGATTTCACCCTCTTCTTCCTCATAATCACCTTCCACCATAATTGGACTTGTAGCTGATGTTCACTGCCTCTTCTCACCACCACGACCACCTTCAGCGATTTTTTAAGGTGCTCCTCCCACTTGATTGCATGGTGTTTTTTCAAATGTGTTGTCTGGCTTCCAGTACCATATTGTGTACCAGACGTACCTCGACCAACATTTGTGTGGCAAATGGTGCTTACTGCAATGTGCTCCCCCTCTTTGCTAACCATAATAAAGTCCCAAACTGTGGAGAAGTACTTTTTTACTGCACCACTGCCAATGCCTGAAGAAAAACTGGAGGTAGGTGGGCATGCCATTTATTGTCTCACTGCCTCTACTGAGGCAGGGGTGGTACAGTTCTCAGCTGGGGCTTTGCAAATATTGGAGCTGGTGGTGGTGTTACTGTTCCACATCCCTCGGAGCTGGTTGAATAGAAATGTCAAACTCCTCTGTGTCACCTTCCACCATGACTACCTCGTTGTCTTCATCCTCTTCATCATCCCTTTCCATAAGTCTAAGTCTTTCAGGAACTTTCCTTTTCCCTTGCTTCTCCTGTTGTCTCATGGTCTCTGCCCGGGTCCACTCCATCTCCCTATCATTATCATAAGAAGTGGTGTTTGAAGAAGATGGTGCAGTAATACCCTTCCTTTTCCTTCCTGGCGATCTGGGAGCCAATGATTCTAAAAGAGGAGGTTCATCTTCTTTCTCTGAAGGACGCTCAACCTCATATTCTGCTCCAACATCAGCCAAATGTACTATTGATGGCTGTGGCTGCTGTACACTTTGCTCTCTTTCCTTAATCGATTTTGTGAAAGGAACAAATACAATTCAACATCACTACTCGTCGGTGTCAACATGATTGCACTAGTTGCCTCACTGACAGACATGGTCCTGGGCTTAGGTTGGGATGGTGGTGCTGATGATGCAGGAGTACTGATCTTACTTGTTCTTTGAAGGCTGGTGCGGTAGGCACAAGTTTGGCAAAACAGTTTGTGGTCAGCACGCCAGTGGTGTAAATCTACTTTTTCTCTTCCCCTCTGGCCACTTTCTTGGCAACACCTTTCTTTGGGGCCATCTGAAAGCTGTCAGTTGGCAGTGGCAATTAGATTCACAAACTGAAGAGATGCCCTTGCTGCGTAGTCAGTCACCCGTTGCATCGTGTACAGGCCCTCTGTCGGGCAATCTTTGGGTGATGTCTCTTCTCTTGTGCACCTAAAATCAAATAATCAAGAACATCACATCAGTGAAGAGTGGCTTTGTTGCAGTTCAATTAGTAGTAAAAATAAACAATATTATTAAGTGTGGTTACTTAAGTTATTTTAAATAATTAGCAATACAGTCTAACTATCCATTCGTAAAACCACACCAACATAAACTTTCATTGTATGCAGTACACTCAGGAAGGATCAGAAAGAACAACAACAGCATAGAAATGTAACATTTTACTTTATGTGCATCATGTTGGGATGTGGGACTCCGAGAGGTGCAGGTGACTATTGGATAATCCTCATGGGGTTAATGCCAGATGTTAGGAAAATGGGAAAAAAGGATTTAATTTAAACTAAAACTTTTTTTTAAAAAAAAGTAAATACATGTTTTTTATGTAAAAAAAATATATTAAAATTTTCAAATAAAATAAAAAACTAACACTAAAAAAGGTTAAAGTAAGAAAAACTAAAATTAAAAAATTGAAATACATTTATCAAAGATAAGTGAAATTATACCCGATCATATTGATTCATTAGACTGCTCTCATTCTCAACTATCCATGAAAGACTATGGCAAAGGTCCACACATCCTGGATCTACAAAATGGCTGCCAGCCAGTGCCACATGGTCATCAACAACAACTAATACCTAGTAAGGAGGCATGGCCACAAAAAAGAAGACGTGCAGGCCTATGGCAAAAGAACACTGTCTGGCTACACAAAATGACTGCCAGCCACATGCTCAGAACAACAACAACCTGCAAGAAGGCATGGCTACAATAAAGAAGACATGCAAGCCTATGGCAAAAGCACTCTGGCTGACTACACAAAATGGTTGCCAGCCACATGGTCAAAAAGAAATGGCCACAACAAAGAAAACATTCTGGCCTATGGTAAAAACACACTGCTGGCTACACAAAATTGTCGCCAACCACATGGTCACAACAACAACAACCAGCAAGAAGGCATGGCCACAACAAAGAAGACATGCCAGTATGGAATTAGCATACAGGCTGGCTACCCAAAATGGCCACCAGCCACATGGTCACAACAACAAGTAGGAGACCAAGAAAACAAAGAACACATGCAGGCCTTTACAAAATGGCTGCTGGCCACATGGCATGGGAACAAAGACAAATGGTGGCCTATGGCACACACACTCACACACTGGTCAGACGAAAGAGACATGGTAACACAGAGAACAAAGCATTAGTTCAGCAATGCCAAAAACAAAGATTACCAGGGCTAAAAATGTTTACATCAACACATCTCCCAAGGAATTACCCCACCTATACACTATTTGCAGGAAGAAAAAAACATAAATACCACTAAATACACATTTTTATTTTAATCCACTGCCATCCCTGGCCTCAAGTATATTTAAAATCAACAGACACCACAGAAATAGTTGTTTCTAACATCCATGAATAGTACATGGCCGACTGGCTGGAACACCCATTGGCAGACTAGGCCACATAGTGAATTAAATCAATCTGGCAAATGTATTTAAAACATGGAGAAAATGTAGTAAACTGTGCAACATTTTCCTTAACTCAAAAAGAAAAATTAAATGCAAAAAAAATAACTAGGCCCCAACTTAAACTGCAGGCAATCAAACAAACACCCTTATACACAGGTTTTTCAACTTACTTCTAATCTAGACCTGGACGGTGAACTCCGCTCCGTTTGCAGAGTTTGCAGAGTTTTTTGCACTCCACGCTCTTGCGGAGCTCGCGGAATGCAGAAAACTCCACTCTGCGTAGTGCAGTGGAGTTTTTCCCCCGCTCGTGCTCGCAAACGGTAAGTTTGTGATCGCGAGCTGCTTCTCGGGTAGAATTTTTACCAGAGCAGCAGGAAGACAAGAGCAAACGGCAGTTCGCCCTGCGCTCCTTCACCTGTAGAAATCTGCAGAGTTTTTTTTGTCCCATGAGAACTTCTCTGGCAAAAAGCAATAGTTGAAGGCTGACAATAAGTAGCTTAAAAATGCTTGTGACATGTTTGAACTGCACCTAATTGATGCATCAAAATCAAATGGCAAAGTTAGTGAACTATGAAAAGGCTGTGCCAATGTCATGTAGACTACCAACAAAATCTGTGGTTTGACATAGACATATGTATGTGTGTGTGTTAACATGTTTGCAATGTCGCAGCCTACCTAGAGAGGAACAACTGGCCAAATTTCTGATCAATAATCTGCCACTTCTCACATGTAGTAAGTGCACATAACATAGAGTGATATAAATCACAGTAAGTTACAGGATACATGTGAAATTCCAGATGTAGAAGTGTACAATGTATCAGGCCATGCTCATCATTTGCTATTGTACAGGGAACTGGAACAGACATGTGTCAACTTAGGACCATCTGTATAAGTAACACATTTTCTGAAATACCATAATAAATGTGTTTGAGTCATTCAGTACACATGGAACACATGGACGGGATTATAGCTGTAACAGAAAGCTGCAGCATTAACTGTTGTAATTTCTGTTTAACTTTCAGCTGACCTAGGAAATGGTCTCTAACTATGGGTCATGACCCTAGTAGTGCATTACCACTCTGAGCCAGACAACTAGGCCCTGCTCTTGACCCGCAACATTGTGGAGAACACATTCAGTGTACTGAAGTACCGGTTCAGACGCCTGGACATGTCAGGAGGGAGATTGCTACACTCTCCCTCTATGGTCTGCAAGATGATCCCAGAATGTGCCATCCTCCACAATATCTGTGACAAATACCCCCTGGGACGTGGACTATGATGAGCAAGACCCAATGGAGGATGAGGACTGGAATGGATGAGAGGTCCAAAATACAGTGGCTGTGAATAGACGACACACCCACATTGTGCAAAATGTCTTCTCTTGATTTACATGTACTTTGATGGACCTAATGTCCAAACATGAGCGGAAGGTACAACATGGAAAAAAAGATTGCCTCTTTTATTTTTGTTGCCATGTATGTCACACTCCCAATATACATCAAATCATCCACATCTTGTCAACTAAAAGTAGGCCTCAAAATTTAACTATCATGTCATTAGACCTGTTGACCAACATTTTGCAATGCCTCACGTCTAGCATCTGCAAACATACAGAACTGGTATGTGAAGCAGTGAACTGCATTAAAGGGACAGGCCAGCCATGCCACAATTCAAGATCCAAATTGATCATTACTCTCTGGTTGCACTTGAGCAGTGAAAAGCTGCACAGCTAGCAGTCTTGCTGTGTTGTGCGACAGGAAAGTATACAATAGCTGGTACACAGTGAAGTTAGAAATACACACCATTAGAATATCAGATTTCTTCCCTGTTAAAATAAAGAATTGTTTGGTTTGTAATATTCCCATTAGACCAGATCAATAATGCCTTTGTCACTATTTCCAATGTCATGCTGCCTTTCATTAGGGTTTAATTTCACTGTTTGCTACATGTCCTTAATAAAATCTTATCTTTTGAATGTGGCATATATAGGGCCAAGACTGTAATGACATTTGGGCCCAGATTCTGAAACAAATCACAGAATGCAGGGCAACACCCAAAGAGGCTGTGTTGCATTGCATGACAGAGGGAGAGAAAGCAGGAGAGCACTATATTCACAGAGATATGGCTCTCTCCTCCCCTCTCCCTAGTGCTGGCACTGATTTCAGCAGCCATACGCCTGACACACACCTTAGCACCATAGTGCTAGAGTGCGTGCCTGAGTCCGTCATAGGTTTTGTACAGGAAGGGTACTCTCCCTGTTCAAAACACTATGGCTAGACACGGTAAAAACCTTTGCCTTTGCCTTCTTTTCTTTAAGATAGATAAGACTTTATCGCACAATTAACTAAAATTATTACAAAACAAGGTCCCTAAACCCTCAGAAACATTACACCATGAAATAGGGCTTTGAGAGGGTAAGATATGTTATGAGGCGCATGAAGTAAAACACGTTAAAAATTGTTATTCTAAAAAGATTAAGAGCCCCTAACACCACCGTCTGAGAGGCTTCTTTTCATCCAGGGCCGGACTGGGAACCAAAAACGGCCCTGGCAAATTGCTCGGCCGCCCCCCCCAAGGAAGGAGGAGGGGGTGCAGCGGAGTTGTTTGTTAGGGTATTTATGGCCGATTTTGTTACAGGGGCCAATATTGCCTGCCCCAGGTAACAAAAATGGACCCCACCCTGGCGGCCCACCAGGAAAACACCCGGTGCCCGCTATGGCCAGTCCAGCCCTGCCTTCATCCTCCATCAGCTGTTCATTCTCAGTCCGAGTTGGGGCAAGATTGTAAGAGATCCAGAGGGGTGAGTCCTGTTGTCGGTGAATGATTCAGAACTCATCATCTTGTAAGGCTCACGGCATTATGGGGCCATCCCTATCTTCCAGGTTGCCTAAAGTGCATATCACTAGGGTGGCTTCAGGAGCAAATTTTATCTTGAGTGGAGCTGTCAGGGGTGTGAGGAGAGGGTGCCAAGTGTTGTAATCGACCATGGCCGTGTTAGCGCTTAGCTGAACTACACGTTTTCCCGCTTAACTTGGCTATACACGAAAACGCCATTTTGGATGTTACGGCGGCCATCTTAGTACATAAGCGGCCTCGTGGCTAGCGTGCCCTTTAGTCCGTTGTCCGTACCACTGACCACTTGAGTTTGCCCAGCAACAGGCTATTTTTAGCACTGGTCAAGCCTGTACATGCGCAGTCCCCACTGACCAGTCACCCTTTAGGAATGTGCCGCCAAACTGACCAGCGGGGTTGTAACCCTCCAATAAGCTGGCTGTGTTCCAGAAAATGACCATATATGTACATAATGCTTTGTAACTTTGTGCCGCCTATTTTTTATTACCTACTAACTGTATAAAAGAACGGGTCACACCAATGTTCGGTGTGATACTTCTTGCATTACCGAAGGGTGCTGTAGGAATGTACCACCACCCCATGGGGTCTTAATAAACTTGTTCTTTGAATTTTACAGTTTCCGTGCCAACAGTTCTTGAATGTAAGTGGGTTATCTACGGAGCATGTAGGCCTTGGGAACCCCAATACTACAAATTGGCGACCACGAAGGGACTCATCGGCGACTCGGATGCCCGAAGGAGAGGTCGTGACGAAGGTTTGGAAACTCGCCATGGACGCGTACGCTGCCACCGAGTGACCCGAGTCTTGGCACCCGCGGTGTTTCTTCCTTTCCTTCTGATCTGACCTTCCAGGTGGCGCCGGTCTCCGACTGAGTTTTTGATCGTCTGCGTTGCTGGGAAAGTGCCGTTTGGCTGATTCGATTACAAGACCTTGGCAGTTGGAATCTGGACATTTGAGATTTTGGGTAAGATTTGTGATCGGTAAGGTAGTCTGTGGACGCTTACTGAAGTCCTATGATTTGTGATCGGTAAGGTAGTCTTCGGACGCTTGCCAGAGTTCTATGATCTATGATTTTGATTTGAGTTAGCTAACGTTTGTGAATTTGTGACCTTTGAATCTATATGTGTAGTGCACTTCACATAGGCAGGCATGTAGAGATGTTTCTCTAATTTTGTTTCTTTCCTTCGAGCGGCACATTTGTGTGAAGTACTGTAAGTGCCATTTTATACGGTGTCACGCTTTCGTGATACTTTTTGAACATGCCTGTTTTAAGCACACTCCGAGGGATGTGCTGTCTTGGAAATGGTACCACAATTAGGTTAGCGGAAGCACAGCCGGCTCCCCCAGAAGGAACACCAAATCGTGATATGTACATTAAATTTGGCCTTCCCCCTATAATGTACAGTAAATTATGGCATAAGTATACAAAGTCAGATCGTGAATTGCAATGGCCTCTACATGGGTCGTTCGATTTACGTAAAGTACAGTTTGTGGAGCAATGTTTGTTTCAACGAAGGTCTAGACAAACCATGTTTGATTGTGTGCGAATGTGGGAGAAAGCGGTGCGCGAACGAATGAAACGTGAAGTTGCCTTGGCGGACAAAGAGCAGCGCAAGGCTGCTCGAGATAAGGCTTTACAGCTTGAGGAAAAGGAGGCTCAGGAGAAGAGAGAGAGAGAGGAGCGGGAACGTAAATTGCAAACGACTGGTCAATTCCCTATTCGTCGACCGCTTTATCCTGTCCTTAATAATGAAATTGATGATTTTTCATTGCTAGATTGGTCGCCGCCCCCGTACGTTTCGCCTACGGCACCAGCTGCAGATTTTGAGGATGAAGGACAGGATAAGCCGGGAAAGAAGGGTGTATCTGGTCTCAGGTTTTCTGCGGAGAGATCCGCACATTTACGTAGTTGGGCTCGTAAAGTGAATACGAATTTTGTTTCTCAATCTGACGTTGTGGCGGAAAGGGGTAATTGGACAGATCAAGAATTATTGTATTTTCTGCCTAATTTGGCAGATGAAGTTGTTACCGCATATCGTCAGTTTTCAGATACATTAGAAGATAAAGCTGTGTCAGTTCACCGTGAGAATCTGGATAAAGGTTTATTTGATCTTGCAGATGTTGATGCCCTTTACAAGCAACTGATCCAGCTGCGAGATGAGACTACCAGATTGCGGGACGAGCGGAAAAAGAATAGGGAGTCCGGTCCGGAGTCTAATGGGCAGTCTAAGGAGTGTTCTCTCCGGGGTTCAGATAAGAGTTCTGCATTGCATGTTATGCCTATGCGTGAAGCCGCACCCTTGTATGTTCCACCTAAAGGGGAAGGTACAGATGATGATAAATTGTCAAAGGATGCCAAGGGATATTTTGTATATAATTGGGTATATACGCCTTGGAACAGAGCAGATGTTATGGCGTTGAAAAAATCTTTACCTGATCTTCGTAAAAATCCAGCGGCATTCTATGAAGGGGTGGAAGGGGCTATTTCGTCTTGTGTGATGACTCTTGTTGACATAGATCTGTTTTTTGGGTTAATTCTTCCGCCAGATATGTGGAGACAGATTCGTAAAAATAATGATGAAACGATACTTGGGGGAACTTGGAAAGAAATAACGGCAGCCGATTTAGACAGGGAACCGGCATGTAAGCCTTGCCAGTTGATCTTGGATCTCCCGGCGGCTATTTTAAATAAATTAAAAACGCTTGTGCCTTCTAAAAAGATCGATTGGACTATGTTAGCTTCGTGCAAACAAAAGCCAGATGAAACGGTTTCAGATTTCTTTACGCGCTTCGAAGAGGCGTTTCATGATTACAGTGGTCAATCTTTGACGGAGGATACGGGTAGGCATTTGTTTGTAGATAAGTATGTAGCTAATCTCCTACCGGAGATTGCAAAGCGATTGAAAGCGAGTGAAAGTTCCTGGGCCACGGCGACCCCTGCGTCTTTGTTAACTATGGCTCAGTATTATGAGCGGCAGGAGTTGGAGGCTAAAGAAAGTATTGATAAAAAGGCGAAAGAATTGAAAACGGAGGTGATGTTGGCGCAGGTTCGGGGAACACAGGGTAGAGGGAGTGATAGAGGTAGACGAGGTGGAGGAAACACGTCGTACGGTCGTACGGATATAGCGGAGGATCAATGTGCGTACTGTAAAGAGTTTGGGCATTGGGCTGATGATTGTCCGGTACTTCGTGAACAACGTAGTCAGCGTGGTCGTGGAGGTGGTAGGTCGAGAGGAAGTTATACGGGAGTAAGAGGAGGTGGAGGTGATCGTGGAAGGGCTGAGGAGAGGGGCCGTGGCCAGGATGAACGAAATACTTTTGATAGACGGAACCAATACCAGATATCGGAGGGTGAGAATGCGGAGCACCAGGATTATGTGCATGCATAGGACTGCGTAGGATGGGGTGCGGAATCAATTGAAGTGCCGGTAGATCAGAAGGGTCCATATGTAACAGCGGGCATTTTGGGTTCTACTGATCAATTTCTAGTCGACACAGGAGCTACTCGTAGCGCTTTGTCAAAAAACTTGGTTCCGAGGGCTCCCCTGTCTGGCGAAATGATAACATGTGTAGGGTTCGATGGCACACCCTCCCCTAGCCCATTGTCAAAACCCCTTGCACTTTGTATTGACAAATTTTTTTGTTTTGGCCAATTTTTGTTATCGCCCCATACACCAGATAATATCCTGGGTATTGATTTGCTTAAATATTTTCGAGCAACGATACGGTGCGCTCCTGAGGGAGTGCGGGTCATCCTGAATGACAATAATCCTGACTCAGACAGATTTTGCACTATACTAGACATTCCAGCTTTGGCCTCTCTCCCACACACGTTATGGGCGACCTCGGATACGGATGTCGGAGAGATGCGTATTCCACCTATTCATATTACTGTTAAGGAGGGGGCCTCTCTGCCACGGGTACCACAGTATAAGATTTCGAGGGAAGGTGAAATTGCCCTGACACATATTGTCCAAGATTTGATAACTGCAGGAGTGGTGGAGGAGGTTCCTTATAATGTTTGTAACAGCCCTATTCTTCCGATCCTTAAGAGAGATACTGACGACAAAATCTATCGGTTTATTATTGACTTGAGAGAGATTAACAAAATTGTCATTCCTCAATACCCGGTGGTGTCCGACATTACGACCTTGCTTACATTGGTGCCACCAACGGCCACGACCTTTAGTGTAATTGATTTGAAAAACGCGTTCTTTTCCATCCCTGTCCATCCTGATAGCAGATATTTGTTTGGCTTCACGTTAAATAATAAATCGTATAGATTTTGTCGTGTTCCTCAAGGTTACACTGAGAGCCCAAGTATCTACAGCCAGGCTCTGAAAAGACAGCTTGATTCCTTTGAGTTACAGTCTGGGGTTGTCCTTATCCAATACGTGGATGACCTTCTGCTTGCTGCAGATTCTTATGCACAATGTGAGGAGAGTACGATTGCGTTGCGTTCTTTTCTGGCACAGAATAATCACAAGGTTTCTAAGAAAAAGCTTCAATACTGTAGACCCAAGGTGACCTACCTCGGTCATCTTTTGTCTAAGGAGGGGCGTGCATTAACATCAGATCGAATTCAGGCGATTTTAGATACACCAGTCCCCCGCACACAGAGAGATGTACGCGCCTTCATAGGGTTAACGTCCTTTTGTAGGCAGTGGATCATGGAATTTTCGCACATAATAAAACCCTTGCTAGCATTACTGTCCAAAGCTACACCAATGCCCCTTGAATGGACAGATGAATGTCAAAATGCTTTTGAACAATTGAGACAGGCCCTCTGCTCTGCCCCCGTATTAGGTACACCAGATTACACGAAGATTTTCACATTGTACGAGCACGAGAAAGATGGGTGCGCGTTGTCAGTGCTGGTGCAAGCACACGGGGATAAGCAGAGGCCCTGTGCGTATTTCTCTGCCATTCTTGATCCTGTAGCACGAGGGTTACCTGGGTGTTTTCGAGCAGTTGCAGCAACAGCAGTAGCCATACGGCAGAGTGAGGGAATAGTGTTATCGCACAAATTGTTAGTGCTGGTTCCCCATGCAGTGGATGCCCTGTTAAATCAAACAAAGACCCAATACCTCACAAGTGCTCGTTTGACAGGATATGAGCTTACACTTTTGGCGCCACATATCACACTGAAAAGATGTGCTACCCTGAACCCTGCCACTTTATTGCCCTACCGGTCGAGGAGGGTCAGGAAGAAAAACATCATGACTGTGTTTTCCTGACCGAGGAACAGACAAAGGGTCGTGTCGACTTACAGGATATGCCACTTCCAGATGTGGATGGGGAACTGTGGGTTGATGGATCGTGTTTGAGGCTGCCAGATGGTACCACTTCCGCAGCCTGTGCGATCACAACACTTAAAACGGTGGTAGAAACAGCACGGATACCCCAGAAATCGGCTCAGGCAGCAGAGCTGATAGCTTTAACAAGAGCCTGCGAGTTGAGTGCTGGCCTATGTGTGAACATATACACGGACAGCCGGTATGCCTTCGGAGTAGCACATGACTTCGGGCTACTCTGGAGAGAGCGTGGGTTTCTGACTTCTCACGGAGTACACATTATGCACGGAGAATTAGTGCGTGACCTCCTAAATGCGTTGCTTTGTCCAAGGAAAGTAGCGATAATAAAATGTAGTGCCCAAAAAAAGATCACTGATAAAGTGGGTCAAGGAAATGCCTTTGCGGACAGCATAGCGAGACAAACGGCTATGTCCCGAACTGACTCCCGCATGTACGTGACGCAATCACAGGCTGAGCGATGGAGCGATGCTAGAGCAGAGATCTTAGATATTCAGAAATCAGCTACTGAATCAGAACTTGCGGCATGGGCAGCAGATGGAGTGCTAGATGATGAAGGTTGTTGGAGAAGCAAGGACATGGAGAAATGGAAATTGCCTGCAGCTTACTTGCAAGCGATGGTTCAGATGGCACATGGGTTGGCGCATGTGGGAGCTCTTGCAATCACTCGACTGCTAACACGAGTTTGGGAACATTCCGAGATTGCTAATACTGCCAAGAGAGTAGTGCAGACCTGCCTGGTATGTTTGCAACACAATCCTGGAAAGGGGACCCATACTCCGAAAGGAGGGTTCGTTCCACCTTCCGCACCATTCGAGGTACTCCAAATGGATTATATCCAGCTTGAGCGTTGCAACAATCTGAAGTACGTCTTAGTGGTGGTATGTGCTTTTAGCAAATGGGTTGAGGCCTTCCCCACGAAAGACAATACAGCTCTAACAACGGCTAAGGTGTTGCTTAAGGAGTTTTTCCCTCGCTTTGGAGTTTGCAAATTTTTGTGGAGCAATAATGGGCCATCATTTTGTTGGGAAGATTGTGGAGTATGTACTGAAGGGGTTAGGGATTCAGCAGAAGTTTCATGATGTGTTCCACCCTCAGTCGGCAGGTCTAGTTGAGCGGTACAATGCTACGTTGAAACTCAAATTGGCTAAAATTGTGGCATCTACGTCGTTGAAGTGGCCGGATGCTTTGCCGCTAGCATTACTCTCTCTCAGATCAGTGCCCCACTCGCGAACTGGCCTCACACCATATGAGGTGGTGTTTGGTCGCCCTATGAATATTTGGGGGGTGCCCAATCCGCGGTTAATACATGATGTGCCGTGTATAATGATGAATGATTATTTGGCACGATTAACAAATGATTTGCTTTCTATTCATCAACAGGTTCGAGAAGCGCTTCCTGATAACTCTACTGGAGAGGGCCATGATCTTCGCCCTGGCGACCATGTTATGATCCGGTCGTTTGAGAGAGCGAGCAGCTTGGAGCCGAGGCGGCGGGGCCCTGAGCAGGTCCTTCTGGCGACCCGGACAGCAGTACGAGTGACCAATAGGAAGCGGTGGGTGCATTCAACTCACTGCCGTCGTGTCTCTCCTGATCTGGTGAATCCTGCTGTGTTAACGGACTACAAGGAAATTTTGGAGAAAGAAAAGGGCCCAGCTGTGACATCGGCCGTAGTTGAGGGAGCCTTCCCGGACCACACTGTTGCTGGACGAGAGCGTTATAACCTGCAGCCACGATAAGAAGATTTTTTTTGGTTTTCGAGACTGGTTGGTTACCGCTCTGGGGTTTGTGAAACGGAAACCGGGAATCTCAAGGGGGGGGGGGATCAGTTCTGCCAAGAGTAGCGACACCCGTCTTGACCCCGGAGAAGAAAACAACGGCTACCTCGGAGCTCAGCACCGTATTTTTCTTTTTTAGGTATACACTTATGTGTATTTGAGACTTTGTGAACAATTTGAACTATTTGAGATATTAAGAACTTTCTGAACTATGGCGTCCACCGCATCACGAGATAAACAAATACTTGGTGCCATCCTTTTTGTCTTGACCATTGTGGTAATAGCTGTGATAGCCTGGGTAGTTGAACTTGTGGTGCCTGCACGTGAACATTTGCTGCCGACTACCCCGGCCCCATCTGAACATTTTCATTTCACCTTACCCTATCATGAAGAACGGCACCGACAGACTTACTTGAATAATAGTTTTATCCAGATTCTGCATCACACGCATAATATGACAAATACGTCCAATTGCTGGGTGTGTGGGATGTTGCCGGGGCATCAGAAGAAAGGGGGTACTCCACTCATTCCACTCCCGTTTTCACATAATGGATCCTGTAATGCCTGGTACACTCTCCTCTTCACTCTGAGATGGCCAACAAAAGGGGGGGTGCTTTTTCGTTTGAATAAAGTTTGTTATCACGACAGGGATGGGTTTCCACGGGCTGAGGGTACTCGATTTGAATGGGAGGAGTACCGGCCCGATAATGTATCTGCCCCACGTGTGTACAGCAATCAACAAAATATCAATGTATCTAGCTCACATGTCATTAATGTTATCGCTACTAAAGCTGATTTGTGTATACGAAATAAAGGCTCAATTCCGGTGGGGAAAAGTGAATGCAACACCACACTTACCTTTGATAGCCCGAATGGCATATCGTTTGTAGCATCTCGCAATACTTATTTCATTTGTGGAACGAAAGGTTATCATCAACTTCCGTTGGGATGGTTAGGCACGTGCTATGTATCTTTTGTATTACCCCCTGTATTCATTGCCCCACCAATGTATCATAATGACTATATTTTGTACCACGACTTTGTTTTGAATCGTGTCAAACGGACTGTTGTTCTGGATGATATCGACCAGACTGATACTGCCTTACAGCAATATGTGGACTTCAATTTGGGACTGTTTTCCTTTGTGGGGGCCACGTTGAACAGTCTGAAAATACGACGATTGACACGTTGTTGAGGCCGTAGCCAATGATACTGCCATTGCACTTGGGAATATTTCCGAAGAACTCCAGATTTCTAGGATTGTCACGCTCCAAAATAGGATGGTGTTAGACGTAGTTTTGGCTGACCGTGGGGGGGCATGCAGAATTATCAGAAGTAGCTGCTGTGTTTATATACCTGACAATTCACCATCTGTTTATGATGCCATTTCCAAATTGCATAAGATAGCTGCTGAAATTCATCCGGACAATGGAACTTGGACACTTTCAGGATGGTTCTGGTCAATGCTTACTGCTTGGGGTTGGAAACTGCTAGCGATTCTCTGTATTATTGTGGGGATACTGTTCTTCGTATGCTTATGTATTCAATGTGGCCCAGCCTTATGTTCTATGTGCTTATCAGCTTGTGTACCATTAAGACTAGCTCTTGCCCATGACCGCATGATGCTTCATAAAGAAGTAACTCAAATAATGTTAATAGATATTGAGGACGACCACCCTGATTATGTTCACTATGAGGTAGCTTCAGCTAAACGCTAAAAGGGTCATCTGTTGTAATCGACCATGGCCGTGTTAGCGCTTAGCTGAACTACACGTTTTCCCGCTTAACTTGGCTATACACGAAAATGCCATTTTGGATGTTACGGCGGCCAACTTAGTACATAAGCGGCCTCGTGGCTAGCATGCCCTTTAGTCCGTTGTCCGTACCACTGACCACTTGAGTTTGCCCAGCAACAGGCTATTTTTAGCACTGGTCAAGCCTGTACATGCGCAGTCCCCACTGACCAGTCACCCTTTAGGAATGTGCCGCCAAACTGACCAGCGGGGTTGTAACCCTCCAATAAGCTGGCTGTGTTCCAGAAAATGACCATATATGTACATAATGCTTTGTAACTTTGTGCCGCCAATTTTTTATTACCTACAAACTGTATAAAAGAACGGTTCACACCAATGTTCGGTGTGATACTTCTTGCATTACCGAAGGGTGCTGTAGGAATGTACCACCACCCCATGGGGTCTTAATAAACTTGTTCTTTGAATTTTACAGTGTCCGTGCCAACAGTTCTTGAATGTAAGTGGGTTATCTACGGAGCATGTAGGCCTTGGGAACCCCAATACTACACAAGGGTGTAAGTTGTTTACAACAGCCGTGGGTTCTAAAGCTTTTTTCAAATCAGGAGCTCACTGTAGGGGGAGCTATTACTTGCAAATCTGCGCCCCACGCGGGATACCAATAATACTTGCCATTCAGGGAGAGATGAAAACAGGACTCAACAGAAAAAAATCATTTCAGGGTCCTGGGCAAATATGGATAGTGGCAACTGCTGATTTAAAAAATTCCATAAATCGGGCTGATAACTGCTCTGATTCTCCTCTTAGACAAGCTTCCATAGTGCCTCGGCAGGACCTGACATTTAGGGTGCACCATACTGATCGAAGCCAAGCATTCTAGCTTTTTGCAAATGCATAGAACGTGTACCAACGACTCCTCTCCTTTTGCACAGAAGCATCATTGCCTGTCGGTGTCATCCAGATTTCTTCACCCATACCAACACAATTTTAAAGAAATTAATCTGAATTGCAGACTCATTAGCCATTGTTTCATACTTGAACTGAGGGGCAAAGACAGATAAGCTGGGAGGACCCAAACCTCATGTAGAGATGGGGCCATCCCCCATGTGCCAACTCCTTGACTTCTTCACAGCATGTGCATCATGTTCCGTTGATATAGGCCTTACGTATTGGTCAGTAATTTAGCGGCCAAAGGCACCAGCATGGCACTTGCTCAGATTTCTCCTGCCTCCAGGGCATGATTTAGATATTTCTTCCAAGTTGTTTATCATTTCCCAGATTATGTTTTTTAACAATTATTTTTTCTTGCCCTTCTGGGCTTTAAGGCTATAGGTAACAAACATCACCTTTAATATCCAATGCTGTGTGGACAGCCCAAATTCTAGTTTAATATGGGCATGCAACGTGCAATTTGGGAGTGAAAATGCTCTTCAGATTAATATTTTGCTAAGCTAAGGAATGAGTTAATGAGCGAAGCACATTCTTGTCTCCTGAAGTTTTAGTGTCACTGATTGCTTTGATTGGAGAATCCTTTGAATGTATGCCATCCCGTCACACAGTATGCCCCAAATATTCTAGCTAACTGTTAGCGAATTTACACTTTTCTAATTTCACTGTTGTGAGACGTTGGCCTGCTATGTGATGTCCACCATTCTAGTGGGCACCCTGTATCAGTCCAAATAACCCTTATGCTGATGGTTGTAAAGTCAACCTTATAGTCCAGCTATCCTAGTGGTAGCATGGACAAAGCAGTCTTAGGCTAATACTTCAGAGAGCATGTAGAGCCAATTGTTTTACCAATAATAACCCCTTGAATACCAAATGAAAGGACACCACACAAGGTATATATCAAATATAAATGTATTTATTACCAACACAACCCCTCTGCACTCTTTATGAGGTCAGGGTTCGAGATACAGCACAAGTGACTCAATAAGGATAAAATAAGTTGCACAAATACAATTCTGCCCTAGGGGCCTCACGAACCATATACTAAGTAAGTGGTATAAGAACCATATCAGAACAGGTGAATAGGCCTAGGGCCTAGGGAATCGCTGGGACTACACTGAAAAACCACAGGTTAAGACGTAGGAGTCTCACAGGATGCGTGTGCAGTGTCTAAACACACATGTGAGTTCTCATAGACTTTCAATGGGAACTTAAAGTTAACAAAGTAGTTGATCTCGGACACTTCCGGGTGGACTACGGGAAAACGCAGTTAAAGAAGGACACTTGGATAGTTATTACCCACGGGAGCACCTGAGTACTCAAGTTACCTCACCCAGGGAAGCCGGTGCATAGATGTGAAGTCGTGTCGGGTTTCGTCATCCTATCCTATGGAGAGCTGCAAGAAGATGCTGCAGGCGACCAGGAGGAAGATGTTCGGATGGATCCAAGGGTGGATCGAGAAGTGAAGAACCTAAAAGCAGAGGGGACAGAGTCTGGGTCAGTAGCCAGTGCCCAGGAACGAACCAGGCGATGTCGAGCTGCAAACAGGTGAAGAAGTGAAGCTTGTCTCTGCAGCCACATAGACCAAGAGGTATTGACGACAACCAGGAGCTAGAGACAGACTGTCCCACAAAGGCTCTCGCTGTTGGCGGTGTTGGCTTCCAGATTGAAGTCAAAAAGCCTTGGCAAATGCAACTCACACAGGATGTGAAGATCGGCTTCTTGTTCAGACCAGAATGATCTGTGGAGCTTCCCCATTACAGGAAAGCAAGAGCAAGCCCAGAGCAACCAGGCTAGCAGTGTTGTTTCAAAATGGTGTCTTCAAGATGGCCGCTAGCCAATGGGCTAGCAACCACAAAGATGTGTCAAGGAGGAATGCAAAAGCAAGCCCCACGCGGCACTCGTGGAGTGTGGAGGGCTGAGCTTTAGTGCACTTATGGCTAGGGGTTGGGGCTTCTTAATCCCCATTGCACAACTTCGAGGATGCCTCAGAAGTTGCAAAGTTTAGCAAAGAGCAAAATGGTCAGGTGTCCATTCCCACGTCTCTCGTGTCCACCACAGGTCTCAGCTTTGCTGGAGGTGTGCATCGGGCCGAGAAGTCTGGAAGTCCAGTCCTATGAAGCAGAGTTGTTGGGATCCTTTGGGAGCGTCAACAAAGCAAACCGGAAATTCACTAGTCGGTGCCTGTTTGCACAGGGTGGTCACTCCTTGACCACAAGGGAGATTCTTCAGTCTTCTAGTTGCAGTAGAATGCCGAAGGTCCAGAGTTTCATTTCAGAGTTTCAGTTCAAAACAATCTAAAGTCTCTAGACTCAGCTCCTAGCTTTATACTGATTGAAGGGGCTGGATTACTTGCTAGGTCCCTCCTATGAGTGGGACCAGGGAAGGGGGTGGTTACACCCCTTTCCCTTTATCCAGTTTCGGGCCAGAGCTGGGGGTGGAGTGCCCCACCAACTGGTTTGAACCGGGCTATGCATGGAGTACCTTGTGTGCCCCAGGCAGTGTCTCATTTCACTCAACCCACCCTGCCCTAATACACTATATCCTGTCTGGGGAGCTGCTAGCACCTCCCAAGGCAGGAAAGCTATTGTCCAGGCCTCCCTTGCTGGAAGGGCTCCCAGCTGCAGGAGGTCAGACTTGTGTCTTTGGCAGCAGCATCTATTTTGTGATTCTGAGGCTCTGTTTAACTTTAACCGGGTAAAGCTAAAACTACATGTCTTCTTCCTCTAAAAGGGTGAAATGCTACCCCTGTCGCCAGAACTGGTGAGGGGGTAGTATTCCAAAGCGTATGACACCTTACACGACATGTTTTGATAATGCCAAACCAAAGTTAGCATTAACCGCGAGGATTATAATGCACTTAAGAGTATATGGTATGGCTATATCATAGAACAGCTATAAGGTCATGGTTCTGAAAGCTGCAGACAGGATCAGCTCATGATAGAGCACCATCTCACATAAAACTAAGCTCTCTGCCTTCAGGATTGTCATGGCCTGCCATAGGAGCGACTTATAGGTGCATATGTGTCTATATATAAGGTTAGATATAGGAATACTATATCTAAGCAAGGGGTGATTACACAACCTTGCCCCAGCTGAGTAATCAGCCAGTTGTGTCAATGTGGATGGCCAGCCAGGGGTGGCATAATACATGCTGCAGCCCCTGGTAGGCCTTGGATGCGCCTATGCCCTGGGTACCTCAGGTACATTATACAGGGGCTCATAAGGTGACCCAATATCCAATTGGAGATGTACCTAAAGTACATGGAGTCCATTTTACAGTGAGAGCAGATAGCCTGGGGCCCTGATTAGCAGGATCCTAGGCCAACTAAGTCGAAAACCAGCTAAACACTAGGCAAAAAGTTGGGGTAACCATTTAGTCAGATATCCACCTTCCTACACAACCCCCCCAAAGGAAAGGAGATAAGGCTATCCTTGACCAGGTAAGCCTATATTGCCTAAGTGGCCATATAAGGAAGTACCTGCACTAGCTTGGTTACCTCTGTCTCATGGTCCACTAAGCAATCCCTCACCCTAAGGGTATCATAGAGTCTCCACCATAGGGAATCTATACCTGTGGTGTGTTTTGGCAAAGTAAAAGGCTGGTGTTGAGATGGAGTACTGAAGTGAGGCTCCTTTAATGTAGGGCTCAGCTTCCCCCAATCACTTTCCACCATGTAGGCTGATATGTGATGTTCACTATTCTAGTGGGCACCCTGTATCAGTCCAAACAACCCTTATGGTGATGGTTGTAAAGCCAACCTTATAGACCAGCTATCCTAGTGGTAGCATGGACAAAGCAGTCTTGGGATAATACATCAGAGAGCATGTGAAGCAAATTGTTTTACCAATAATATCCCCTTGAATACCAAATGAAAGGACACCACACAAGGTATATATCAAATATATATGTATTTATTACTAACACAACCCCTCTGCACTCTTTATGAGGTCAGAGTTTGAGACACAGCACAAGTGACTCAATAAGCATACAATAAGTTGCACAAATACAGTTCTGCCCTAGGGGCCTCATGAACCATATACTAAGTAAGAGGTATAAGAACCACTTCAAACAGGTGAATAGGCCTTGGGCCTAGGGAATCGCTGGGACTACATTGAACAACCACAGGTTAGGAAGTAGGAGTCTCACAGGATGCGTGTGCAATGTCTAAACACACACGCAAGTTCTCATAGACTTTTAATGGGAACGTAAAGTTAACAAAGTAGTTGATTTCGGACACTTCCGGATGGACTACGGGAAAACCCAGTTAAAGTAGGACACTTGGATAGTTATTACACACAGGAGCACAGGAGTACTCGAGTTACCTCACCCAGGTAAGCTGGGTGCATAGGTGTGAATTTGTGTCGGGTTTCATTGTCGAATCCTATGGAGAGGTGCAAGAAGATGCTGCAGGCGACCAGGAGGAAGATGTCCGGATGGATCCAAGGGTGGATCAAAGAAGTGAAGAACTTGAAAGCCGAGGGGACAGAGTCTGGGTCACTAGCCAGTGACCAGGAAGGAACCAGGAAGGAACCAGGCGATGTCGAGCTGCAAACAGGTGAAGAAGTGAAGCTTGTCTCTGCAGCCACGTAGACCAGGAGGCGTCAACGACAACCAGGTGCTGGAGACAGACTGTCTCACAAAGGTTCTTGCTGTTGGCGGTGTCGGCTTCCAGATTGAAGTCAACAAGCCTTGGCAAAGGCAACCCAGGAAGGAAGTGAAGATCGTCTTCTTGTACATACCAGCAAGGTTTGTGGAGCTTCCCCTTTACAGGAAAGCAAGAGCAAGCCCAGCGCAACCAGGCAAGTTGCATTGTTTCAAAATAGTGTCTTCAAGATGGCCACTACCCAACAGGCTAGCAACCACAAAGACGCATCAAGGAGAAATGCAAGAGCAGGCCCCACGCGACACTCGTGGAGTGTGGAGGCCTGAGCTTCAGTGCACTTACGGCTCAGGGTTGGGGCTTCTCCATCTCCAATGCACAACTTCGAGGACACCTCAGAAGCTGCATAGTTTAGCAAAGAGCAAAATGGTCAGGTGTACGGTCCCACGTCTCTCGTGTCCGCCACGGGTCTCAGCTTTGCTGGAGGTGTGGGTCGCGATCCGAGAAGTCTGGAAGTCCAGTCCTGTGAAGCAGAGTTGTCGGGATCCTTTGAGCAAACTGGCAATTCACTAGTTGGTGCCTGTTTGCACAGGGTGGTCACTCCTTGACCACAAGGGAGATTCTTCAGTCTTCTAGTTGCAGTAGAATGTTGAAGGTCCAGAGTTTTGTTTCAGAGTTTCAGTTCAGGATAATCAAAAGTCTCTAGACTCAGCTCCTAGCTTTATACTGATTAAAGGGGCTGGATTACCTGCTAGGTCCCTCCTATGGGTGGGACCAGGGAAGGGCGTGGTTACACCCCTTTCCCTTTGTCCAGTTTCATGCCAGAGCTGGGGCTGGAGTGCCCCAGCAACTGGTTTGAACCGGGCTATGCATGGAGCACCTTGTGTGCCCCAGGCAGTGTCTCATTTCATTCAACCCACCCTACCCCAATACACTATAGCCTGGGCAGGAAATCTATTGTCCAGGCCTCCCTCGCTGGAAGGTCTCCCAGCTGCAGGAGGTCAGACATGCGTCTGTGGCAGCAGCATCCATTTTGTGATGCTGAGGGTCTGTTTAAGTTTAACTGAGTAAAGCTACAACTACATGTCTTCTCCCTCTAGAAGGGTGGAATGCTACCTCCATCACCAGAACTGATGAGGGGGTAGTATTCCAAAGCATATGACACCTTACACGACATGTTTTGATAAAGCCAAACCAAAGTTAGCATTAACCGCGAGGATTATAATGCACTCAAGAGTATATGGTATGGCTATATCATAGAACAGCTATAAGGACATGGTTCCGAAAGCTTCAGACAGGCTCAGCTCATGCTAGAGCACCATCTCACATAAAACCAAGCACTTTGCCTTCAGGATTGTCAAGGCCTGCCATATGAGTGACTTATAGGTGCATATGTGTCTATATATAAGTTTAGACATAGGAATACTATATCTAAGCAAGGGGTGATTACACAACCTTGCCCCAGCTGAGTGATCAGCCAGTTGTGTCAATGTGGGTGGCCAGCCAGCGGTGGCATAATACATGCTGCAGCCCCTGGTAGTCCTTGGATGCACCTATGCCCTGGGTACCTATGGTACACTATACAGGGGCTCATAAGGTGACTCAATATCCAATTGGAGATGTACCTAAAGTACATGGAGTCCATTTTACAGTGAGAGCAGATAGCCTGGGGCCCTGATTAGCAGGATCCCAGGCCAACTAAGTCGAAAACCAGCTAAACACTAGGCAAAAAGTTGGGGTAACCATATAGTCAGATATCCACCGTCCTCCAACTGTCATATCACTCTGTAGCAAAATTGATAAAACCTTCCTCAAGATGATATTATGTTTTTCCAAATCTTTGGAAAAAAATAATATTTCATTCTGGTACGTCTGCACGCCAGCAATATTCTTGAATAAGCTATTCATCAGCTATTGGAACAAGCTGGTGGCAGATTCAAGACCGTATGGCAGTCTAAGGTACTTGTATGCTACATAGGGAGTAAAGAAGGATGTCATTTCCGGAGGCTCACAAGATAATACAACCTTAGTGCAAGAGCAGTGGAAGCGGGTAGCAGTGAGAGCGGCAGCGGCAGCAGCTGTACAGGATCTGAGAACAGTGGGCGTTCGAGAAACCGCAATACCGCAATATCGAAGTCACGAAGTTGTGAAGCTGTGTTGGTGCCACCTTGGTGCTGCGGGAGAGCTGCTGGAGAGCTCTGGCGCCCTGGTGCTGAGGAGCAGAGTAGAGCTGAGGAGCAGAGCCGAGCGGTCTGAGCCCCGGACTGAGCCCCGCCGCCCTGCAGACATTGAGTAAAGTGCCCAGCCTGGCCCACCTTCACCAGAGTTGAGGAGACTGGACTTCAGTGCTGGTGCTGAGGAACAGAGTAGAGCGGGTGCGTGCGCCAAACAGAGGTAAGAGCCTCGGACTGAGCCCTGTAGACAGTGAATAAGGCACCCAGCCTGGCCCCCCTTCACCAGAGGTGAGGTGACAAGACTTTTGTCACGGGTAGGAAGGCATATGGAGCTGCGATACACTGTGATACACTGTGGTGGGCACAAGGGCGTGAGCGTGAGAGTAACAAGAGCTTAATCCCTGCGGCAAGAGCCTTGGAGGGTGCTGCCCAGCGGGGGAGGCTATGCAGTGGGCGCAGCAAAAGTTTGAGGCAGGAGCTGCATATTAGAAGGCTTGTCACGCCTGGAAGGAGACACAGAGCTACAGAGCAGGACTACAAGTGCTAGGGGGCTTGGTGGTGAGAATTGCCTGCACCTGAGCCACAGCCTACATCACTGCTCGCCGCTCCAGCAAAGCCCGGGCCAAGGGCAGGCCCGTTTTAGCCCGTTAGAGGCTGGGCCTACTCTCGGAGATTGTTCTCCCCACAAGTTAGTCCTCTGTTTTCTTTATATTGCTGGTCTATTCTTCAGTGGAGCAACAAATAGTAATTTTGCATTTCTATTCCCATCTAAACCTCCATTAGAGGATGAATATGAGACAGGGCAAGGGGAAAAATGGGCCGCCCACAGGAACTGTGGTGGGGACTTTAGATACATTTTTAATTAGAGCCAGCTCGGTCCTTGCACACGAGATAGCCATAACCGAGCGCCGCTTATCTCTCGATCCCCAGCTGATTAAATGATCATCCTTGGGCGCCTTAGCGTCTGCTTGCACTCCTGGCTGCTTTCTGGTTGTAGATACCAATTCCTCTGACTATGCAGGTGATATTGGCCAGTCTCCAAACAGGTCATTGATATCCTCTGCTGTGTTGGATACTCATAATATTCTACAACCTGCTGTGTTAGTAGAGACGAATGTAGAACCCACCTAAAGCAGCCCACCGCCACGTATTGCTACAAGGTCTGCCCCCCAATGCAAAAATAAAACTCATGTTTCAATGCCAGACACTCCATTAAAAAGGTAGAGGGGAGGGGGAGGAGCCAAGATGGCGGCGAAGACAGACGGATAGTCTCCCGGCTCCGCGAGCCTTTGTCTCCCGCGATGATATCCTGCTCTCCATCCTGTCACCGCGCTTCAGCGGGAGGACGGTGAAAGATCGCTGCATCGATTGGCGTTTCTCCGGTGTCCCTGCCTGCCTGCTAGCCGGAGATCCTGCTGAGCCGTTCGGACGGCTCTTCTTCGCCTTGGTACCGGGACCCATTCAGCGGTGTATGGACGGTGGCAGCCACAGCTACGAGGGGTGAATTGGTTGATGCGGTCCTGACGCTATACTCCACGCTACTCGCTGCTAAGAATCTCCTCAGCCCTTCCATCGGCTTTTACAGGTCGGCCGCCTGGGAATTCTCTCTGCTGCCTCCATTGTGAAACTTTGTGGATGAGACTTGCTGTGTCTCCCATGTTGGCGTACATACACTGCTCAACCCCAAGCTTGCCCTTGCTCTGAGTCGACCGGGGTGGAACTTTCCTGTGAATCGCCCGTTCTTTGCTGCTCTGGGCTGCGCCAGTGGCTTGGGTCCCTGCTGTATTGCGTAGACTACACCCGCATACCCCTGTGTCTCTCCTGGCGAGACTACAATGGCAGCTGGCTCAGTAGGGGAGATGGCGAACGATGCCTTGTATAAGGGCTGGACCGCGCTATGTGGCCATGGGCAGTGTGCTGGACCTGACGCCGTGCCTCCGGCGGCAGAGACGGTGGAATTCCCGACTGCCTTAACCTGTGGCTCTGTTCTCGCTGCCCTAGCCGACTTGAGAGCCGGATTGTGTGAGGGCGCTAGATTGCTGGAACGGAAACTTGAGGCTGCCGCACTTAAGATGGGTTGTGCTTCGCCGGCTTGTTTGCCTCAGCGCACCGCATTGTCTCTCCCTACTCCGGATGGGAATACAGTGTTGCCACGCGAACTTTCGGAGGATCGCTTGTCTTGCAGTGTTGGTGTGTATGTCTCGTTATCTGCCTGCCTCCCTGATACTTCATTGTTTCCCTCCCTGCTGGAACTTATTATTTCGGCGCAACGCCTGGTCAACCTGGCTGTTTCGGTTCAATATGCTCCGCTACCATTTCAGGCTGTTTTGCAACATCGGGCGCACCTGGCAACTCCACTGTTTTGTGCTCATGGACTCGTTCGAGACTGCAGATGTCCATTTTGTTTTGGGGCATCTCCTCCCTGTCGAGAGCGGCCATTTTGCTCCTTTGTTTCATCTGTGGCGGTCGCCCTGCGGGAGCCATGCTCGGGGGAACGGGTGCGGACGGGCCAGGGCTAATGGAACTTTTTCCACAACTGGTGCTGGATTGGCCGGTGGGGACTCGGACTGAGACACATCCTTAAACGCGTATTGATGCGAGATGCGGTGACTCTCCCCATTTTATTATGTGTTCCTGCTCATTGTTTTTGTTGATAAGTGGGGTGATGTGCACACTTATGGCTGGGTAGCCCGGGAGACTTTTGAGATGGCCCTCCTCTGATATTACAATAATTCCTTTTTCTTTTTCTCTTCTTTCTTTCCTTGTTCTATATTTCGAGTTTATTGGGTGACAGACACACTGCTGGGGGAGGGGGGGGGGAGGCCGTAGCCTCTGCATGCGTGTAGGGTGGGGGGTTGGGGGATGGGATTTTAGTTTTCTGGTTTCAGTTTCTATGGGCCTTGTTTTTTCTTTCGTTTTCGTTTTCTTCTTCTTTATTCTATCTTGGGTCCGTGTCTGGGACTGCTAGGGGGTGGGTGGCGGTGGACACTGGGTATGATGTTAGGTTTGATACCCCTGCTGCACAAACTTTTGAGCCGCCATGCCGCCTGGGGGGACTTGACTTTCGTGGTTGTTGGATTACGTGATAAATTTGTCGCTAATGTCGTGTTGCGCCTGCACGGACTCTGCTTTCTTAGTCTATTGTTTATATAAAAAAAGACAAACTTTAATAGCTGCAACAAAATTTTTTTAAATTAACCTTCATTGCTCCTGGGACATGGTATCACGACGATCTCCAGTGCAACTTTTAAATGCTTGCTCATTGTAATAATGTGTTACTGTGTCGCCATATTGCATGCGCTGGTGCTTCAAGAGGATTCGTGGCCGGCCTGATGGTTGTGGGCCCGTATTTGTTCTTTTACTATTGCACAATAAAGGTTTTCAAAAATTTAAAAAAAAAAAAAAAAAAGGAAGAGGGGAGGGGGCACCCAGAGGCAGAAACCTGCAAAATCTCAAAGGACAAACAATAATGGAGGAAGTGCTACATTAACAATACCAATGACGGGGTCTCCGCTCCTACCATGCCTGGAACTCTAACGTTATTGTCCCTGGGTGACTCCTCCGTAGAAGCTAATGAGGCTATGTGGATCAAACTGGGGGACTTGATTGCATCATCACTAATTCTTATTATTGTTAGACTGTCTAAGGTCGAGGAAAGACTTAATAATTTTGAACAGAGGGCAATGACGAACCATAGTACTATGGAAAGGTTACTAAAACAAACCAATCGAACAATTACATATATGGAGCTCAGCAACCCAGTAGTTACAAATCTTAACCTCCCTAATCCTTCAGTAATTAGGCAGGAGTCGCTTCTGGTGGGTATTAATGGTGTTGTGGAAATCAGTCATGCAGCTGAGGCAGCTGATGTGAGAAGCAATATGGTTGAGTTGGGGAATGCGTCTAGGGGTCTTGATCGGGCTAGCCTATGTGCTCGGGAAGGGGGGTAGGTAGACCCCGTATAAGACCAGCTAGTGGTAATGTGCAGCGGCCCACAGTTTGCCCACTAGTAAATCAGGCTAACTCTATACCTGGGCAAAAAGGGCCGAGAAGACCCCCGGATGCACGTAGGAGTGGATAATATCTTAGGCTTAGAGAGTTCTCGGGTCTTGCATCTTCCTCTGGCCCCCGCTCCTTTCGTGGTGGTCATTGCATGACGGCCAGATTGAATCTACCGAACAGCTGATGGCTAAGACCATGCATTGGCTTACGTTACAACTGAAGGAGGCTGGGGTTTGGGACTGGGACATCTGTAATCAGATGATTATGGCCAGACGATTGTCATGGATAGGACACTCCACAAAGGATGGGAGAAGGGACTGTATAGTTGCTAATTTTAACAACAAGTATGTTGTTAGATTTCTTTTAGACCATCTAGGTAGCACTAACCCAGAGTATCACTCTGGGAAAATATCTCTTCTGCCTCTAGAATTCTTCTGTAAACCTTGTTATATCCCTATGTTGGGGTGGGCAATGCCACGTGCAGTGCAACATCCTATGGTATCCCACAGAATTCCACATGGTCCATTTGATTTAAGCTTAGCCAATAGATTTGCCCCTCTGTCTAGCTTAGACGCCTGTGAATGACTACACTCTGCAAACCGGCCCTTGTTAGAGAATATTGTTGCCCGGCCGGTTTCTCTCCCTGTGTCTGCTCCGAGTTTTCACCAAAATACACCAAAGTTCCCAGTGTTTATTCTTGATAACTTTGCTACAGCTTAGAGGGCCAGCACTGTTTTCCTCCCACTTACCATATTATCATGGAATATTGCTGGCCTCCAAACAAAAACTGCTTCCATTGAGTGGTCATGTTTTATAGAGAACCATGATATCGTCATGTTCCAGGAGACCTGGTCACTGCATACGATCTTTCGTCCCAGGTTTCTGGCATTTGGTAAATCAGCAATTGCTAGTCCTAAAGGGAAGCCATCTGGGGGTTAGCTTATTTGGGTGAAACAGCAGGCAGGTTGTCAGGTGGAGGAATTAACAATAGATAACCCTGACATATTGGATATTAAAATTTGCTTTGACCATGGGCTAGAACTCATATTAGTCAATATTTATGCAAGATGGCTAGTGGGTGGGAAAGCCTCTCCTACTATTTCAAAACTTGACTCATTTATCAAACCACTGAAAGGGTCAAGTCATCTGGTAGTAGCCGGTGATTTTAATTGTACATTGGAGCCCCTGGGTTTAGATGATGGTAATTTAACTGGGGACGAGGATGCGACGTGGAGTATACCATCATTGGAGCTCACCCGATTAACAAATGGTCTGAGGTAGTGCTCCAGCTAAAAAGCTTGTCTCTGGAAATGGGTTTGAGGGTTGTAAACGGACGGTCAAAATCTGATAGCGAGGGTACCCACACTTATAACAACAGGATAAGAAGTAGCAGATTTGACTACTTCTTTATCAATCTGGAATTGTGGGCAAGGTTAGATGATATGAAGGTCCAGAGTAGAATGGAGAGTGATCATAATCCTCTAATCCTAACTCTAAAAATCACTGGCCAACCAATAGTAAAGGTGGGCACTGAAATAGCCACGGCTAAGGTAACAATGTCAAATGACTGCCGTAAATTAAAGTGGGCAATGGTCGCAGAAGATGAGGGCACTCTGGACCTGATAAAGTTAACCCTGAAGAAACTCTCTTAGCTCTTTCACAGTTTGTTTTGGATGAGGCTTCTCTGCCTGATCTCACATAGGGCCATGAGGAGCTATTCACAAAGTTGAAAGTCTTTTTCACAAAAAATAAAGGGAGTCTTAAGGAGACCACACAGAAATCTGCAAAATGGTATGATGAGGCATGCAGGGCTGCTTTGGCCCACCTCTCCCAAGCTATTAGGATGGGTTTGCCGCAAAAATTTAGGGAAGCCAGGATTGCATATAAGGATATACAGCGAAGGGCAAAGAAGACCTTCGACGAAAAAAGATGGCGGGATTTGCTAATTGCAAGTAGTGGAAAAAACTGGGTGGGCTTTTGGAAAATAGTTAAATGGGGCAGTGGTGATATAGGGCCTTCACCAGCCAATAATGCTCCCCCTGAAGCATGGGTCAAGCATTATCAGACCCAGTTTGCTAGTACGACTAGTACCCCAAGTTATTATCTACAAATATTCGGTGACGATGTGTTAATTTTTAATTTTGAAGAAATTGAGAGGGCTCTTGATGGGGTGGCAGTAGGTAGGGCTGCAGGTCCGGATTGCATTCCGGCAGATAGTTTTAAATCTGATAAATAAAACTGGCTCAAATATATACATTGCATGGTTAATGGTCTGGCAAGAGGTGCTCCTTTGCCAGAATCTTGGAGCAGAGCGGAGATTATCCCTATTTACAAAAATGGGGACTGCGCCAGCCCGAGTAACTATAGGCCCATAAGTCTTATGGACACTATGCAAAAGGTCGTGGCCAGAGTTGTGTTGGGCAGGGTAAATATGTGGATAGATGATCAAGAAATCTTATCCACTCTACAAGCGGGTTTCCGCCCTCATGTCAGTACCATCAATCAAGTTTTCAGATTCATGATGATTTATTGGAGCACTGTGGTCCTAGCAGGGGGACTCTCTATGCTGCATTTATAGATCTAAAATGAGCATTTGATTTGGTGCCGCGCTTTAAGCTGTAGGACTCACTTAAGAAAATAAGGATGCCCCCTGAAATTCTAAATTTTATTATCAAACTTCATGAGTCTAATTATGCCCAGGTTCGTTAGGGTCAGCAGGGTGAGTTAATAAATCGGTTCCCTGTGACCAAAGGGGTAAGGCAGAGCTGTGTTTTGGCCCCTACCCTCTTTTCCTTGTTTATTAACAATGTTATTTCACATTACTCTGATTTCCCAACTGATGCACCTACTCTTGCTGGTGCGAGGGTCCCACTGTTAATGTTTACAGATGATACTTTGATTTTATCTAAAACACAATTGGGTCTGAAAAGAGCCCTCAATAGATTCACTTTATTTTGCAATGACCATGAACTAGTAGTTAATGTCAATAAGACGAAGTTCATGGTGTTACATAAACATAAAATTGTGAAAGGCAGAGTAGAAATTAATAACGTACCTCTGGAGCAAACTGACACCTTTACATACCTGGGCGTAACAATGGGCAAGAGGTTGACCTGGAACCCTCAGATAGATTTGCTAGCCCTCAGGCCTAATGAACTAGCAGGGGCCCGCTTAAAAGAGTACCAACGGTCTTATACCAAACTGATAGGCCCAGCATTAGCCATATATAACGGGAAAATCAGGGCTTCCATAATGTTTGGCGCAGAACTATGGGACTTCGAAAATCTAGCACCCTTAGTTCTAGCCCAGATTACATTTTGAGAACTTTGACTGGCCTTCCCCAATCATCGCCCCTTAAGCCTCTATTCTTAGATTTGGGTAGCATTTCCATTGAGGAGGCTGCGGGATTTAGACCATTAGCGTACTGGAAACGGCTATGGACAACCCCGGAGTTATTACCCTATGCCAAAGCAGTCAAACATATCAGAGAAGCTGATATGTCCTTGAAAATCAGCTGGCGGAAGAAAATTAAGGTTAAGCTATTTGAAATGGGACTCAGGCACCTGTGGGAGGAATCAGAAGGGATTCAGTTCCCATAAAAAATGATATCAAAGCTCTATATAGGGACATGGTCTGTATTAAGTCCATGTCACTGGTGGATGGCGCCTCCCTAACATTCCTCGTTTTAGATCACAAGTATGAATACAGGTTGGAGTCCTATTGGAATGTCATTATGAGCCTTGGCGACAGGAAACTGTATCACCAATTTAGAGTGGGCTCCCCTTAAAAACTTTTATGGCAGGATGGGGCGATGGGGATACAAAATGCCCCACTTGCACATCTCAGGGAGAGTCTATGCTTCATGTCTTATTTGTGTGCCCTGCATATAAGGGTGCCCGTAAAAAATGGCTAAAACCAACCTGTCTAAATATTGGTGCAAGATCATGCCAAATAGCATCGCGAATTTTAAAGACAGACACACAAGAACCTGTGGGTATAGGTATGGCTAAATTTTTGAGCTGGACATGGGCCCTCAGAAGGAGTAGTTTGGTTGGCAACGTAGGCCCTATTTTGCTCTAATGAAATGAAGATTATTATGCTTGTTTTTTCCCTTGGTGGGTATCGTGGGTATATTGTCCAATGTTGTTCCCTTTTTGACATAACTAATGAATGTATATTTTTTATTATTTTTATTTTATCAACTTTTATTAATAATTGTATTTGATAAAGTTTGATACACCTGTTTTATAT
Organism: Lissotriton vulgaris; assembly: GCF_964263255.1. Lineage (NCBI taxonomy): Eukaryota > Metazoa > Chordata > Amphibia > Caudata > Salamandridae > Lissotriton > Lissotriton vulgaris. Next base: position 560,699 of record NW_028251522.1, read on the forward strand.
AAATGTAATTTTATGTGTCTTTCATGGTTGAAAAAATATTGAATAAAGACTAATTGAAATTTGCAACCTTAATGGTATGAAATTTAGGGCCCCATCTATAGCATGACCCAAATGTTTTCTTGCTCACATTTTTTAAATGCCTCCAGGTATAAATTTCATGGACCATCCCCAGATAGTGCTGGAATGGGTGATAAATTATGTGTTATACCGCAAGACCAAGACTACCAAACAACATGGCAAATTTACATACAGGATTGTTGCTGGCAGCGTCACTTGCAACAACAAGCTTCTCAAATAACCTTAACCAATGTACCCATTTCATATCAGATTTACCTGAAAGACTTAAGAAAGGAGGGGGTTGTGTGACCACTGCTTGCTGTGAAGTAGCCATCAAAACGATCAATATACACAATATGCAGGATCAAATAGAAACTAGTTAATGGCCTAAAACTCTCTACCAAGTACTTATAATTAGTGGCTCAGAACTACTAGAGTGAAAAAAGAAAGAGTTGTAATTTTATAGAAAGGGTGTGCCTGTCACCATATGCACAATCATCCTAATACAAATGTACCTTAAAAATATGTTAATTCACAGTGTATAGGCTGTATCCGGAGGAGTGGTATGCCAGTCGCTGAGCATGCAGGAAATCTGGTAAGCCACCTGAAATGATGAAGAAACAGCCATAATCCTGAAGAGATGGTGTGCCTTTCACCAAGCATGAAGGCAAACAGATGTTGCAGGAGAGCAGGAGCAGCAGACCATCAAATATGGACAACGCCCAATGCGATGATGTATGCACAAACAGGAGAGCAGCATGTCGTGTTAGAGGAGAAGAAGTGTTTGACCAATGAAATATGGCTGCCACCGACATCCAACTTAATGTTGTGAGTCGTCCACTCTAATGTGAGGGTTTTCGGGCGGAGCGCATGGTGTTCCTAGTCGAGAAAGCCAAACAGCATAAACATGCCCCAAAAATGGGCAACGGGAACAGCAGGATTAACAACAAGGCACTGGAGTGGGATTGCAGCGGCCCGTCCAATGAGGAACAAAGGCGGTTGTGCAATCCTGGTTAAGGCAGCTCCAGAAAAAAACACAAAGAACTAAATTGCAATTAATTTGTCGATGGGCAGAAAGATTGTCACCAATATGAAAAGGAGGAAGGCAAAAGAATAAACAAGGTATGTTTCTTCCATATTCAAGTGCCCAAGACAAAGAACGTCTGCTGGTTCGGATCCCCACAGCTGTTTGTAGCTGTAATGGATGTCTGGTGTTCTGAGGCAACCATTTAAAGATATTTCACTGGATGTGTAGGATGTAGAAACAGGAGGAAAACACTGCATTGACTTGTGCCATCATGTTAAGCTTGTCATCTAGAATGATCCCTAGATTTCTGGCATGGTCTGTGGGTATTAGTCGTAGCTCCAACAGACACCAGGTGCAATCCCATAGGGAGGTCTTCTTGCCAAAGACCAGCACTTCTGCCTTGCTAGAGTTGAGTTCAGGCAGTTGTTTCGCATCCAGTCTCCTTCTATTGTCATGCATTTGGTGAAGTTGGTACTGGGGGTGTTTGTCTTTTCTGTCAGGGAGAGGATGAGTTGGGTGCCATCGGCTTTGGAGATGACGGTGATGTCTTGTGATCAGATTATATTGGCGAGCGGTGTCCATTTTTAAAAGAATGGAGCTGAGGGATGATCCTTGTGGGACAACACCTTTCAGATTTCTGGTCTCTGATCTGAAGGGTGGCAGCCTGACCCTTTGAGTTCTTCCTGCGAGGAAGAAGCAGATCCATTTGAGAGGGTATCCTTCCATGCGAAATCTCTTGGATTCTTCTGAGGAGAGTGTTGTGGGAGACAGTGTTGAACACTGAGGAGATGTCGAGCTAGATAAAGGTTGCTGCTTCTCCTCGGTCTAGGAAGTTTCAAATGTCGTTGGTGGCCTTGAAGAGTGCTGTTTTGGTGCTATGGTTCTTTTTGAATCCTGATTGTGTGTAGCCTAGAAGATGATGTAGTTCAAGATGGGTTGTGGGTTGCTTGTTAATGACCTTCTCAATCACTTTGGCTGGATATGGAAGCAGGGGAATTGGTCAGAAGTTGCACAGTTGATTTGGGTCGGCTGTGGACTTCTTGAAAAGGTCATCGATTTCTGCAAGTTTCCATTTATCCGGGTAAGTGGCAAACATGGTGGAGGTGTTGATGATGTGGGTTAAGGTGGTGCTTATTGCATGGGCGAATTTTGCGAATCTGGCGTTCGCAAATTTGCGTATTTACGAACTCGCAATCCGCAAAATCCGCGAATTCTCGCGAATTTGCGGATTTTTTTTTGTGTTCGCAAGGGTTCCTGCCAGTTCGCGAGGGTTTTGTACCAGTTCGCAATTGCGAACTTACTTGTCGGCTCGCAACGGTCGCAACTATGTTGTTTCTACATCTGGTTCATCATCACAGGTTCCCAGCACCCTCTGTTTCACCACTGCCACCCTCTGTTTCACCCATGCCACCCTCTGGTACATCAATGCCACCCTCTGGTTCATCATCACTGTAGATTATGGGGGGGAAAAGCAAGCACACCTGCCCTGCTTCAACTGACATGAATTAATTTGGGGTTGGTTTATTAATGTGTCACTGTTTTAAAATTCCAGTCTGGCACCTGCTTCTTTATCTGTAGTTTGCTTTCTGTTGGAGTGCAATTTGTTTTCCAGGACCTTTGTGGCCTACTTGTAGCTATTCTATGAGCCTGCTGTGAGGGTCAGAGCAGGGTCATACAATTGTTGCAACTAGCAACTGAACTCTGGAGGGGCCCCAGTCAGGAAGCACTACAGGGAATGGTTACTAATGATGAGTTTGAACTTTTGCACCTGCTGAGTGCTTTCAGTTTTGCAAAACTCGTTTTTCTGCAATTTCGCGGGATTCGCGGGCGCGAACTTGCGCAAGATCGAATTCGGAAGCCGCGAATTTGTGCGAATATGCTATTTGTTTTTTTGCGGCGTGTTAGTTTGCAAGGTTTTGTGCTTGTAGCGCAACGGCGCGAAGTTACCCTTGCGGTCGTTCACGGGCGCGGCCATCTTGTTTGCATGACGTATTTCCATTTCCGGGCGCGATGTGTAATCTCGCAAAGTGTGCGGCTCGCTAGTACAATTTCGCGTGTGATCGCGAGGAAAATCTTGCGCGAACTTACCCACGCGGTCGTGAACGGGCGCGGCCATCTTGTTTCTCATTCATTGCTATGGTTCTGGGCATGCTTTTTGTATCCTCTCTGAATCTCTGCCATCCTTTGCTTGTTTGAAGTTTTTTTTGATCTATTTTACTTATAATCTATCCCTCTATTTTTCTAGCTCTATATTTTTGTGTTTTCTGCTACTTTTGGTTAATTTTAAACTACTTTTTTAAACTCATTTCTTTTCTTCTCTTCCCTATTCTATTTTCTTTATTATTTAGCTGACTTTCTGCCCAGACCATAGTAAAGGGAGCTGGGAAGCATCCAGAGAAGGGGAAAGGTCCCGCACCCCGTGCCCGGCTCCCGTGCGGGCGTTTGAGGGGGGAGCAGGTCGCACCCCGGGAGATCTTCAGCCTGGAGGAGGTGGCCGCACTAATTTTTTATGTTCAGCTCCGCCTCCCCAGGACCATCATGGCAGGCGGCAAGATCGGTAGCGGGTACGGGATCCGGGAGCGCCGGAAGTGGTGGGAGAAGGTGTGCCGGGCCATGTACCACCACTCTCGGGTCCGGCGCACCTACAACCAGGCCACCCACCACTGGACGGATGTCCTTGACCGGGAACGCGATCTACTCAACCTGCTCGGCCTTGAGATCCCCGGGCTTGGTGAGTAGTAGTAGCTATTTCTTTACTACTCTGTTTTCTCCTGCTCTGTGTGTTATTATATTGCAAATTTTTGTTTTTTACCAAGAGCAATAATGCTGCTGATTACATTGTAGGTAAATTATATTTCAAAATCTTCTGTGCATTTCAGGTGCACTGCTCTCCTTCTAAGTAGTGTTGCTACTATGCTTATTTATTTTCGATTTTGTGTTCATTTCATTGGCCTGTGAAATTATGTATGAGTGTAGTTTAAAGAACTGCGTAATGCTAGACACTAAGGGTCAGATTTTTAATTACTGGCGCATCCCTGCAAAGTAGCAGGGATGTGCCAGTAATTGTGCGCCACGCCACCACCACCCATGGTGCGCCGTATTTACAATGTGCAAACAAAACAGGTGATGGACAGAATGTGGATCAATGTCACACATTCACCCCAGTCCAAAGATCTGGGCCCAAATCCATCGTTTTTTTGCACTCCACACCACCCTGGGTTAGACAATGGCGATATGCAAATCAGCTCTGACCCTGTGCCCCATGGGAACAGTCCAGTCCGAACTACAAAAGCCATGTCCTTCCCAGAACGGAATCAAGCATCCGAGGACCGGACCGGTTTCGAGGTAACACCTCTCATCAGCCCGGCTAGCTTGACTCCAGTGGTGTGGAGTGCCTGGGACCCACGTCTGAGCATCCCCAGCGCACTTATGGCGGAATTTGCAAACAAAACAGGTGATGGACAAAATGTGGATCAATTTCACACATTCACCCCAGTCCAAAGATCTGGGCCCAAATCCATCGTTTTTTTGCACTCCACACCACCCTGGGTTAGACAATAGCGATATGCAAATCAGCTCTGACCCTGTGCCCCATGGGAACAGTCCAGTCCGAACTACAAAAGCCATGTCCTTCCCAGAACGGAATCAAGCATCCGAGGACCGGACCGGTTTCGAGGTAACACCTCTCATCAGCCCGGCTAGCTTGACTCCAGTGGTGTGGAGTGCCTGGGACCCACGTCTGAGCATCCCCAGCGCACTTATGGCAGAATTTGCAAACAAAACAGGTGATTGCCAGAATGTGGATCAATGTCACACATTCACCCCAGTCCAAAGATCTGGGCCCAAATCCATCGTTTTTTTGCACTCCACACCACCCTGGGTTAGACAATGGCGATATGCAAATCAGCTCTGACCCTGTGCCCCATGGGAACAGCCCAGTCCGAACTACAAAAGCCATGTCCTTCCCAGAACGGAATCAAGCATCCGAGGACCGGACCGGTTTCGAGGTAACACCTCTCATCAGCCCGGCTAGCTTGACTCCAGTGGTGTGGAGGGCCTGGGACCCACGTCTGAGCATCCCCAGCGCACTTATGGCGGAATTTGCAAACAAAACAGGTGATGGACAGAATGTGGATCAATGTCACCCATTCACCCCAGTCCAAAGATCTGGGCCCAAATCCATCGTTTTTTTGCACTCCACACCACCCTGGGTTAGACAATGGCGATATGCAAATCAGCTCTGACTCTGTGCCCCATGGGAACAGCCCAGTACGAACTACAAAAGCCATGTCCTTCCCAGAACGGAATCAAGCATAAGAGGACCGGACCGGTTTCGAGGTAACACATCTCATCAGCCCGGCTAGCTTGACTCCAGTGGTGTGGAGTGCCTGGGAACCACGTCTGAGCATCCCCAGCGCATCCCCAGCACACCACTGAAGTCAAGCTAGCCGGGCTGATGAGAGGTGTTACCTCGAAACCGGTCCGGTCCTCGGATGCTTGATTCCGTTCTGGGAAGGACATGGCTTTTGTAGTTCGGACGGGACTGTTCCCATGGGGCACAGGGTCAGAGCTGATTTGCATATCGCCATTGTCTAACCCAGGGTGGTGTGGAGTGCAAAAAAACGATGGATTTGGGCCCAGATCTTTTGACTGGGGTGAATGTGTGACATTGATCCACATTCGGTCCATCACATGTTTTGTTTGCAATACCGCCATAAGTGCGCTGGGGATGCTCAGACGTGGGTCCCAGGCACTCCACACCACTGGAGTCAAGCTAGCCGGACTGATGAGAGGTGTTACCTCTAAACCGGTCCGGTCCTCAGATGCTTGATTCCGTTCTGGGAAGGACATGGCTTTTGTAGTTCGGACTGGACTGTTCCCATGGGGCACAGGGTCAGAGCTGATTTGCATATCTCCATTGTCTAACCCAGGGTGGTGTGGAGTGCAAAAAAACGATGGTTTTGGGCCCAGATCTTTTGACTGGGGTGAATGTGTGACATTGATCCACATTCCGTCCATCACCTGTTTTGTTTGAAATACCGCCATAAGTGCGCTGGGGATGCTCAGACGTGGGTCCCAGGCACTCCACACCACTGGAGTCAAGCTAGCCGGGCTGATGAGAGGTGTTACCTCTAAACCGGTCCGGTCCTCGGATGCTTGATTCCGTCCTGGGAAGGACATGGCTTTTGTAGTTCGGACTGGACTGTTCCCATGGGGCACAGGGTCAGAGCTGATTTGCATATCGCCATTGTCTAACCCAGGGTGGTGTGGAGTGCAAAAAAACGATGGATTTGGGCTCAGATCTTTTGACTAGGGAGAATGTGTGACATTGATCCACATTCGGTCCATCACCTGTTTTGTTTGCAATACCGCCATAAGTGCGCTGGGGATGCTCAGACGTGGGTCCCAGGCACTCCACACCACTGGAGTCAAGCTAGCCGGGCTGATGAGAGGTGTTACCTCGAAACCGGTCCGGTCCTCGGATGCTTGACTCCGTTCTGGGAAACACATGGCTTTTGTAGTTCGGACTGGACTGTTCCCATGGGGCACAGGGTCAGAGCTGATTTGCATATCGCCATTGTCTAACCCAAGGTGGTGTGGAGTGCAAAAAAACGATGGATTTGGGCCCAGATCTTTTGACTGGGGTGAATGTGTGACATTGATCCACATTCGGTCCATCACCTGTTTTGTATTTACAATGTGGCGCACCATGGGCCCAAAACGTCACCAAAGCGTTACGCATCTGTGCCGTAAAGACGGCGCATTGCTGGAGTTGCGTCGCAACGATGGCGCAGCTCCATCAATGCTTTGGGGTGCCCTATCTCCCCAATGCTGCGTCAAGCCGGACGTCTGCTTCAAGCAGGCGCAGGGTTTGAGTCACGCATCATTGTCCTCAAAGTGACTGATTGAAATCTTGTAGATTTCCCTCAAGCACTTTTAGGATGCGTTCCTGCGCAGGAACGCCCTCCCT